>NW_006408678.1:4553993-4554727 GCF_000296735.1 Chrysochloris asiatica | reverse complement strand
TGGAAGAGGGGGAAAGGCAGCAATGAAGATATAGGCTGAGCTTGACCATGTTCCATAGACTCCCGTTAACCTGGAGATGAGAGCAAGAAGAGGAAGGGCTGGTTGGTCCAAAGTGTGGTGAGACCTGAGGACTCCTAAGTCCATGGACGAGGACATAGTCATGGAGGGCTAGAGCTGAGAGTGAAGTATCCAACTGATAGGAAGTGAGTGGAGATGCACAAGAATGCCCAAACTTGCAGATAGTGCCCATCTGACCTAGCTTCGATGGTTTGATGATCAGAACTCGAATAGAGGAAGATAAAGAAATTTGATGAAGGAAACAAGTGTAAATTTCTATAATTTGATGAATTTGACCTATACTTAGGATGTAGTAGCTCAAAATACCAACTGAGAGGGAAGGAATCTTTACATCTTCTTTGTACACAGGGTTGATAGGGATGGGCGACTTAGATATTGGCTACCTAAAATGGGAGGCCATAAAGGCACAAAGTGGCTGGCTTACAAGATTTCAAGAGGAAGTTTAGTTTCGGAGTGTGAAGGGGGAAGGTAGAATTCCCACTGATTAGTTTGCATCTTGTCTAGACGGGTCTAGTGAAAGGAGATAGGCATAAGATTCTTATGATTCAGTAGTGAGTAATTGTTATCATGGCTAATTGCGATAGTCACAATTGTAAAGGTATAAGTTCTATAAGATAAAGGGAAGAGTAGTTAATATTACATTCCAGGAACAGAGA
>NW_006408678.1:4551088-4553412 GCF_000296735.1 Chrysochloris asiatica | reverse complement strand
TGTGTCAGACTGCAAAGCCATTTGAACTGCAAGGTTGACGGTTCAAGCTCACCAGCTGCTCCTTGGAAACCCTATACAGGGTCACTATGGGTTGGAACCGACTCGATGGCACTTAACAACAACAACAACAATCTATATGTAAGAGAGTTGAGTATTGAAGATAACATTTGAAAGAAATATTTTGCCCTTTCAGTTTCCTGTGGAATTCAGAAGGATCAAGATTCCTGGAAATTTCAATCAGAAATCAGCTATTCCAATAATTGCACATCAAGTGCCTACTATTAGCACAATAGCTTACAAAAGTCTGGAAGATAATAAAAATGGTGCAAATGGGTTCCCCACTTCTTTTCCAAGAACAACCTCCTAATGGGATGCTGATGAACTCATCAGGTCAAGTGCTCTCTGAGCTGCCTTCTTTATACAGGAAGTCAGCAAGCATAACATTGTGCTAACCTATTGACACAGAAGTTATTTTCCACCTGACCTTTACAGTAACTGCTCACAATGACTTTCTGTTCAACTGAAAAAGTTAATAAATAAGTGATCCAAGTTTAACTCTCAGAGACATTGATATTTTAATTTTTATTCCTAAATCATTTTGCTTTCTTTTTCAGCCTTCTTTCTCTAAGAAGAATTTTTAATCTTTCCTGAAATTATGCTTGGGTGAGAGAATTATATTATTGAACTATCTAGAACTAATGATACATTCACAAAGTAATTTTCTTAGCAGATATTACATCCATATATGTTGAAATGTTCACATGATAATTTTGTAAATGCATAGAAATTCTATTAAGAATTTTAACACTTTATCAGAAAGAATGAAACTTTAGCTTTGTACTACTTATGAACAAAGGACTTTCCTTGCCATATGGAGAATAAAATAATACATATGGACAATTTAAAACCTGAAAATAAAATCTTTTCCAAAATGAAAAAGCTTATTATAGGTCCTTGTTATATATACTTTTTTTTTTTTTTACTACATCTTAATTGTGAAGAATTTTGTTAAGCTTCTTTCTTCAAATGACTCAAAATTTCTTCAAAATAATAACACATTTTATTTTGAGTTATTCAAATCCTGGTCTTTGATCTGTTTCAAACTGACCTTACCTTTCATAGGTCTAAATTGGCAGGCTGCTAGAGTGATTAAATACCACTTTAATAGTTTTCCATATTCATAGAATTACAGATCCAGACGTAATAATCCATTTCAATCCCCAAAGTAAACTTTCGTTTGCTTGTGAGTGGATCGATGAATTTAAGTTCTTAGGGAATAAGATTCTACAAATTTCCTCTGCAGACTATTCTAACATGACTCCCCAAAAATTATTGTTATTGAAGCATCATTAAAGCCATCTACCTCCCCAAATTTGAGAGGAAATCAATTTCATTCACAGTTAATTTATCAATGTGCAAGTAGAACATTATTTCAACATTTTTCACCAAAGTAAGCAGATACTAACATTATTTTGCACTTGTCAGAAAAATTCTATAGACTTGAAAGAACCAGGAACATTTTGGATTATCACCATCAAATAGTCATTGTTCCTTCTGGAAGAAGTTTCTTGTCACTGAGAAGTGTATTATTTTAATTATAATACAATAAACTAGGTTCAGAATATCACAAATTATCTCAACAGCAGCATTTCCTTCAGTTGTATATGTAAAGTTGGGTTTTATTCTCTACATCTACCTTGAAGAGTCTTATAATGAAACTAGTAAAACATCAAAATATCATTAAATGTTTTTGTAGTGGAGAAGTAGTAATTGGTTTATGAAGCAAAGGGTAATGTTAACTGACAAGTATTCTTTTTTTTTTTTTTTTACATTCATCCTATGTATATTGTTTCATTGCCATGGTTACAATCCCCTCCACGCAGGCATCACCAATCAATGAAAGGGTACTTTCTAAAAGCCTGCTTATGCTTCCTCCCCCACTACCCCACCCCGGACATCAGCACACAGTCCCCATTCCTCCCTGGGTCCTGAGTCCCCAGTTGCTCCATCTCTCATCTCTGCTTCCATCTCAGGCATTGCTGCCTCTCTGGGTAGGGTTCCGCTCTCCGTGCTTCTCCCTTCATGGTTCCAGGGACCTCTGCTCCTAGCCTGAAAAGTTGATCACACCCCTTCTTGCCACAAAATGTCTACTTTTGGATTTACAACCTTCACAACCAGTCCTGGTAACAATCATTCACCTTTGTATCACAAGAGACCTATCCGCATTTCCTTCAATCAGTCTTGCCTAGACAGATTGGATACTGCGAAGTAGAGATTCTACCTTCCTCCATGCCTTCTGGATCAAGGTTCTTTCTTGAAAGCTT
>NW_006408678.1:4547111-4549360 GCF_000296735.1 Chrysochloris asiatica | reverse complement strand
TCCCTGCCAGCATTTATTATCCTCAACTTTTTGGTCTTTGCTGTTATTGCTGGTGTGAGATGATATCTCATTGTTGTTTTGATTTGCATCTCTCTAATGGTTAGTGATCATGAACATTTCTTCATATGTTTGTTGGCTGCCTGGATCTCCTCCTGGGTGAAGTGTCTGTTCATGTCCTGTGCCCATTTCTTAGTTGGGTAATTTGTCTTATTTTTGTAAATGTGTTGTATTTTCCTATATGTTTTAGAAATGAGTCCCTTATCTGATATGTCTTTGCAAAAGACTTTTCCAGTCTGTGGGTTCCCTTTTTACTCTTTTGGTGAAGTCTTTTGATGCATATAAGTTTTTAATTTTCAGTCCCACTCATCTATTTTGTCTATTTTTGTTTGTGTACTTTTCATAATGTGTGGTAGTCTGTATATGCCCTGAATTAGCATCCTCACGTTTGTCCCTATTTTTTCAAAGATGATCTTCATAATTTTGGGATTCACATTTAGATCTTTAATCCATGCTGAGTTCAATTTTGATTAGGGTGTGAGGCAAAGGTCTTGTTTCAGTCTTTTACATGTCACTTTCCAGTTCTGCCAGCACCATTTGTTAAAGAGACTCTCACTTCCCCATGCAATGTGCCTAGGCACTTCTGACAAGTATTCTTGTTATTAAATATTCTGATAAAATATTTCCTTAAACTTTAACTTAATTTTGGGAGGGAGGTAGATGAAATCTCTTTTAATTATTTATAGATCAAAGTGCCATATACTTATAATATGTCTTTATTTCTTTTAAAGCAGAAAAAACAGGCTTTCCATGGAAATTCTTAAGAAATGTCAAAGAGGTAGTTCTGTTGGAAAGGTTAGTAGTTATAGACACATATTTTAAAAAACATAAGTGCAGCAGTTTTAAACATGTTTTAGTGCCCAGAATAACTTGGTTTTGTTTTTCATTTTTAGCATAAACATCAACTGCCACTGTGTAATTGAGTCACAAACACATTTGAATTCAGGAATTTTTATACTGAAATCTTTCTCTGTGAACAAATCACATTTCACCAAACAGAAAGATTTTGTTACTGTTTGTGTGTTTTAAAAGCGAGAAAGTCTTATATTACATAATACTCTGTCTGGTATTGTATGTATCTGTATACTTTCTTATTCCATTCCTCCTCTCATTTTTGTGTTCTTCAAAACATCTAGGACAGCATTTTTAGATGCCTGTGTACAATTAAGAACATAGCACATTAAGAATATAGCATATGATTAAAAACTTGGGTCCTGGAGCCAGACTGCTTGGGTTCAAATCTTGGTTATGTAACATTTAACTATATGGCCTTTGCAATTCACTCAAACCTTCTGTGTCTTTGTGCATCTATTAAATGGGAGTTGGATTAAATATTCAGGAATGAAATAAATGAACACATGTAAAGTACTTAAAATAGTAGTTGGCACATATCAAACTCTTTGTAAATGTTATCTACTGTTGTTTTTAACAAACATCTACTAAGTGCCTATTGCATTGATGCTGTGCCATGTTCTAGGGATGCCATGGTGTACAAGACAGACATATTCAGTTCCCACAGAGAATTTACAGTTTAGTGGAAGATTCGGATGAATACACTGCTAAATATAATGCAGTATACTAAGTATAAGCACTGGACTTATAACCCCAAGGTCAACAGTTCAAATACGCCAGTTGCTATGAGTCTTAACTGACTCAATGGCACTTAACAGCAACCACATGGTAAGTATAGTGTAGTGTAGAATGACACAGTTGCCTAATGGTCAGTTTCCTTAGAGTAAATGGCAGACTATGAATTGGAAACATCATCAATTACTGATGAAGAAAATGCTCAACTAGCAAACTTGTTCTGACAGTTTTCTGGGATTCTCACAGGCAGGTATTGGAACACTATCAGGAAATAGGTTTAACAATCAACAGTACTCAATACAGTGAGATGCTCACTGAAGAGATGAAGCCTAAATCTGGGATGAAAGCAGAGGACTGCTAGTCAAGGGCTTTGTGATCTTGTATGACAGTGTATGTCCCCACACCTCTGCCTGCACTGCTAAACTGCAAAAAATTCATTTTGAGGTGATAAAGCCTTCTCCCTATAGTTCTGATCTTGCTCCATTGTACTTTCACCTGTTTGGTACCCTGAAAGCAGCCTTACATGGATGAAGATTCACCTCTGATGAAAAGTGAAAACAGCAGTATATTAATGGCTCACAGCTCAGCTTAAGACATTTTATAAT
>NW_006408678.1:4538221-4546584 GCF_000296735.1 Chrysochloris asiatica | reverse complement strand
AGAGACAGAGAGAGGCACAGACAAAGAGGGAGAGAAAGACAGAGAGCGTGCTACATTTTTTCCCTCTCGCTTTGTTTAGGATTTCTACTGTGATCCCTTTCTGAGTTCTTTTGGTCTCTAGATTGTTGAAACTGCAATTCACTTGATCCATTTGTCCATTGGACTAATTGTTTCCTTGAGTCTTTAATTTTCTTCACTCTTCTTTGCTCTAGATGAGGAAAGAGCAATAGTTGCATCTTAGATGGCCATTCACAAGCTTTTTTTTTTTCCTGAAATTTTACTGTGAATTAAGTGAATATTTGCAAAGCAGATCATTACAAGCTTTTAAGACCCTAGTCGTTACTCACTGAAGTAGGATGAGTGATATTTTGTGTGTGGATATTGTGGATTATATTTTGTACATAGAACATAGTCAATATTTTTGTGGTCTTTGTGGGCTATGTTATGCCAATTGACTTAGCTACCTCTCAGGACTATGATCCTAAGACCCAAAGCCCAGTGAGTCATTCCCTCAGGGTGTTTGGTTATAGTTAAGAAGGCTTTAGAATTTTTCTCCCTGTTGTTGTTAAGTCCTGCCTAGTTGTTTCCAACTCATAGCTATCCTATATAAGCATTCTGAGGAGTGTCTGGTGAGTTTGAGCCACCAACCTTGTGGTTCAAACCAACCTTGAAATCCAGTACTTATCCTATGGCACCACACCAAGACCTGGATATATTTACTGAACATACTAATACACATGTATAAATACCCTTTGTCAAATTTAAATATATTCATGAGTGTACTCTTGTAGCATAGTGGTTACAAATTGGGCTACTAATCTCAGAGTCAGCAGTTTGAAACTACCAGCTGTTCTATGGGAGAAAGATGAGGCTTTCTGCTCCTGTAAAGATTTACAGCTTCGGAAACCCAGTACAGGGTCACCATGAGTTGGAACCGACTCCACGGCACATAACCACCACCACCACCCCCATTCAACTTCACACATCTGTTCACATTAGTAACCTGTGATATATAGATACCACAACTTTGCTTGCTGGAAACCAAGAGAACTTGAAGTACTTACTGATGAAAATCAAAGACTATATCCTTCAGTATGGATTGCACCTCAATATCAAGAAAACAAAAAGCCTCACAACTAACCAATAAATGATGTGATAAATGGAGAAAAGATTGATGTTGTCAAAAACTTCATTTTTTGATATTGATCCACAATCAATACTCATGGAAGAAGCAGCCAAGAAATCAAATGATGTATTGCATTAGGAAAATCTGCTGCAAAAGACCTCTTTAATGAGCAAAGTTGTCACTTTGAAGATTAAGGTGGGCCTGACCCAAGTCATAGTATTATCAATGGCCTCAAATGCATGGGAACACTGGACAGTAAATAAGGAAGACTGTAGAAGAACCTTACATTTGAATTATGGTGTTAGTGAAGATAGCTGAAAATAGCGTAGTGGTTACGACTCGGGCCGTGAACCGCAAGGTCAGCAGTTCGAAACTACCAGCTGCTCCGCGGGAGAAAGATGAGGCTTTCTACTCCCGTAAAGATTTACACCCTCGGAAACCCTGTACAGGGTCGCTATGGGTCGGTTCCGACTCCACGGCACATAACAACAACAACAACCAGAAGAACAAACATGTCTCTCTTCAAAGGTGTAGAGCTAGAAAGTTCTTTAAAAATGAGAATAACAAAATTTTGTCTCTCTCTAGTACTTTGGACATGTTGTCAGGAGGGACCGGTCCCTGGAAAAGGACTGGAAGGTCAGTGGAAAAGAGAAAGCGCTCCCATGAGATAAAATTGACATGGTGGCAGCCACGATGGACTCAAACATACAACTGTGAGGATGTCACAAGACAGAACAGTGCAATTGTTCCATTGTGCACAGGATTGCCATGAGTCAGAACTGACTGGATGGCACCTAATAACATCAAAACAACCACACAACTCAGTAAAATGGGTCTAGAAACTCACAAACTCTACCAACAGCAGCATATCCTTCAGTTGAATATGTGAAGTGGGATTTTATGCCCTACATGTTTGATTATCAACCTTGAACAGCCTTATAAGGAAACTAGTAAAACATAATTAATTGTACGTGTAGTGAAAAATTGACTGGTTTATGAAATAAAGAGTAATACTCACATTTATTTTTGTTATCAAATATACTAATAAAGTGTATCCCCTGATGGCACAGTGGTTAAACACTTGATTGCTAATGAAAAGGTCTGCAGTTGAACCCACCAGCCACTTTGAGGAAGAAAGATGTGACGGTATGATTCTGTACAAATTATAGCCTTGGAAACCCTGTTGTTGTTAAGGGCTGTTGTGTTAGTTTTGACTCATGGCAACCTTATATAGGGTTTCTGAGAAGTGATTAGTGGGTTTGAAATTCCGACCTTGTGGTTGTCAGTTGAGTGCTTATCCTACAGTGCCATACCAGGACTCCTTGAACCCTATGAGTAAGTTCTATTCTGTCCTATGGGATCAATATGAGTTGAAACTGATTGGATGGTACTGGGTGAGGTCTTCCCATCTAACTGCTTCCTGATGAATTGCATTATGAGAATGGTAGCTGACCTGACTGGGGAGCACTGAAACCTCCCAAGCTACCTCTGACAACAGTTCTGAGTCTACTGCGGCCAGTCTTACCAAACCCTGAAGGTAAAAAGCTGGGCTGGGAAGATTGAGTTGCATAACATATTTTTATCCACATGCTTCTACATGCTGTTTTCCTAGGAATCTGGCAGCTGTGTTGAGTCACATGGCTATATGATCAGTAGGTCATGGATATAAGTGACAAGTGCTGCTTCCAAGGTGAAGTTTAGACGAACCAACATGGAAATTGCCAGCTCTTTTTTTCTTTGCACTGGTGGCCAAGAAGGCCATATGTTAGAGCTAGTGCAGGTATGAATTTTTGTTGCTGTTAAGGGCCATCTAGTCAGTTCCGACCCATAGCAACCTGTATAGGGTTTCCGAGGAGTGGCAGTTGGGTTCAAACCACTGACCTTGTGGTTAGCGGTTCAGTGTGTATCCTATAGTGTCCCACCAGGACTATGAAATGGTAGAAATTTTGGGGTAGTTTGTTAATATATCTTAATTGTTGATGTTAAGTTCTGCCAAATCAGTTTTGACTCACAGTGACCCTGTATAATGTTTCCAAGGAGTAGATGGTAGGTTTGAATCACCAGCCTTGGGGTTAGCAGTCCATTGTTGATCCTACAGCACAGTACCAGGACTCCAATGTATTTAAAACTTCATGTTCTTTTAGATTTATGGTAAAATGAAAATATTTCCAGATGACTTTGTGGCTTTGCATTCAAAGTTGAATCTCTTGTATATGTTTATTAGTTGAAAAAATAAACAGGGATGGCAGAGAGGTTATTCTTAAATTTATGACCCTTAGTCACCCTTCAGGGCTGGAACTCAGCTTTCTACCATAGCTCCATTTTCAGCCAAACAATAGACAGGTCTATAATGGGAAGGATAACATTAGGGAACTAAGCACACCTTAGAATCACCAACCATTTGAGATGAAAAGGGCAGCCTTTACCCAAGGACACAGTTCAGAAGGGTTAGGAAAGGATGAATGGAAACAGGAAACACAGAGGAAGTGGAATAAATGATGCTACATTGTTGGGATTGTAATCAATTCCATGCAATAAAATTGGTATGAAATGTTAAATGGAAAACTATAAACATTCACCTAATTTACATAAAAAAAGAAAAAAAAAAAAAGACAGGATAGTGATGTTTAATCATGTCCTCTCTGCTATATACTAGCCTTGCTTTTTGATAAAAGGGAAAGTAAACATTCTTTCATTGTTATCAGTGAGATGTTTATTCTCTGAGCATAGGAGTGGCATCTTGTTCTAAAATGATTACAACTCTTATACTTAAAGTGTTTTGAGTGAATGTTTAATTATTTATACTATTCTGTCATGCGCTCAACCACTGCCATAGAATCAATTACCACTCGTAGTGACCTTGTTTAGGGCTTCTGAGGATGTAAATCCTTACAGTAACTGAAAGACTCATCTTTCTTCTGTGGAGTGGCTGGTGGGTTTGAACTGCTGACCTTGTAGTTAGCAGTCCAGTGTCCACCAACCTTGTGGATCAAACTGGCTTGTGGTCCAGTGATTATCCTACAGCGCCACACCAGGACTCCATAACAACCTGTAGGCATTGCTTCTTGACACTTTCTGTCATATTTAGTCAGCGTGTGATGAGCAATTACAGCAATAATGATATGATTAACCCGAGCCTTTATACTGCACTCCAGTTTCTCACTTGCCTTTTGGGTTTCTGCTGCTAGTTGGCATTGGCAGCAGAAGATTTAAAAAGGGAAAAAAAAAAAAAAACAAAAAAACAGAAATGAAACTCTTCTCCCACATATTAACATTAACATTTCTAATTTTTAAGGGTATCTCAGGGTGATGTTACATCTATTTATGAATTTAAGGAACAATTGTGTACGTGTGAGTGAGGAGAGAGAATTAACCATGGATTTTTAAAGTATCATACTTTCTAATTTTAGAAATGTTTGATGCCTTTAACTGAAAACTATCTTCCATAATAACAAAAAGTCCTTATTTTCAAGTAATTTCATGAATTTCTGTGCTGATTTGATAATATAACTTAAAAATATTAACAAAATCTCTGCTTGAAAAAATTAAATGTGTATGCATTACACATGTGGCAAGTAAAATAAAATGATTAAATTTGTCTTTGAACGGAATCAAAACCACCACCTTTAGATTTATTGAACACCATCTAGTAAGGTATCTGACTTATTTTCTTTAAATAAGAGGACATTCTGTTCTGTATGTGGTTTAAATCACGGAAGCATAGTTATTTCTCAAGCAATTTTGTCAAAACTTGTTTAAAGGGATCCAGAAATCAATCCAGGGGCTATAGTATGGATAGTAACATTCTACCAATTAAAAGTTCTTCATACTCAGTACATGATATTTTCTGAGATACAATAAATGCATAGATTCCAAAGAGTAGAGATGAATGTGAAATTCTAATATTTTATATAAAAGCAAACAAAACAAAAACTGTGGGAATAATTTGGGGGCACTCAACTTGGCAGAATTGATGCTTTTGAGTTATGATGTTGGAGGAGAATATTGAAAGTACCATGGACTGCCAAAAGAACCAACAGATCTGTGCTGGAAGAAGTGCAGCCTGAGTGCTCCTTGGAGGCCAGGATTGGCAAACTTTGTCTCTCATACTTCGGACTTATTGTCAGGAGGGACTAGTTGCTGGAGAAGGATATCATGTTTGGTAAGGTGGAGGGGCAGAGAAAAAGAGGAAGACACCCAACGAGATGGATTGGCAAAGTGGCAGCATCAATGGGCTCAAGCGTGGCAACAATTGTGAGGTTGACCCAGGACCAGACAGTGTTTCATTCTGTTGTGTATAGGGTTGTTATGAGTTGGTACTGACTCGATGGCACCTAACAACAACAACAGCTTGGCAGTGAAAGATATAAAATTAATTTGTAAGGATGAGTCTCAATTATGGAGTAAAAGAAGAATATACATCTTATGATTCAATTTATAAAAGAATTTTGAAAACCAAAATTAAGCAATGTTTCACTTAAGGACATATGGATAGTAATACCATAAACACACACACACACACACACAACAACAACAAAAAGCACAAAAATGATCAACACAAAATAAAAACAAATTCTTCCTTTGGGGTGGGGATTGTTCATTTTTATTCTAGTTCTTTAAACTTAAATTTTTTTTTTTGCCTTTTTTATTGTACCATAAAAATGAAAGTGACAGTAAATTCAATAAAAGCTGATGTGAAGTATAACTTGTTTGAAAAGTTAGTTGCTCTTGTACATGATATTATTATAAATTTGAAGTTGAGGAATTGAGGGTATTTCTCTGTATGGTGGTGGCAGTTGTGTGTCGTGGAGTCGGTTCTGATTCATAGTGACCCTGTACAGGGTTTGAGGCTGTAAATCTTTACGAGAATAGAAAGCCTTATTTTTCTCCCGCAGAACAGCTGGTAGTTTCGATCTGCTGTCCCTAAGGTTAGCAGCCTGATTCATAACCACAATGCTACCAGAGCTCATTTTTCTCTATATAGCCCTGATCAAATCTTTAATATTTTGCTCAGTTTATCACTTTATAAGTGTGATAAAATCTACAGGTGTGTTCAGGGGACAGTGATAAGTCTGGTTTGGATTCTTGATGCTCTACCACATGGGAACAATTGAGTAAGGAATTAAGATCAAATGGAAGAAAACATCACAACCTGATGGGACATAAGAGTCTTTTGATAACTAAAGGGCAGGAATGATACAAATTTAGGCTCATGTTACAAACTCTAAAGCATAGGATAAATGCCATTGGATGGATACCACAAGGATAGATTTTGTCTTAACCAAACTTAGCTTTCTAATAATCTAAAAATTTAATTAATGTTTTTCCTTGGAAAGTTGTGAGTTTCCCATTGGTATAGATAATAGAGGAAGTAGCTCTATGGATCAGTATCTTAGGACTCTGACATTCTTAGTTTCCAGAACTCTTGGTTTAAACTGACAGTTATATTTAATATCTTCCATTTGAATGGCAAGGAGTCATGGTAGTGTAGTAGGTTATAAGCTGGTCTGCTAACGGCAAGGTGGATAGTTTGAATCTACCACTCATTCTGTGGGAGAAAAAGCAGACTTTCTGCTCCAGTAAAGATTTACAGCCTTGAAAACCCTCTACAGGGTTATTGATATGAGTCAGGACTGACTCAGTCCATTTGCAGGACAGTGTCGTTTAGTGACTAAGAGTTCAGAGTCTGCAGTCAGGTGCCTGGGTTAAATCCTGGCTTTGCCAACTATCAACTGTACTCGCATAACCTTGGGCAAATTACCTAGCCTCCTTTTTTCAAATTGTAAAATGAAAATTAATATCTGCCTCACAGAGTTCTAAGATTAACATGGATGCCACATAATAAGCATCACTAAATGTTTATTTTTAAAAGAAAGAACTTCTAAAAATCTACTTTGAATTAATTATACTCATGTGTGGCTTAAATGTTAAAAAAAGTTCCTTTCCCTCTTTCTGTGACCACAATTTTTAGATTATTCCCTGAATTACAAAGGAACTAGAATTAAAAAAAAAATATCTTTTTAAATCTTGAGGACTCTAAATTTTAATAAATAACTGAATTTGTAATGAAAAAACCTTAGCTCAGCTTACATGGCATTGCAATAGCTTTATTACGTAGTCCCAGAATCTTAAAACTTAACTGCTCCACATGAGCTATGAGAGGACAATGAAGTTCCTCTTCATAGTCTTAGAATTAGGTACCTTATCTGCCTACAAAGCTGGACCCATTGGTGAACTCTTATACTGCTTATTTAATTATCCTTAGTAGGTAGAACATGACTAGGGCCTGAGAAAGTGGTGACAACAGAGGTGACAGGAGAGGCGATGGCACAGGTGGTGGCATGGAGAGCCAGAGCAGCTGCAGGCTATATAGGCTCATGGATTGAGTAAAGCTGAGTGTCTATGGAAAGGAGGCTGGCTTGCAGAAAGCACCATTTGAGTTCTCACAGATTGGCTAAAGGAGCTTTGTGGCATTTGCCAGTCACCACTTGTCTGTCAGTTTGTCATACAGTGGTGGCTTGTGTGTTGCTATGCCTCAGGTATTTTAAACACTAGCAGAGTCACCCACAATGTACAGGTTTCAGCAGAACTTCCTGACTGAAACAGACTAGAAAGAAGAAGAGCTAGACTACTTCCAAATATTTAGTCACTGAAAACCTTATAATAAGAGTAGAACACTGTCAGCACCAGAATACTGAATATTGAAACATGATGAAGAACATCAGAATCTTGTCAAATATAGTGTCTTAGGTTGGAAGACACTCAGAATACAACTAGGGAAGAGCTGCCTCCTCAAAGAAGAATGGAGTGTGATAACATAATGGAATAAAACTCTGGTGACCTTCATTTGCTGATGGAGTACAACTTAAAATGAGAAACAGCTGAAACCATCCATTAATAATTGGGACATGGAATATACCAAGAATGAACACATGAAAATTGGAGGTTGTCAAATATGAAATGGATTCAGAATTTACTACATGGCTACAGTGGTCAAAACAGCATTTGTACACTGGCACAATGAAAGATACATAGATCAATGGAACAGAATAGAGAAGACAGAAATTAACCCATCCACATAGAGTCAATTGATCTTTGACAACAGGCCAAGATATAGTGAATGGGGACAAGATAGTCATTTCAACAGATGATGCTGGCAGAACTAGAAATCAATATGCAAAAGATTGAAACAAGACCTTTATCTCACATCATATACAAAAACCAACTCAGCATGGAT
>NW_006408678.1:4526936-4531611 GCF_000296735.1 Chrysochloris asiatica | reverse complement strand
AATTCAAGGTCATATTTTGGCTCTCGTGGACTTGTGTTCATTTTCTTCAGCTTCAGTTTGAATTTGCATGTTGAGTAATTGATGATCTGTTCCACAGTCTGCCCTGGCCTTGTTTTCACTGATGATATGGAGCTTTTCCATTTTCTCTTTCTACAGATGTAGTCGATTTGATTTCTATGTATTCCATCTGGTGAGGTCCACGTGTATAGTCATTTCTTATGCTGTCTAAAGAAGGTATTTAAAATGAACAAATCATTGGTTTTGCAGAATTCTCTCATGCGTTCTCCAGCATCATTTCTATCACCAAGGCCATATTTTCCAACCACTAATCTTTCCTCTTTGCTCCCAACAATGAAGGCATTAGCAAAAACCAAGGATCCAGGAATTGACAGAATACAAATTGAAATATTTAAACAAACCTATGAAATCCTAGAGGTGCTTACCCATCTATGCCAAGAAATTGAAAGACAGCTATGTGGACAACTGACTGAAAGATAGCAATATTTGTGCTGTTCCAAAGAAAGATGACCCAAAAATCAATATCATGAATTTCACATGCAAATAAAACTCTGCTGAAGATATTTCAAAAACAGTTGCAGCAATACTTGACAGAAATCAAACAAATTCAAGTCAGATTCAGAAGAAAACTAGAATGAGGGACATCACTGTTGACATTAGATGCAGCTTGACTGAAAGCAGAGAATACGAGAAAGATGTTTACTTGTACTTTATTGACTAGGCAAAGGCATTTCATATGTGGATTATAACAGACTACAGATAACATTGCAAAGGATGAGAATTCCAGAACACTTCATTGTGCTCATGAGTGATCTGTATAGAGACCAACAGGCAGTCATTCAAACTGTACAATAAGATAGTACATGGTTTAAAATCTGGAAAGGTGTGTGCCTGGGTTGTATCTTTTTACCATATTTATTCAGTCTGTATGCTCAGCAAATTAATTGAGAACCTAATTTATATGAAGAAGAATGTGGCATCAAGATTGGTGGAAGATTGATCTACAAACAATCTTCAATATGTGGATGACGTTAACTTGCTTGCTGAAAAAAAAGAGGACTAGAAGCACTTACTGATGAAGATCAAAGATTATATGGCCTTCAGTATAGATTACAACTCAGTATAAAGAAAACCAAAATCCTCACAACTGGATCAATAAATAACATGATAAATGGAGAGAAGGTTGAAGTTATTAAAGACTTTATTTTACTTGGATCCTGATCAATACTCATGGAAGCAGTAGTCAAGAAATCAAATGATGTACTGCATTGGGCAAATCTGCTGCAAAAGACCTCTTTAAAGTGTTGAAGTGTTTAAGTGAGCAAAGATGTCACTTAGGAGATTAAGGTACTCTTATCCCAAGCTCCAGAGGGTTTCCAAGGCTGTAAATTGTTATGGAAACAGATTTCTACATCTTTTTGTTGCAGTGTGGCTGGTGGGTTAGAACTGGACCCTTTTCAGTTAGTGACGGAGTGGTTGCAGCTCCAGACCTCCTAGTAGCTAGCTTAAAAAAGCATAATAAGATGATAGCTGGCCTGCCAGCCTGCTTCCCTTCCTCCTTCCCTTCCCTCCTTCCTTTTATCCTTCATTCCTTCCTTTGGTCCTATATTTCTGACATTAAAAATAATTTAATGACCAAAGAAAATGTGTACGTTGCATTCCTAGGTCTGTGTTTGAAATATCTGACAGTTCTAAGGCCTCACCCTAACCTGGGTTGGATACACTCTGGAGGAATGAGGAATGTTTCTGGAGAAGCTGGGATAAACTTCCCATGGTTTCTCAGATGCTTCTTGCTGGGTGAACGGGGCAAGACATGGGGGCTCATGTTGCCAAATGGTACTAAATGCCAAATGGTTTGATGCAGGGTAACTTGATGGATGCTTTGAAATATATATATATATATATTATATATATTTTTTAACGCTTTTCAGCTTGAAAATGTTTCCAATTTCCATCTTTTTCATGGAAATTTTTTGAACATAAGTAAGTCAAATGTTTTTCTCATTAAGTAGAGACTTAATCATGTAGCATGACAAAGGAAAGAAAGACAAAAAGGATTCACAATTCCCAAGAATGGGCAGTTCCCCTGAAGGTCTGGATCAGTCACTGAGGCTGTTTGGCCTGGGTTTTCTCTGAGTTTATTATTCTCTTCACTTTGGCCTGGTTGAGACTTTGATTCTTTCTGACTGCTCTGGCCAAACCCTATCACTCATTCTAGGGCTTGCAGTCAAAATATAGGGCCACCCAAAGGGCTTGTGGGGCCTCAGGCAAATGGATTTTGGTTTTCAACTATTTTTTAGAAAGGTAAATTCACTTACAAGGAAAGACAAAATCATATAGGGGTAACCTGTTGCTATGTAGGCTAATCTAATTAACCCAGGAAATATGTTTTCTTCTCTGTGCTATAGCATTGCTCTGAACTGGAATTGGCTTGATGGCAATGAGTTAATGTTGATTTATGCTTTTTCTTTTGTTTCAACAGCTGTTATTAAAAATTCATATAGAAGAATTTAGTTTTTTACTTTTGCAAATATATTTGCTTTTTGAGAAGTCTTTCTATTGTATTTTGTTGATGCTGTTAAGTGCCTTTAAGTTTATTCCACTCTGTGGATCCTAACAAACCTTGGATAACATTATGAAGAATATGAGTTACAGAACACTTAATTGTGCTCATGTGGCACATGCATATCTTAGTTATCTAGTGCAGCTATAACAATAATACCACAAACAGATGGTTTTTACAAACAGAAATGTTATTTTCTAACTTCCAGCCTGGGGAGGCTCTTGCTGTTGTTGTTAGGTGCTGTTGAGTCTATTCCAACTCCTAGGAGTCCTATTCACAACAGAATGAGATATTCACTGGTCCTGAGTCATCCCCACAAATGTTAGGTTTGAGCCCATTGTTGCTGTCACTGTATCAATCCATCTTTTGTGGGGAGTCTTCCTCTTTCTTGCTGACCATCCACTTTTCCAAACATGACGTCTTTTTCCCGGGACTCATCCCTCATCACAACATGTCCCAAGTAGGAGAGATGAAGTCTTGCCCTCCTCACTTCTAAGAAGCTTTCTGCCTGTACTTCTTTCAAGAATATCTGCGGGCAGTCCATAGTACTTTGTATGTTTTTCACCAAAACCATAATTCAAATTCATTGATTCTTCTCTGGTCTTCCTTATTCATTATCCAATTTATCATGTATATGAGGTGATTGAAAATACCAAGGCTTGGGTCAGTCACATCTTAGTCCTCAAACTGATATCTTTGCTCTTGCACACTTTACAACAGTCTTTACCAGGATATTTACCTAAAGCAGTATGTAGACTGATTTCTTGACTGCTGCTTCCATGAATGTTCCTTATGGAGTCAACCAATTTGAAGTCTTTGACAATTTCAATCTTTTTTTCCATTGATATGGATGTTGTTTATTGGTCCAGTGGTGAGAATTTTTGTTTTCTTTACATTGAGGTAGAATCCATTCTGATTTCCAGTACTCTTCACTTTCAGAGTATCATGGGTTGTTTGTGTATCATGACTGTTAATGTGTTTTCCTTCAATCATGATGTCACATTTTTCATATAATCCAGTTTCTTGGATTATTTGTTGAACATACAACTTGAATAAGTACAACACTTGCCTACATCATTCCTGGTTTTAAGCACAGGTATATTCCCTCGTTCTGTTTCAACAAATGCCTCTTGGTCTATATACAAAGAAGTACAAGTTCAGAGTGCTATCTCTTGGGGAAGACTTTCTTTCTCAGCTTTGGAGAAAGGTTTTTCTCTCTGTTCAGCAATTGTAGGTCAAACATGCCTTGAAGATCTCCATATGTGCTGACATCAATCTTCCCCTAGATCTAGGAGCTTCACAGTTCAGGAAGCCCCAGAGATGCACTCTTCTTTTTTGGTGGTAGTAAGTTCTTCCTTCTTGCTCAGTTCTCTCTCCTTTTACTTCTTATAAAATGAAAAGTAATGCAGACCACATCCTTAGGAAACTGTCCAACATTGGATCAGGATTATATGGGGTTAAAGGAATTGCAACCCACTTTTTTTTTTTTTTTTTTTTTAATTTTAAGCATACGAACTTTTTTTGGAAAAATTTTAATTGAATTGAGTGAAGATTCACAGAGCAGATCATCAGTTTTATACTCAACACATTATACACTTTGTTTCATCTCAATGCTTGCCATCCCCTCCATGTAACATCAGTTGTCCTGCTTTCTACCTGTGGTTTTCAATTCCAGTCCACTTTCCTTCCCAACCCTTCAGAACTTTTTCCTTATGTTAATGTTGCCCTTTTGCTCTTGAATGTTAACCATTTCATGGTGAGTATAACTTACTAATATTGTTCCTTCTATATACTTATCTATCGTTGACTGAAAACTGAGCCACGGACGTGAGTTCAGTTCCAGACCTTAAGGGTAGTTGAGAGTCATAGTCTCTGGTTCCTCCAGTCTCTTTCTGACCAGTAAACCCAGTCTTTTTTTTTACATTTTTGAGGTTTGTTCCCCATTTTCTCTCACTTAATCTAGGACCTTCTAATGTGATTCAGTGCAGTTGGTAGTGGTAGCCAGGCACCATTTTTGGTTTCAGGATCGTGAAGACTAATGTTCATATGTCCCATTATCCATTGGATTAATTGAGTCCAAGTATCTTCAGTTTT
>NW_006408678.1:4526296-4526836 GCF_000296735.1 Chrysochloris asiatica | reverse complement strand
TTCTCCATTGATAAAAATGCTGTTTTTTGGTCCAGTGGTGAGGATTTTTGTTTTCTTAATATTGAGATGTAATCCATATCGAAAGCTGTGCTCTGTGATCTTCATAAATATATATTTCAAGTCCTCTTCACTTTCAGCAAGCAAGGTTGTATCATCAGCATATCGCAGGTTGTTAATGAATCTTCCACCAATCCTGGCGCCACGTTTTTCTTCATAGAACCCAGCCTCTCGTATTATTTGCTCAGCATACAGATTGAACAAGTATAGTGAAAGAACACAACCCTGTTGCACACCTTTCCCAATTTTGAAACATTCAGTGTTCCCATGCTCTGTTCGAACAACTGCCTCTTGATACAGGTACAGATTTCTCAGAAGTACAATTAAGTGTTCGGAAATATTCATACTTCTCAATGTTGTCCATAGTTTGTCATGATCCACACAATCGAAAGCCTTCGCATAGTCAATAAAGCATAGGTAACCATCCTTCTGGTATTCTCTGCTTTCAGCCAAGCTCCATCGGACATCCGCAATGATATCTCT
>NW_006408678.1:4501989-4512227 GCF_000296735.1 Chrysochloris asiatica | reverse complement strand
CTATGGGTCGGAACCGACTCGACGGCACTTAACAACAACAACAACAATCCTTTGGAAAATCTTTTTTTTGTGTGTGTGTGTGTGGATGTACTTCCATTCTCCCTGCCATTCAGGTGCAGCCTATGTATTCATGTATCTACCCATAGAACACTGTTGTTGCAGACTTGTATATATAACAGTGTTTACCTCTATTCCTTTTAACCTTTGCATTCCTCTCTGTATCTTCACCTGTCTTCATCATTCTTTTGCCACCTTCTTTCTTATACATTGCCTTCCCCATCACCCAAGTTAACACATGTCTGCCCTCAAGGCAGTAAATTGCTCTTTTCCCTCTAATCCTGGTGACCATAAAAATAAATGTTTCTTTTCGAATGAAAATCTTTACTTGAGTTTTTACACTAGTGGTATCATACAATATTTGTCTTTTTGTGATTGACTACTTTCACTCAACATAATGTCTTCCAGGTTCATCCATGTTATAAAGTGTTTCACAGATTCATCATTATTTTCCACCATACATCCCACTTTTAATCCTCTTATTGGTTTATCAAATCAGATCAGACCCTGGGAGATCATCACATAACTGCCACATTACATAGTTACATAACTGCCAAAGTACTAAGAATCATGTTCCAGCCAAACTGACACATATTTTGGGGAGACTCAATAAATTTATAACACTGCACATAGATAAAGTCATTCAAATTGAGCTAGGGTATACTGAGTCATTTAAAATCAGCAAAGTTGTTCTTCACGTTTGTATCCTTTTACTGTACTTTTTCAATCTTTATGCTAAGTAAAAAAAAAAAATTCTGAAAAGTTGGATTATATGAAGAAGAACATAGCATCAGGATTAGAGGAAGGTACATTGTTGTTGAAATAGCACAAACTATTGGTTTTAACAAACACATTTATTCCCTTAATTCTAGTGTTAGGGGGTTGTTGTTATTAGATGTCATTGAGTTGGTTTTGACTCATAGAGACCAAGTACTCAACAGAAGGCAACAGTGCCCAGTCCTCCACCATCATTACAATTGTTATGTTTGAACTCATTGTTGCAGCCAACATGTTAATCCATCTTGTTGGAGATTTTCCTCTTTTCTCACTGACCTTCCACTTTTCCAAGCATGTTGTCTTTCTCCAACGACTGGTCCCTCATGACTATATGTCCAACTTGGCTTCTAAGAAGCATTCTGACTCTATTTCTTCCAAGACAGATTTATTTGTTCAGTACATTTTTTGATTTTTTGATTGCTACTTCCATGAATGTTGATTATGGATGTAAGTAAAGTGAAGTCTTTGACAACTTCTGTCTTTTCTCCATTTATCATGATGCTATTTATTGGTCCAGCTTTGAGGACTTTCATTTTCTTTACATTAAGATGCAATCTAAAATGAAGGCTGTACACTTTGACTTTAATCAGTAAGTACTTCAAGTCCTCTTTGCTTTCAGCAATCAAGATTTTGTCATCTACATATGGGAGGTTGTTAATGAGTCTTCCTCCAATCTTGATGAGGTGTTCTTTTTCATATAATCCAACTTTTCAGATTATTTGCTGAGCATAGAGATTAACTAAGTATGGTGAAAGGGTACAAGCCTGACTCATGCCTTAAACCACTCAGTATCCCCTTGTTCTGCTTGAATAACTGCCTCTTGGTCTATGTATAGGTTCCTATTAATACAATGAAGTGTTCTGGAATACCCATTCTTTTCAAAGTTATCCAAAGTTTGTTTATCCAGTCAAAAGCCTTTGCATAGTTAATAAAGAACAAGTAAGTCAACATTTTTATGGTATTCTCTGCTTTCAGTCAGTATCCATCTGATGTCAGCAGTGATCTAGCTCATTCACATCGTCTTCTGATTCCTGCTCATGTTTCTCCTCAATGTAGACGTC
Source organism: Chrysochloris asiatica (assembly GCF_000296735.1). Taxonomy (NCBI): domain Eukaryota; kingdom Metazoa; phylum Chordata; class Mammalia; order Afrosoricida; family Chrysochloridae; genus Chrysochloris; species Chrysochloris asiatica. The sequence continues at coordinate 4,510,332 of NW_006408678.1, read as the reverse complement.
ACAGCCAATGATGCTCTCACCTCACATCTTGGCATTTATTATATTGTTAATGCACAAAATAAGTGAATAGTAAATTACTATTATTAATTTTTTGGTGTGGCACTGTAGGGTAAAATACTAGACCACAAGGTGGGTTTGAAAACACAAGATAGCAGTTCAAACTCACCAACTGCTCCTTGGAAACCTTATACAGGGTTGCTGTGAATTGGAACCAACTCACTTTCAGCAAGCAAAGTTGTTTCAGCTGTATAGCACAGTTGTTAATTAACCTGCTTCCAATCCTAACACCACATTCTTCTTCACATAGTCTGGCTTCTTAGATGATTTATTCTGAATCCAGGTCAAGTATGCCGAAACGATACTGCCCTGATACATGCCTTTCTTCAGTTTACATCATGTAGTATCCTCTTGTTCTGTTTGAATGTTCATGTTCTGCATAAACATAGTTAATAGTTCTGCATTTCCCATTCTTCGAAATACTACTTATCATTTGTAATGATCCACATAGTTGAATACCTTTGCATAGACAATGAAACACACAAAAAAATCTTTCTGGTATTCTCTGCTTTCAGCAAACATTCATCTGATGTTGACAATTCTTCATTCCACATCTTTTTTTTTTTTGAATCAAGTTTGAATTTCTGGCAGCTCCCTAGCAGTGTACTGCTGCAACAATGTTTGAATTAGCTTCAGCATAATCTTACTTGCATGTAATATTAATGATATTGTTCAGTACACCTTCTGTTTGGTCACTTTCTTTTTGACAATGAACATATATTTGGAGCTGCTCCAGTCAGTTGGCGAGGTAGCTATCTTCTAAATTTCTTGGCCTAGACTAGTTAGTGCCTCTAGCACTGCATCCATTTGTTGAAACATCTCAATTTGTATTCTGTCAATTCCTGGAGCCTTGTTTTTTGTTAATAAAGGTTGGACTTCTTCAGTACCATCAGTCTTGTTTACACATCTGTCAGTTTGTCATGATGTGGTGACTTGTGTGTTGCTGTGGTGCTAGAAAATATGCCACTAATGTTTCAAATACTAGCAGGGCCACCCGTGGTAGACAGGTTTCAATGGAGCTTCCAGAAAGAAGGAGCAGGTGGTACACTCTGTGAGTTTAGCCCTGAAAACCTTATTATATTAGAATAGTATGTAATTTTCTAGTACAGTTTATAGTGACCACTGGTTTAAGATTATTATTATTATTATTATTATTATTATTATTATTATTATTTCATAAACCATCTCTGTGTGCAAAAGAGACTGATGTCACATTTAAGAACTTAAAATAATCCATCATGAATTTATTCAGGGTGGCAAGACTATAAGGAGCTAAAAGGGAATGGTTGAAGATAAAGTACACTTTCCTCTTTGTAGTTACAATCTTGTTCATGACACACACCTTGCTCTAAACAACTGGTAATGTATATGATACTGCTCCAAGGAAATAAATTAAAACCGGACTGCTATTGCATTGGGCCCACAGAGTAAGTTGGCTCAGATCTGAGAATGGGGAGCACAGATGGCACTATTTAATCCTCATGCCACAGTAGGATGTTTGCACCAACTAAGCGATGGGGATGGAGCCATTTACTTTGTTTAGTTCTTGTCCTTGTGACGTACTCTTTCTGTGGTGGAATTAACTGCCTGCAGTGGAAAAGGGAGGAGTTCTTTTCCACATCATCTGGAGTAGAAAACAACAGGTTGACATAAATTTGGGTGGAAGCTGAAGGCCTATAAGCTCAAGCCTCCCACAAGATAACCGTGCAGAACTCCTAAATGGCATCAAATGGTTATTTTATTTTCATGATTTAAATAAAAGACTCAAGAATCCAAAGCTAATTTATGGGAAACGAGCAAGAGGGGACAAATGGAACAAGGCATGCAATTTCACTGCTTTGTCTTGTGTTTGCAGTTTGGAGAAACAGGTTAAAAAGAATGCCTCCCTTTGATTTGATGTAATTGTGCCTTGGTTAGTGACTCTGAGCCTGTCCAGGTATGCACAGGAGGTTCTTAAACTCCAGAGAAACTTGGATTTCTGGTGTGGCACTGTAGGGTAAGCTCTGGACTGGGAACCACAGCATCAGCAGTTGAAACTCACCAGTTTCTCTTGGAAATCCTGTACAGGGTTGATGTGAGTAGAAACTGAACTGACATCACACAACAACACATCAGGCAGAGTATTCATATGAGCTAATGTTTGTCTAGGGTCAGCCAAGGAAACTGGAACACCGGAAGTGTCTTTATGTTTCTAAGCAGGATGAGAGAAGGTTCATCCTGAAATCAAATCCTGATAATCAATGGATTTGTTGTTTAATGGCAGCATTAAATCCACGTCGTAGTGGTTACAAATCGGGCTGCTAATCTCACAGTCAACAGTTCGAAACTACCAGCTGTTCTGCAGGAGAAAGATGAGGCGTTCTGCTCCTGTAAAGAGTTACAGCCTTGGAAACCTTGTGCAGGGTCACACAACAACAACAACAACATAGTTTGATTATATTTAAGGCTATTATAGAGAATTCTAACTTCCCACTTTAATTCATTCATCATAAAGTTACCAAATAACTATTATGCACGAGGTTAACAATGAATATATGTTAGGTGCTGGGTATAGAATGATGAGCATGACCTAGCTGCTATTTCATTGAGGGAATTTACAGTCTAGTGAAGAGAGCTTTATATAAAACTGACATAGAATAATGTGGTAAGTGTTATGATAAAGGAATCTGTAGAGTGTTGTGGTAGCAAAGAGGAGAAAGGATTTAAATCTGCGATGGTTGGAAAGATAGGTCAGAGAAGGCTTTATAGAAGAAAGTACCCCACAGTAGATCTTTTAGGATGATTAGGATCATAATTTACAGAAGACAGATGGTGGGCATTAAAGACAGAGGGAAAAGCATGACCTTTTGGGAATGAGGTGGGAATAAACCACAGTTTAGCTTATTCAATGGATTAGCCCTCAATTCTTTTAATTCCTATAGGATAAATAACTCAATCCAAAATTAAGCAGAAATATCATCAGAGAAAGCTCAATATTAATTGATGAAGAGGACCTAAAAGATAAAGGAGAGGAATGAGAAAGCAGAAACAGACATTAAGTTAGAATACTAGCAAGCAAGAGTAGATCAGTCAGGGGGTCCTGGCAGGAAACATGACATATTCAGAAGAATTTTAGTGATTAATGTTGGGCTATTTTTTTTTTTTTTTTTTGCAGGGCTAAGGAATCCACAGGGGATAGTGAGACACTCTCAGATTCGCAGTGCTGGTGGTTGTATTCATAGGGTCAAGTCAGTTCTGAGTCACAGGGACCTTGCATAGGGTTTCTGAGGCTATAAATCTTTACAGGACCAGAAAGCCTCATCTTTCTCTTGTGGAGCACCTGGTGGATTCGAAATGCTAATCTTGCAGTTAGCAGCCCAATTTGTAATCAACTACACTGCCAGGGCTCCTTAGCAACAACAGAGAGTCATTTTTATTCATAGGCCTGAAAGAGCAAAGGGAGGTAATGGAGTTTTTGAGCCCAGTAAGAGGTAGATCTGTGGAGGAGACGAACCAGCTGATCAGGAGCTATGTCTACAGAGGAACACAGCTTCTATCAGAACCACAGTGAGGCAGGGAAGGAGAATGAACACCCCAAACTGGGCTTTCCACTCTACTGGCCTAATCAATGGCAGTCAGAGAACAGGAGAAGATTATGATCTGTAGAGATCAACCCTTAGATAGTATCTCAGCTCACATACTATTGTACCACTTGATGTACTGATTTAGATAACGATATATAATAGTAACGTTTTCCCAGTGATAACTTCCCCCAGTTAGAACAAAGTAATTAGTTCTCTGATTCCCATAGCACTTTGGTCTGTTCCTATGATAATATCCCAGATCTCATTCTTCCTCAGAGTCTAACTTGCTATCAGCATGCCAATGTTCTCACTAGGTTGTGACATCTTATAGAGAATGTTGTGCCACCCAGGCTCCCTTACTGTCCCTTCAGAGCCGAGACATTCATTTTCTTAGTGTTGGCTGATGATAGATCATAACAGTGCTTTTTGGGTACTGGCCTCACTTAAAATTATGTCCCTTTTTGGGGGCAGAGAGGACACAGGTGGTACTGTAGGATAAGCACTGGGCTGTGAACAACAAGGTCAGTGGTTCCAATCCACCACCTGCTCTGTGGGAGACAGAAGCTTTCTGTCTAGTAAAGATTTAGGATAAGTACTGGACTGCCAACCACAAGGTTGGTGGTTCAAACCCACCAGCCGCTCCTTGGACATTCTATACAGGGTCACTATGAGTTGGAAGTGACTTGACGGCACTTAGAAGCTACAACAACCTGAGGGCAGCCTCCATTCAAGGACTGGACAGGGTAGGAGTGGAGTACAAAGGCTCCGCCTTTTCATTTCCATTGGAATCACTCTGTAAATCCATCTGAGCTCCAGAATTTCCCATGGGATTGGCTGAAGCATTTTGGGGGAGGAGGGGGGTTGCTGTGTGGCCCTCTGCTCAGTCTTGCCTCTTCACTCCATCACAGGTACTGCTTTCAGGAGTGATCTCTGATAAAGATTCTTCAGACAAATCTTATAGACCTCTCTTTTCCCATTTCCTGAGCACAGTGCTTTGCACATCACTAGATATCCAGTCAAAGATGATTGTTGGAGCAGTGAAATATAATTTACATGTAATTTAGTTTTATTAAGTGTACAGTTGGTGTATCTTGACCAGAATAGTAACAACAACAACAACAAGACAGTTTACATTGAGTTGGTTCCAACTCATACTGACCCCATGTGTGAGAGTAGAATTGTGCTCTGAAGGGTTTTGGGTGGCTGGTTTTTTTGGAAATAGATTGCCAGGACTTTCTTCTGAGACATCTCCGGACTTGAACCTCCAACCTGTTAGCTGATGTTCATTTGCAGGTTCTACATACTAAGTGAAAGCAGAACTACATTCGTTGTTTTAACAAATTATCATATCAACAAATACCAGTTGTAGAAGTCATTGACGTTTCAGACTTAACACATCCATAAAGGGAGTTTTGAGTTTCTCCTCTCTTCCTGTTCTACTCTAAGCCTGTCTCAGTAAATAGTGCCAATGTTCACTAATTTGTGTAAGTCAGAAGCCAAAGAGATATCCTTAACTTCTCTCCTCCCTCTACATCCAATCCAACAGTAACCACTATAATTATTGATTTTATTTCCAAAATAAATCTCAAATCTATTCACCTTTTTCATTATTGCTGTTGCCAATGTGGTCCAGGTTGTCATTGTCTCTGAACTAGACTTCGGTGACAAGGTGAAAAATTGTGGTTGTCTGTTGTTTGTTGCCTTTGGGTAGTTCTTATTCATATGCACAACAGAATGAAATACTTGTGGTTCTCAGCCTGATCCTGCACTAATATTTCTGCATCAATATTCTTCTCTAGCACCATAACTCAAAAGCATCTATTTTTTCTATGGCTTTCCTTATTCATTGTTCAACTTTCATACACCTATGAGGCAATTGAAAATACCATGGCTTAGATCAGATGCCTTTAGTCCTCAAATTGGTATCTTTGCTCTTAAATACTTTAAAAAGGTTTTGTGCAGCAGATTTACCTAATGCAATATTCCTTTGATTTCTTGATTGCTTCTTCCATGAGTGTTGATGGTGGATCCAAGCAAAATGAAGTCTTTGACACCTTCAATCTTTTCTCTGTTTATCATGATGTTATTTATTGGCTCATTTTTGTTTTCTTTACACTGAGGAGCAATCCATACCGAAGGTTGTAGTCTTTGAGCTTCATCAGTGTTTTAGTGCTCTTCACTTTCAGCGAGCAAAGTCGCGTCATCTATATATCACAGACTTTAAAATTTTTATTTATTTATTTTGTATATTGCAGACTTTTAATGGGTCTTTTTCCCATCCTGATAACATCTTGCTATTCATAAAATCTAGGTTGTTGGATTATTTGCTCAGCACACAGGTAGAACACGAATGGTGAAAGGATATAAACCTGGTACACATGTTTCCTGATTTTAAACCTTTCAGTCTCCCCTTGTTCTGTTTAAACGACTGCCACTTGATCTGCATACAGGTCCTTCATGAGCACAGTTAAGTCCTGGAATCCCCATTCTTTGCAATGTTGTCCATAACTTGTCATGATCCACAAAGTCACAAGCCTGTGCATCATCAATGCAGCACAGATAAACATCTTTCTGGTATTCTCTGCTTTTAGCCAAGATCCAGCTGACGTAGCAATGATATCCCCTCATTTCATGTCTGATTCTGAATCCGGCTTGAGTGTCCAGCAGTTCCTTGTTGACATATTCTTGCAGTCATTTTTGAATTATCTTCAGCAAAATTTTAATTGCATGTGATATTAATGATATTTTTCAATGATTTCTGTATTCTGTTGGGTAACTTCTCTTTGAAATTGGCACAAATGTGGATTTCTTCTAGTCAGATGTCTTGGTAGCTATCTTCCAAATTGTCTAGCATAGATGAGTAAGTGCCTCCAGTGCTGCATTAGTTTGTTGAAAGATTTCAATTTGTATTCCTATTCTGTCAATTCCTAGAGCCATGTGTTTAGCCAGTACTTTCAGTGCAGTGTGGACATCTTCCTTCCTTCTTGAAATGGATAAACACTGTCCATTTCATTTTGGTAAAGTGTCATTGTATATACCTTGAAGCTCCTTTTGATGTGTTCTGCATCATCCATTATTTTACTATGGTGATTCTGATGGTGATCATGTTTATGTGCCATGGAGTTGATTCTGAGGCTGTAAATTTTTATGGTAGCAGAAAGCTTCATATTTCTCCTGCGGAACCGCTGGTAGTTTTGAACTACTGACTGAGATTAGCAGCCTGATTTGTAACCACTACACCTCCAGAGCTCCCTATTTTGCTATGCTGTTGTTGTTGTTAGGTGCCATCAAGTCAGTACCGACTCATAGCAACCCTATGCACAACAGAACAAAACACTGCCTGGTCCTGGGCCAATCTTACAATTGTTGCCATACTTGAGTCCATTGATGCTGCCACTTTGCCAGTCCATCTCACTGGGGGTCTTCCTCTTTTTCTCTGACCCTTCACCTTAGCAAATATGATATCCTTCTCCAGTGACTGGTCCCTCCTGACAATATTTTGCTATAGAATCCCTCAATATTTCAAGTCCAGGTTTGAAGTTTGTCTTCAGTTCTTTCAGCTTGAGAAACGCTGAGAATGTTCTTCTCTTTTGGTTTTCTAACTCTAGGTCTTTGCTTTTTCTTTATCATACTTAGCTTTGTCTTCTCGAGCTGACCTTTGAAATTTTCTGTTCAAATCTGTTACCTCCTCATTTCTTCCATTCCTTTTAGCATCTTTATACTGCAGAGCAAATTTCAGAGTCTCTTCTGATATCCATTTTGGTCTTTCCTTCCTTTCTTTTTTTGTTAATGACCCTTTGCTTTCTTCCTGTATGTTTTTCTTGATGTCATCCCACAACTCTTCTTGTTATTAGGGTCTAATACTTCAAATCTGTTCTTGAGCTGGTCTCTAAATTCAGGCTGGATATATTCAAGCTTGTATTTGACTCTTGTGAACTTGTTTTAATTTTCTTCAGCTTCAGCCTGAACTTGCAGATGAGCAATTGATGATCTGTTCCACAGATTGCCCCTGGCCTTCTTTTGGCTGATTATATGGAGTTTTCTTCCATCCCTTCCCACAAATGTAATCAGTTTGATTTCTGTGTATGCCATCTTGTGAGGTCCATGCATATGTTGTTGTTGTTGTTAAGTGCCGTCGAGTCGTTTCTAAACCACAGTGACCCTCTGTAGGGTTTCCAAGGAGCAGCTGGTGAGCTTGAAACACAGACCTTGCAGTTCAAATGACTTTGCAATCTGACGCATTAGCCCACAGTACCAGTGACCTTTTATATAGTTTGAAAAGTTATTTTGATCTTTCAAAATTCCATCATGTGATCTCCTGCATCATTTCTATCACCAAGAACAAATTTTCCAAAGACTGATCTTTTCTCTTTCTTTCCAACCTTTGTAGTCCAATCAACAGTAATGATTTTCCAACCATATATATATATTTTTTTTCTTTTAAAGTTTTTATTGTGAATTATGTGAGTTTACATGGGGGAACACCAACTTTACATTCATCGTATCATATTTCATTTCATTGCAATGATTATAATCCCCTCTAAGCATCATCAAACAACCAAAGTGTACACCTCACAGGCCCGCCCCCCAGCTGTCAGCCCACAGCTCCTCTCCCTCCCTGAGTTCAGAGTCCCCAGCCACTCCATCTGTCCATGTCATTGTCTCTGCCACCATTTCTGATGTCACTGCTTCTCTAGGTAGGGTCCCACACTCTGCTCTTCTC
>NW_006408678.1:4474061-4477821 GCF_000296735.1 Chrysochloris asiatica | reverse complement strand
ATCTTATGTGTGACAAAGTTACTATACTACCTAGAGGCTTCAGTGGCTGAGTTTTCCAAAGTAGATCACTAGGGATTTCTTCTGAAGTTCCACTGGGAAGGCTTGAGTCTTCAAACTTTTAGTTAACAGATGATCGTGTTAACTGTTTGCACTATACATAGACTCCAGAGAATTAGAAGGACACAGTTAATTGTAGGTGAGAGCCAACAATAGGTATTGAATGGATTTCTATATGGTGGCAGTAATTATTGTTATTGTTTTTGTTTTTAAGTGTAGTCAATTCGATTCCAACTCATAGTGACCCTGTATAGGGTTTCCAAGGCATGGCTGGTGAGCTTGAATCACCGACCTTGCGTACAAACTGATCTTGCAGTCCAGCACATTAACCCACAGCACTACACCAGAAATCCAAGTTCTTGTTGTTAGGTGTCGTCAAGTTAGTTCTGACTCACAGTGACCCCATATACAACAGAAAAAAAAGCACGACCCGATCCTACGCCATCCTCACAATTATTGCTAGATACAAGTCCGTTGTTTCAGACATTGAGTCAGCGCATATCATTGAGGGGCTCCCTCTTTTACACTGAGCATCTACTTTATCAAGCATGGGGTCCTTCTCCAAGGACCTAATAACATGTTCAAAGTACGAGAGACAACGTCGTGCCATCGTTGCCTCTAAAGAGCATGCTGACTACACTTATTCTAAGACAGATGTGTTCAGACTTCCAACAGTCCATGGTAGATTTGCCAGCCCCATAATTAAAATGAATCAATTCTTCACTCCTCCTTATTCATTACCCTGCTTTCACATGCATAGAGGCAACTGAATCAATGGTTTTGGTCAGGTGTACCTTAGTTCTCGAAGTGAAATCTTTGCTTTGAACACTTTTAAAGAGATCTTTAGCAGAACGTTTACCCAAAGCACTCTATCTTTTAGTGTATTGACTGTTGATTCTATGGGTGTTGATTGTTGATCCGAGTAAAATGTAATCCTTGACAAATTTTGTTTATCAATCTTTGGTTATCATGCTGCTGCTTACTGGTCCTATTATGAAGATTTTTGTTTTCTTTATGTTGACAGTTCATACTGAAGGCTGTAGTTTTCTGAAAGGGACATTCCCAAGAAACCAATTATTAAGCCTTCTCTCATTAATCATGCTAACATTGAAAAATTGGATCTAGAAGGTTGAGAACAGGTAGGACTTCCTTACCAGCTATGCATTTCCTTTGTTAGAGCTTGCTAACAGTTAAGAGCACAGATTTTAGAAACAACTCAGACCTGGAAATGAGTTCCAGCATGGTCAATAGTGGTTTACCTTCTTTTATAAACATTAGGGCTCTAACAAGCAAAATGGACTAAAAATCCCCACCTTATGGGGTAATGTTGCTGTTGTTAAGTGCCGTCTAGATAGTTCTGACTCATAACGACTATGTATATGTATGTATAGGTCAAGCAGCTGGCGAGCTTGAACCACCAACCTTGTGGTTCAAACTGCCTTCACAGTCTAGCTTATTAACCTGCAGTGCCACACCCAGACTCATTTTGGGGTGATGGGGAATATTAAATGAGATGTGGGTAAAGAGTTTAGCACAGTGCTAAATGTTTTAAACACTCCATAAATATTGAACATTACAGTGATTATTCTTTCTTCTAAGTAGAAATCTGAGTAAAGAAACATTAGAAAATTCAAGACTGTCAGTTGTCATTATTGCATAATTTGACATTGAGTATTGAAAGCAGGTTTTTTCCCCCATCTGTTTTTGTTTCTCAGATTTTAGTAACCATATTGAGGAAGCCCAGGGAAGTAATTGACCGCTTTTGGAGGATGCCTCTGTGGATGCTCTGATGCTCTGTCTGGGTTAGAGCCATTACTTTACCCACTTGACAGGCAACGAGGTCACTGAAGACAGGTGTTCCTCAAAGCCACGTCCAGCTCATCAGCAGAGTTATAGTACACCCCAGGTCACAGAACGCATTCCGCGTTCAAGAATCTTCCTTAATACCTAGTGCCGTTTGGGAATGGTTTCAAAGGCATTCCAACTACAGAGTCATGCCAACACACTGGTTATCATTTATTTTGTTGATGCTTTAGCAAATCCTCAAACTGATTTTTCTGCCCTCCTGAAACACAAATCACAAAGCTGACCTTGGCCTGTTTTGGCACCCCCCAACTCTCACTCCCAAAGCACAGAAAACAGCAGTGTAGGGTTGATGATTTCTTATTTTCCCACACAGGTCATGCTCAAGCACAGACAGATAGAGAAGATCTGTCTTTAATGAGAGAAATGCACCATTACTTGGTCATAAATTCAACTTAATGGTAATTTTAGTAGGGCAGCTTGCCCAGGGTTTGTAGAAACACAAATCAAAAGTCCCGAATTCTAGGCACATCCTCCTAGAAACTCTTTTGCCAACACCGTTTCATTTACTTTTTAGGGAAATCCATTTTCCGAGTTGTAGTCTCCTAGTTGCTATGGGTAGACGTGCACAAAGTCTAGAATCACTGTGGCAGCAGACAGGGGAGTAGGTGGCATGCTGCTCAAATGATTTCTGTTGAGCACCAGGCCTTGACTTCAGTTGTCACAGAGGCACAAATGAAAGGACACAGAGTCCGTTTATAGCCTGCCGTAGGTTGTTGTTGTAAGAATACCCAGATGATTCTAAGGAAAGGTTTTATTATTTCAATTCCTCACATCCCTGGCCAATTCCAAACGGACTAAACCTGGACATTGCCACTCTCGTATCACAGAATTGGAACAGTTTTTAATACATATAGAGCTGAATTTGTGTTACTCGGTTAGAAATACAAAGAGGCTTCATAAAATTTAAAGAAAACTGGGATTAAAAAGTAATGGAATTTTCCCAGGAGCTTTTTGAAGCCCCCATGTATATACAGAGACTATTCAGGCACAATGTTATGCTATGAGTCACCCTTCGATACTCTTAAAAATAGGCATGAGTGTTCTATCATTATATCTTGTGCTCACTTCTATCATAAAAACTAGCATGCCATATGTCATTATTTACATATGTGTTGTCTTCTACAAAAGAAGTAGGGTGATGTCATGCCTTAATTTGTTTCTCTGCTTCTAACACAATATCTGACATGTAGTAGGCATGCAGTTTGTGTTTAATGAATGAACAGAGTTATGAGTGAATGACGTTCATAACTTTCCAGTAAGGTCTCACTTTTAAGTCAGGGATTCTGGAAAATGGTCAGTCATTTCTCTCTGTTTTCAGGTTGCTATAAGTGGTCAGGTGAAACCATACTCTAGAAGACAGCAGAAAGAAGATAACTGTTTCCCTTAGGTTGGGTAACTTGAATCCATTGATAACATTATTCCTTCTTTTGAACAAATATGCACAGAATGCCAATGCATTCCAAGCATAGTGCCAGGCACCGAAGAACATTTAAGATGACTAGGAATCAAAGAGCTTACAATTTATTACTCTTTAGTTCTAAGATCCAGTGAATAGTGTTTTTCTATTTTTAACCCCCAATGGCACAGCCCTATCCTTAGAAGAGACTTGTACTTTTAGAACTAGAAAATAAATTCTGGTTCCCCTTCTTTGATTGGATTTGTAGTTGGTGTTTTGATATCCTCCTATTTACCTCACTAGAGAAGGGAGAATCAAAGTCAAAACTATATATATATACATATATATGTTAAATGACAATTTATATGCATGTGTGCATATCTATCTATCTATCTATCTATCTATCTATCTATCTATCTATCTATCTATCTATCTATCTAT
>NW_006408678.1:4431880-4473708 GCF_000296735.1 Chrysochloris asiatica | reverse complement strand
AAGAAGCGCAGCCAGAATGTTCTTTGGAGGCCAGGATGGCCAAACTTCGTCTCTCATACTTTGGACATATTATCAGGAGGGACCAGTTGCTGGAGAAAGATACCATGTTTGGTTAGGTGGAGGATCAGAGAAAAAGAGGAAGACCCTCAGCGAGATGGATTGGCAAAGTAGCAGCATCGATGGGCTCGAGTGTGGCAGCAGTAGTGTGGTTGGCCCAGGATTGGGCAGTGTTTTGTTCTGTTGTGCATATAGTCAGTACCAACTCGATGCCACCTAACAACATGAACAACAACAACAACATATCAGGTTACGTCAAAAGTATTTCAACAAAATCATTGCTGTTGTTTAGTGCATTTGAGTTGGTTTTGACTCATAGCAACCCTGTATAGGGTTTCTGAGGAGCATCTGGTAGATTGGAACTGCCGACCTTGTAGTGCAAACCACTCTTGCGGACCAGTGCTTACTCCATAAAAACCATAGAAACTTTTGTTAAGCAAAAAGATCAAAATGTAAACCTATTATTTCTCAACAAATCTTTCATGTAGGTCTATACACTTCTGAAGACAGCGTTTCCATCTCTCTAACCATTTCTTGAAGAATATACATATGAGGTCTTGGTGTGATGCTATAGGATAAGTACTGGACTGCTAACCCACCTGCTATTCCTCAGAAACCCTACACAGGGTGGCTATGAGTTCTAACCAACTCAACGGCATTTAACAACAACAATCTATGATAAGTCCTTATATTTAACGTCCACAGTAGAAGTCTTATTCTCCTGTGAGTTAGCAGTCCATTGCTTATCCTATAGCACCACACCAAGACTCCATATACATATTCTTCAAGGAAGGGTTAGAGAGATGGAAATTCTGCCTTCAGAAGCGTAGAGATCTAACTGGAAGCTATGTGTTATGTAACCCCACAAAGTAATTCTTTGTTATGGTTTTGTCTTTTGTTAGGGTAACCTTGGAGACAGGGTGACAAGAATCGGTTAGAACTAATCTGTGGCCATCTCTTAGTGTTATGTCATACATCTTCCTTTTGCCATTTAGCCCATATTCTTATGGTTACCTCTCGTGCCATTCATTGGGAACAGAGATGATCATAATATCAATGAAGGCAACGTGAAAATTTATTGTCAACCAAGCTATGCATCTATATAAATGATTTTTTTCATGCCATTGGTCATGCATGGATAACAGTGGGGAACAATGAGTTTAACACGATAAACATTGTTGTTGTTGTTAAGTGCCTTTGAGTCGGTTCTGACCTATAGTGACTCTGTATAGGGTTTCCAAGGAGCCGTTGGTGAGCTTGAACTGGACCTTGTGGTTCAAACCGACTTTGCAGCACAGCACATTAACCCACAGCACCCTCCAGGAGTCCATTAGCCTTTGAATTTTTGTTCTTCTTTCCCTCGAATGCTTTGCCTAGAAAAAAATGATAACTTGAGTATAAGTGGAGAAATACTAGCCAAACCTTCTTTTTCTTGTAGATAGCTCTTGTAGTCCAGTTAAACTACCTGACTTTTTTTATTAGTTTTTATAAAAGAGAAAAAAAAATCCTAATAATCATTTAAAATGATTTCCCTCCTCATGATGAAAGACATCTAAAACGTCCAGCTTCATTCAGGATTCTTCTAGATTCTTTGTTGCTACCAGTCCTTTCTCGACCCACTCACCCCTTAGGAAGCCAGGGATTTAAAAATATGTTGGAAGATTTTAATGGTGTCTGCAGAGTAGAATTACATTCTTCTGTGTAGCATTTGGACACCAAGCAGAAAGATAGCACGGTCTGTCTAGCTCTTTTGTAAGGATATTGTTTTAATTGTGGTACAGCTAAATACTGGCTGCACACAGATTATACCACATAGTTAAAATAATTATGGGGAGTTGATAGCATAATGCTTTGAATACATATAGTGCTTGTTTTCCATCAGGCTCCACTCTGTTTTAAAGAAAAGGAAAAAGAGAGAGCAAAGAAGGACAGCAAATCCAATACTGGTCATTTTTCTGCACCTTGTTAGGACAGGACTGCCAGGATAATATATAAGTTCCTTTATTTCAGGTAATCTTCCACTTGCCCAAAAGCAGCCCTAGTGTGCTGTAGGTTGGGTGCTGGATTGCCAACTGCAAGATTGCAGTTCAAACTCACCAGCCGCTTTTTTGGGGGGAAATATGAGACTGTCTGCTCCTACGATGATTTACAGTCTCAAAAACCATATATAGGGCAATTATGGTCCAGAATGAATTCTATGGAAATGGGATTTTGGATTTCCAATTGCCCAAGGAAACCCTATACAGGGTCATGATTAGTCTGAACCGACTTGCTGGTATTTAACAACAACAACAAAGAAAGTATTTTATGCAGTCTTTGAAGATTCTGAAAAGGATATGAAATAATGCAATTCCTGTTTAGACCTATTTGGAAGCTATTGGCTAATATAAGCCACACATAGACCTGGGGTGGTAGTATAGAATAAGCACAGGACTGCTGACTACAAAGTTAGCGGTTCAAACCTACCAGCAGCTTCTTGGAAACTCTGTAAGGTTTGCTATGAGTTGGAACAACAACAACAACCTAGGCAGGTTTGTGTGGACGCATTTGTTCTGAATTCAGTGGTTCATTTGAATTCAATTGAATTCATCTGAATTCAATGGTTCTTGCCTAATGGCTGCTATTTCCATGAGCAATTCTTTACCTTCCTGTGAGTGCAATCTGGACATAAAGTTTTCCTAGAACTACCATACAAAGTGTGTGGTTTATTGACTACTCACTCATTCAACAACTATTTATTGTATGCCTACTAGGTGGTATGGCGCTATAGGATAAACACTGGACTGCTAACCACAGGACTGGCAGCTTAAACTCAACAGCTATTCCTTGGAAAACGTATACAGGGTTGCTGTGAGTCCGATGTGACTCGATGATACTGAACAGCAGCAACAACTATGTGCCAAAGAGCCTTGCTGGTGCTGGCGAATAAGTACGAGATGCTAACTGCAAGGTTGCTAGTTCAAACTCACTAGTCACTCCTTGGGAGAAAAATTTGACTTTCTGCTCCAGTAAAGTTTTACAGCCTTGGAAACCCTAAACAGGGTCACTGTGAATCAGAATTGACTCAGTAACAGTGGATTTGTGTGGGTTTTTTTTTTTTTTTTGTCACTATGTGCCATGTGTTGTAAATGAACTAAGCAAAATTATTAATCCTGTGGAGCTGACATTCTAGAGGTAGAGAAAACAGATGACAAATAAGCAAGAAAATAAATAATGATTTCAGATGTGAATAGTCTTTTGAATAAAGTAGGAAGGGTTGAGGGCAGTGGGTAACTGTAGTTGTTAGGTGCCTTTGAGTTTGCGCTGACTTGATATGGCACAGCAGAATTATCCTATAGGGATTCTGAGGTGGTACTCTTTATGGGAGGAGTATTATTTATTATTTTTTTTTAAAGAGGGTTTTTTTCTCCTGCAGTACCAGTTGGTGAGTGCCAGCTTGCCACCTTTTTGGTAGCTGCAAAGTGCTAACTATCGTACAGCCAGAGCTCTTTAGATGGCAATATTTTGGGGGATGGGGATATTTTATATGAGGAAACTACTTTTTGAGAAGATGACAGTTGAACAAGCAGAAGTAATGTGCCATGTGAAGATTTAGAAGAAGGAAAATGTAGGCAGAAGAAAGTGTAAGTGTAAGGACTGAATTTGTTAATTCTGGGAACAAAGAGCAGGCAGGCAGGCAGGCAGAGGAATAGAGTAGAAAGAGTAAGGGGTATTGAGATTGGAACTGAAAAGGAGGCAGAAGCCAGGTTAAAAGCCATGGCCCACTGTGATGAGTTTCAATTTTAAGGAATGGAGAAGTCAAGTTTGCATTGCCTGATTAGCAGTTTTGAAAGATCTCTTTCGTGTAGACATTAAATTTATAAACAAGAGTGGAAGCAGGAAAATTAGTGATGAAACTATCACAGTGGCCCAAGTAACAGATGTTTATGGCTTAGATGAAGATAGGTATGGTAAATAGGTCTGAACAGTAGATAATTGTATATATTTTGGAAGTAGAAAACACAGGGTTAAACAATTGATAAGTTCTAAAAATTGAGGGAAATAAATAGGATCCAAGCTGACTCTTAGGTTTTGGCTTAAGCAACAGGTAGATGGTAGAACAGTTAACAGAGATAGAGAAGATTGTTGTTGTCGTTAGGTGCCACTGAGCCAGTACTGACCCATAGCGACCTTATGCACAGCAGAACGAAACACTGCCCGACCCTGGGCCAACCTCACTACTGTTGCCACACTTGAGTCCAATCCATCTCATTGGGGGTAGATTAGGGGCACAAAAATCCTGGACTGTGAACTACAAGGTCCGTGGTTTGAGCCTGCTAGCCACTCCATGGGAAAAAGATGAGGCTTTCTGTTTCCGCAAACATTAAAACATCAACAACAAAAAAGCCTTGGAAACCCTATATAGGGTCGTTTTGAGTCAGAACCGACTCGAAGGCACTTAGCAACAAAACTTCTTTTACAAATGTTGAGTTTGAGATAGATTTTAAACATCCAAGTAGAGAGATTTGCTGAGGCTGTGGACTAAGCATTGGGTTGCTAACTGCAAGGCTGGAAGTTCAAACTCAGCAGCTACTCCATGGGAGAAAGATGAGATTGTTCCTGTAAAAGTTTGTAATCTCAGAAAGCTTATAAGGAGCAGTTCTACTCTGTTTTATGCAGGGTCCCTATGAGCTGGAATTGACTCACTGGCAATGGGTAGGTGGTGTGGTTGTTGTTGTTAAGTGCCGTCGAGTCGGTTCCGACCCATAGCGACCCTGTACAGGGTTTCCGAGGGTGTAAATCTTTGCAGGAGCTGAAAGCCTTATCTTTTTCCTAAGGAGTGAAGGGTGGTGTCGAAATGCTAACCTATATTTCACAGTCCGCTGCATATCCTACAAAGTCACTGCACTCCCCAGAAAGTCTATTAGGAAGTCTAAGAGATAGTTGAAAATATAAATCTAGAGCCAAGTGAATAAGTCAGAATACATATAGATATGCTGTTGTTGTTGTTGTTGTTAAGTGCGGTCGAGTCAATTCTGACCCATATAGGGTTTCTGAGGAGTAGCTAGTGAGCTTAAACTGCAGACCTTCAAATTCAAATGGATTTAGAGTCTGGCGCATTAACCCACAGTGCCACACAAGGACTCTAAGTATATATATATATCTTTCTATGCCAGACTGCAAAGCCATTTGAACTACAAGATTGACAGTTCAAGCTCACCTGCTGCTCCTCAGAAACCCTATACAGGGTCGATAGGGGTCGGAACCAACTTGACGGCACTTAACGACAACAAACCATATTGGAGTCTTGGTGTGGTGCTGTGGATTAATATGCCAGACTGCAAAGCCGTTCAAACTGCAAGGTTGGTGGTTCAAGCTCACTAGCTGCTCCTTGGAAACCCTCTACAGGGTTGCTATGTGTTGGAACTGACTCGATGGCACTTAACAACAACAACAATACCTATATCTATCTATTCTCTCTCTCTTTATCTATCTATCTATCTATCTATCTATCTATCTATCTATCTATCTATCTATCTATCATCTATCATCTATCTAATCTATTGTTAAGTGGCATGGATTCAGTTCCAATTTATAGAGACCCCCGTATAGGGTTTCCAAGGATCAGCTGGTGGGTTTGAATCACTGACCTTGTGGTTCACAGTCCAGTGCTGATCCTACAGTGCCACACCAGGAGTTCTCACATATATGAAAGAAGTTTCAAAAACTTTGTGGAAAAAAAATACTGTTTATGTTTTTGTGTTAAATGCCCTTGAATCGATTCTAACCCATAGCAACCCGGTATACAGTTTCCGAGGAGTAGTTGGTGAGCTTGAACCACTAACCTTGCAGTTCAAATGGCTTTGCAGTCTGGTGCATTAACCCACAGTATTTTTTCTGTGTGTCAGTCCTTATTATATACATGTAGTATGGATTGCTTAAACTAAATGTTGTGTGAGTGGACAAATAAAGTGATACAAAGAAAGTACACATTATTGTAGGACTCCTGGAGTGGCGCTAGCCGATCAGCACAGACTTTGAACCACAAGGTTGGTGGTTCAAACCCACCAGCTGCTCCTCGGAAACTGTACATGGTTGCTATGAATTGGAACCAACTCAACAGCACTTAACAGTAACAAATGTAGACTTTTAACATGTCATTTTTTTTGATGACAAGCTTAATAACAGAGTGTGACTCATACCACAATTTTATTTTGGGGTGGAGGGGTTACTTGTTTGTTTAAGAGCAAGCAAATCAAGTTTAGTTATTTAAGTAAATTTTATCTTTCAAAGTAGTCACTTGGGAGCCTAACCCATGGGCCCAGCACTGCCATTACTTATAACTTTCTTGGAGTGACTGGAATTCCCTTTCCAATTAGCTCATGCCACACAAGAAATTCAGTCTAACTTTTTCATAAAACTACACCTCATTTTTTATTAAAAAATGGGACCAGCTGAAAAATTCACTGTTGAGTTTTTAAAAGTAAAATCTATTTTTTAAAATAAATAAGATCAATATTTCATCAAAAGGAGATGATTTGACACCACAGATGATAGTAAGATTATTTTGCCATGTAATCTGACAGTTCTCAGATGTGTCCTAGCTATGTTTTGAATAACAGCCATTGAGACCACTGGAATAAGCACACAATTCACATGTGAAGACTTTGAGAAAATATTATTTATGTGGGATTGAAGCTTTAGCTTTATTCATTCATTCATTCACCAAAAAAAAACCCAGCCTGCCATATGCCATATGGTTTTCTAGGCAGTGAGAAAGAGTAAA
Source organism: Chrysochloris asiatica (assembly GCF_000296735.1). NCBI lineage: Eukaryota > Metazoa > Chordata > Mammalia > Afrosoricida > Chrysochloridae > Chrysochloris > Chrysochloris asiatica. The sequence goes on along the minus strand of NW_006408678.1, from coordinate 4,466,885 downwards.
AAGAACAAGCACAAACTATTTTCCAATGTTTCATCTTTGCCCTAAACATCAAGTATCTCAGCCTTCACTGTCTATTTTTTGTTTGAAATCTAACTCCAATTTCAGATTCTCAAATAGTCTGCTCCTGTATGCGATGAAATCCCCACAGACATGGAACATGCTTTTATTTATCTCTCTCCCTTATTTTACTCCTAAGAAGTGTTGACACATCACTGTATAGGATTCTAATGAGTTAATTCATAGTAAGGTGCAAATCCTTTGATGCTGACTTTCTATGTTATGAATTTTAGTTTAACAACAGAACAAGGCTGAGATCAAAGAAACGTATCTCTAATGATGGAAATTTAAGCATTTGCAAGTAGTAAAGTGATCTACAAATATTTCTTGGCTGGGAGCCTACTCCCTGTCTCCAAGATCACAGTCTATACAATTTACTTAAATTGTCAATCATAATCTCTGGAAGTAGAAACTCTCAGTTTCTCTTTAATGATAATAATAATAATACCATTTAAAAAACAAGAGGTTTCCTCCAGTGCTCCTGTGCCACAGGACACATTAGTATGTAATCTTCACAGTTGTATGAGAGCGATGGGCCAAATTTTGCCTTGGACTTTGTTTTAGCTGGATGGTGTCTACACATGTACTGGGTCCCTCTAGCACCATAGCTCCTTCAGCAACATATTATTACAATCAACATCACTTGTTCCCAGTTCTTTCAGCATCTGTAGTGGCAGCTGGTACATCTCCCATTTCATCAGGAAATGCATTCAAGGGTATCCGGCTAGAAAGTTCTCCCAGCAAACATTTCTTCATATTGCAAAATGAAGAAGCAAGTCTTCAGATGGTGGTATTCGTCATATCTGGGGTCAAACAAGGTCGGGGAAAGTCAGGGGATCTTCCATCACTCTAGTGACCTCTTCATGGGTGACACCGGTACAAAAATATCCAGTAGTTTTTTCTGGTCATCCATCGATCCCGCTTTAATCAGAAAAGGGGTGAGTAGAATTATATGATTGGCACTGCCCTTGTTTATTTTCCAAATTCTGAAAGGGAATTGCTCTCATACCATGGGTTTTCCTCAAGATCTCCAGTTCTGATTATCATGGTTCATTCTCATGTTGGGTTTTCTGCATTTTTTGCCTTTGGACACCATATCTATCCTTCTAGTATTAACTAGGAAAATGCCATTGTACCAAGGGTGGTTTTGCTTTTTCTTCTTCAGAAAATAACCTGACACTCACCTCTACCTCCAGTATGCCATACAAATTCCCAGTTGCATGACAAAGAGGGTGAGGATGATGACCAGCACAAGTCAGAGTGTTTGAAACTGTTCTCATTAATTAGAAAGAGCCATGCTTTAGCAGGCTTTGCTTGTGTGAAAAACAACTGTGGCCCAAAGAACTAACTTCTCTTCAACATTTTCTCCCTGGGGAAAAGCTTTGAGACAAGATCTCCTAGGGTTATTCATTTTTGTCCTTTAGTTTTACAACATGTTATTTGTTTGGTCATCAATATTAAAACCAGAAATATCGCTACAAAGTTTGACTTCAACAGTCTCTGGCAATTATTAAGATTGATGTGTTTCTTGTTGAAAGATTAATTGGGGTCTGAAATGCTTAAGGAAGTTAACAATTATTGAGCGCTTGCTTTGCGGCAGGCACTATGCTAGGCATTTCTGCATATATTACCTCATGACATAAAGTCTCAATTTTTCTGCTTATTAGTTGGAATATGGATTTTATTTACTTGCATTCAAATCGTGTTTTGATTAATTTGGTCTGAAATGTTGCATATGTAGTATTGTTCTTGAGGGACAGTGTACTTAGTGGTCTCCAAAAGCCACAGTGGTAGTAAATAATTTGGAATTAGACTTGTTCATTTAATACACAAATAAATTCCAACTACTCAAATTTACAAATTAGGACTTGCCAACATACCAGAGTCAAGAAAGCTTATAAGGCAATGCTATGCATTTGGTACTGTGGTTAGTCATTAAGACTATTAATCAATATTTCCAGACTTCTTCCTTCTGTGCATATGGTATTTCCTCACATTCTTGAAATTAGGTATGGCCATATGCATTGCTTTGATGGAGAAAATGTACATGAAAGCAAAGTGTAGAAATCTGCACAAATTACTCTCTTGCTTTCTACCCAACTATGGTGAACAACCATTTCTATAGGCTCTTTAAGCCTGGGTCTCTGTGTGAGGATGACGTGGAGCACAACTGAATAATAATCCAATAGCATGAACGAGAAATAAAGTGTGTTCTTAGAAGCCATTGAGATTACCGACTTGTTTGTTACTGTAGCACAACCTAGACTGTTCTAGCTAATATACATACCATCCATCTTGAAAACAGAAATCCAAAAAGTTCTTCTAGAATGTTTCTGCTTTCATCATTTGAATGGTTAATCAGTCTTGAATTGATCAGATTTTTTAGATGATTTTATAACTTAGTGGTGAAGAGGTTTGAATATCTGCCCTGCCACTTTCTACTTATGAAGGCTTAAATACATTTCTTGATGTATCTGAGTCTCAAGTTCCTCATCTGTAAAATAGGAATAATAGGAGTACCTATCTCATTGTGAGGTGAAATGAAATAATGTGTGAATAACACTTAGCATGGAGAATAAAATTTTGTAAGGTCTTTATAATAAACATTAGCTATCATTCTGTTGAAGTCCTGAAGTAGTCCAAACAGGTTAATGCACTCAGCTGCTAACCAAAAGTCGGAAATTGTAGTCCACCCAGAAGCACCTTGAAAGAAAGACCTGGAGATATCCTTCTGCGTCATCAGTCACTGAAAGCTCTATGAACACAGTTCTACTCTGACACATATGGGGCCACCTTAAGTTGGAATCAGCTCCATGACAATTGATTACCAGTTATTATTCAATTATCTACTACCATTTAAGATGGATTTTTATGCAGCCTATCTAATGGTTTGAATAACTGATCATTAAAGTCCCTTGCAGCTCTAACACTTTATGCTTCCATGAAATACCTTGCTTTGTAATCCCTAGCTTTTTCTCAGACTAGCTGTAATTGGACTTTGAGTTTTGTGGTGCATGTGGGAACTGATGCGAGCAGAGTTTTCCTGGCTTAACAAGATATCCCTCTATGAAAAATCAATTTACTTTGCCTCAGCATTCTCCTGCTTGTCCTACTACATCATTCCTTGAAGCTGTTCCAGAATTCGGTTTTACTTTGTAGTTGCTTGCTTCTTTCTCATTCTGAAAATACATAGTTTCTTTTTGGCTTTTGACACTGGGCAACATAAATTTTCTTTTTAAAGGACTTATCTATATACATAGTGAATGAAACCAGGAATATGTCAGAAAAATTTTCCCAAGAGATGATGGAGGTTTTTTGTAAGTATTTTAAGATCTTCTGGAGACAATGAAGAGGGGAGAGGAGCAATACTTGTTCATAGACACATATTGACTTTGACATTATACCATTATGTTCCATATGTACATATTTGCAGGAGTATTTCTGATTTGCTTTGATTTTTGCCAGTACTCTCTCCAGGAAAGAATGTACTGTCCCTTAAAAAAAATAGTCACTATTGACTGAAAGTTACATATTAAAATATAAATATACATACATATACATGTTATGTGTATGGTGAGGAACAGTAGTTATTGCTTTGGAATGCAGATGTGTATTGTGAAGCTGCAAGCAGGATTGTGAAAGAAAATAAGCATTGTTAAAGGTGGAAGAAGAGGTCAAGACCTATAGCTATGCCAGATGTGGACAGGTGTTGCTAAGGGTATTTGTAGGATAGATGGTAACGGGGGAGGACCATGGAGTGGGACAATAGTCTGAGAGATCAGGGTACAGAAAAAGTGTACAGATCAGGAAATGTCAGCCTAGGGTGGAGAGGGATGGGGGAAGAGAGAAAGTGTGCAGGAAAAGGGGAAAGGTCAGAGAGGATACAGAAAACAGACAAAGATCACAGGACCACAAAGCAGAGAGAAGCCCAGTTTATGTCATCCCGAGGCAGGAAAAAGGACATCCTCTACAAGGGCCTCAGTTACAGGCTGGAGAGAGAAGATAGATAACAGGAAAGAGCCTGGCTTCTCTGGGGACCCAAAGAGGAAGGCCTGTGGGCTAATGCGCTGGACTGCAGCATCGGTTTGAAGCACAAGGTTGGCAGTTGAAGCTCACCAGTCGCTCCTCAGAAACCCTATACAGGGTTACTATGGGTCAGAACCAAATCGACGGCACTTAAATTTTTCATAAGATGATAGCTTAATTTGAGGCTGAAAGGTACAAACGAGACAAACTGAAATTAGAGAGTCCCCATGCTGGGAGGAAGGTCAGTGCACCAATGGAACCTTCAGTGACAGACCATGCTAGGAAGGGCTTGTCTCGTATTTTAAAACCTATTTGTTTATGGAATCAGTGGCTGAATGGAATGGGGATGAATGAACTTGAGCTGGATTTGCCAGCAGCATGGCATTCACGTGAACTTGGGTAAAGCTAAGACCCTGAATTCCCTCACATGTAGATTACTGCCTTGTCAGAGTTGGTACCCTACTGCTACTGAGCGAGAGAGACAACTCCGGAAGCAGAGTCAAAAGTGAGTTGGAATAAAAACAAGAGGCAGGGAGAGGCATCTTGGGCTGGAGAAGCAAGAGCAAGTAGAAGCAACTTCCTGCTTCTTTCTTCCTCAACCCTGTGCTGAGGTAATGCGGTTTGGTGGTAGAATTTCCACCTTCGTTGGCAGAGACCTGGTGTGGGGCTGTGGGTTAATGTGCCGGACCACAAGGTCAACAGTTCAAGCTGGTCACCAGCCGCTCCTTGGAAACCTTATATAGGGACGCTATGAGTTGGAACCAACTTGATGGTACTTAACAACAACAACATGGTGGAGACTAGGGTTCAATTCCCAGCCAAGGAACCTCACGCAGAGTCCCCCACCAACCCCACTCCCATCTCTACGTGGAGGCTTCATGGCAGCTAATAACAGCAGATGAGATTAGTAACAGGGCACTCAGAGGCTGGCAAGCTCATCAATCTAAGTAGGTTGCTTTCATGTTGTGTAATTTACTGTAACATTTCCATTGTTTCGGCTGCAAAAGGGGGTCACTGATAACCCAAAGCAGCTACACAAAGAGTTTGGCAAACAGCCAATGCTAGACAAAGTGCCAGAATTCCCTGTCAATTTACTGTTACAAAACCCTACCTATTTTCCTCTTTATGAATCCCAATGGAATCAGATCTGATTTGGTCTCAAATCAGATCTGATTTGGAGGAATTTTGATCCTCCAAATTTGGATAGCGGGCTGACTGATTGACTGTAGACTGGCTGTGTACCATTGAGTCTGACTCATAGTGATCCTGTAAAGGGTTTCGGAGACTGTAAATCTTAACGGGATAGAAAACCTCATCTTTCTCTTGTGGGCCGCATGGTGAACTTGAGCTGTTGACCATGTAATTAGAAGCTCTATATGTAACCCGCTCTACACGAGGGCTCCTTAATTTGGATAACTTGACCCCAAAGAGTCCTTGATTTGCCTTCCTGTTCCTGATGGAGGCTTCTCAAATGTTTTTTGAAAGGAAGGTCTGGAGAGACATTACCTCAATTAGAAAACTATCCTAATCATCCAAGCTTCAGTTTTGTCATCTGTAAAATGGGCTGATACCACTCACCTCATAGGGGAGCTATACGAACTAATGACTTGTTGTTAGGTGCCGCTGAGTCGATATCAACTCATAGCAACCTTATGCCCAACAGAATGAAACACTGCCTGGTTCTGCACCAGCCTCAGAATTGGTGCTACGCTGACCCCTTTGCTGCTGCCACTGTGTCAATCCATCTCATTGGGGGTCTTCCTCTTTTTCGCTGAGCCTTCACTTTACCAAGCATGATAACCTTCTCCAGGGACAGGTCCCTCCTGATAACATGTCCTGAGTATGAGAGTTGAATGGAGCTCTGGTAACGTAGTGGTTACAAGTCGGGCTGCTAACCTCAAGGTCAGCAGTTCAAAACTACCAGTGTTTCCGTGGGAGAGAGATGAGGCTTTCTGCTCCCATAAACATTTACAGCCTCAGAAACCCTGTACACGATGGCTATGAGTTGGAACTGACTCCATGGCACACCACCACCATCACCACCATGAGAGATGATGTCTGGCCATCCTGGCTTTTAAGGAGCATTCTGCCTGTATTTCTTCCAAATGACAACAGTGTTTTTGAAAAGCATCAAGGTATGCATCTGGTGTATAGATATCCCTCAATAAATGATTCCCTTCTTTTCTCAGAATACCATGGACCTAGTATGCCTTTCCTTTGCTCTATCAATTCTGGAGATCCTGCCTCAGGGGAAACTAAGCCAACTTTGTGCAATGGTCTGTAAAGACTGTTCCAAAGAGATACGGTTTCTCCTGACCCACCACACTGACATGTATGATGTGTACTGTTGCTTTCATCTCCCCAGTTGCAGACCTCTTTTTACAACTCTGGCTGCCTAAAAGGGTCAGCCACCCACCAACCCCTCCAGATAGTCCAGCTGAAACTGGGTTGTGAATTGATGAAAATGAGAAAGAATGCATTGGACTCCTGGTATGGCTCTGTAGGATCAGAACTGGACTGTGAATCACAAGGTTGGTGGTTGAAGCCCACCATCTGCTCCTCAGAAACTCTATACAGGGTCACTATGAGTCAGAACTGACTCAAAGGCACTTAACAACAACAGCAACAACAACACATAGATTGTTAAGTGAGTTATACTTTACTGGAGGAGCCTGAGTGGCACAATAGTTAAAGTGCTTGGTTGTTAACTATAAGGTGGTGTTTCAAACTCACCAGTTCCTTGGTGAAAAGACGAGGCAGTCTGCTTCTGTAAAGATCCCAGCCTTGGAAACCCTATGGAGCGATTCCACTCCATCCTTAGGGTCACTTTGAGTTGGAATTGACTTGAGGGCTATGAGGTTTATACTTTATTGAGGCAAGCTTAAAAGGATTTTTTTGTTGTTGTTGTTGTTAAGTGCTGTCAAGTCAGTTTCGACCCATAGTGACCCTGTATAGGGTTTCTGAGGAGCAGCTGGTGAGCTTGAACTGCTGACCTTGTGGTTCAAACCGACTGTATAGTCCAGTGCATTAACCCACAGTGCCACATCAAGACTCCTTAAAAGGGGTAAGTCTCAGCAAAGGCAACATCAAAACAAACAAACAAACAAATCAACAAACCAACCTACTGCTATCAAGTCACTTCTGACTCAGAGACACTCTACAAGACAGAATAGTAGTGTTTCCAAGACTGTAAATCTTCATGGACTAGCAGCCTGATTGTTTTCCCTCAGAGGGACAGAGAGGTTTGTGCTACTGACTTTGGGTTTCTTTCATCTACTTCTCTGGGGGTTTGACCCCCATAGAGGAGGCAGAATTCTTGTCATTTCTCAGTGACTTACTTCATATAAACATCAGCCAAGTTCCCTGAGATGTCCTTACACTCATTGGTTTTAAAATAATTTCTTTTAGGGCAGAAAAACTGTTCTTCTTCCATCACCCATGGTTCCAGAATGATTGGCAATGGCCATTGTTGGGGGAGTCACCGGTCACCTAGTGGGGATGGCAGCGGAATCTTCAACAGCTGGAATCTGCAACATGACTTTCAATATTATTCTTGGAAGTAGAGCAACTGAACCTCGGCCACTCACCTTCCTAGAGATTTTGTGAGCTTCCCAATCTCTCTCTGTTTTTCACGAATCATTCAAAATTGTTTTCTGATGCTTTTAACTAAGTTGTAGGTAGAAAAATTGGTACTGTAAACAGTATTTTCTGATGCATAAAGCCATACATTGATAGGAACCCAATCTGAAGTCTTGTTCTACTGTAGTAGAGTTCGTTTTAAATAATTACCAAGCTTCCTAATAATCAAGTGATCAGTATAATCTATATTAGGAATATCAGTTGCCCTTTGTCCTCACTGTGATAAGGTGCTTAACGGGCCTGGTAGTTAAGCAGACATGATGGCAGGAACGATCCTGGCTCAAATACAGGACCCTCTCTTCTCCAATGCTGTCGACACAGCTATCACCAACTTGCCAGCTCTAGTCACCAACTCTGACTGTCCCAAATGATATCATTTCACAGAGACAAGTCAGCCACATGTTGGCAGGCTAGTGCCATTTGATTCCTTTCTTCATAAAGGGTGAAGCAATTTGTCCTTACTAAAATCGAAACTATTTGGATTTGAGTTGATTTCCCTGTCTTCCATACTTGTGCCAAAGCCACCATCTGTCGATGTTCTAAATGCCTTGTTCTTCATCACAGTATTTCATTTAATGTTTCTTCTGACCAAGAAACTTACTTTTTTAGGAAACAAAGCCAATAGGTTAAGGCTCATGGAAGTGCAAGGTCTCATCATACTATCTTTTGTTCTAGAAGTAGTTGGCTTATGATTGAGGTAAGACTCAGCTATGGTGCCAAGTTCAAGTCAGCATCTTGTAAAGTCAGGGTTCCATCTTACAGATGAGATACATGTTTAGTAGATGGTGCTGGTTCTTGTAGGAAACATGGATCCAGGAACCAATACAAGGGAATGGAAGTGTCACTTCTCACTATTACAATTAATTTTAATCCATCCATTGCAGAAATAGTTAATTGATCATGATACTTCTTCTCATTCATTTAGGGCATGGCCTCATCATTCCTGTCAACACAAAACTCCAGACAGACATTACCAATTAGTTGAAGCTGGAATGTAAGATGGAATTAACTTTTCATCCTAGCCCAAATTTGTGTTTAGGACCTTGAGAAAAATCTAGTTGAACTGAAAAAGAAACTGGCAAAGTTTCACCTCTCATTTTTATTTCCACTTATCTCTTCCTTGTACCTTTGTATTTGTGAGGAAATGGTGAAAGCGCTGGCAGGTCCCTTACTCTGCATGAGGGCCTAAGGCAGGTCACTGTCAGGTTGAGAATGGAATGTTCCGAGTAAATATGATTTGTTTGTTGCTGTTAAGTGTTGTTCAGTCAGTTATGACTCATAACAACCCTGTATAGGGTTTCTGAGGAGCGGATGATGGGTTTGAACCACAAATCTTGAGGTTTGCTGTCCAGTGCTTATCCTATAGCACTACACCAGGACTCCAATATGATCTTGTTAAATTTCTGTTAAGTGCTGTCTAATCGGTTCTGACTCATAGTGACCCTGTGTAGGATCTCCAAGGAGTGACGGGTGATTTTGAATTGCCAGCCTTGGAGTTCAAACTGAACTAGTGGTCAAGTGCTTACCCTACAATGCCACACCACTAAATTCATGGATTGGTTAGTTTTCTAACTCCAGATCTTTGCACATTTCATTATAAGACTGAACCTTGTCTTCTCAAGCTTCCCTTAGAAACTTTCTATTCAGCTCTTTCACCGTATCATTTCTTCCAGTGGCTTTAGCTTCTCTGTACTCAAGAGCAAGTTTCAGGTTCTCTCTGACATTCATTGTGTTTTTTTCTGTCTTTTAAATTACCTTTTGCTTTCTTCATGTATGATGCTCTTGATGTTATCCCATAACTCTTCTGGTCTTTTAGTCATTAGTGTTTAATGCATTAGATCTGTTCTTGAGATGGTATCTAAATTCAGGTGAGATATACTAAAGGTCGGGGTCCTGGTGTGGCACTGTGGGTTAATGTGCTGGACTGCAAAGTTGGTTTGAACTTTAAGGTCGGTGGTTCAAGCTCACCAGTTGCTTCTAGGAAACCCTATACAGGGTCACTATGGGTTGGAACCGACTCGATGGCACTTTACAACGAAAACATACTCAAGGTCATATTTTGGCTCTTGTGGAATTGCTTTTTATTTTCTTCAGCTTCATCCTGACCTTGCATATAAGTAATTGATTGTCTGTTCCAAAGTTGGCTGCTGACCTTGTTTTGGCTGATGATATTGAGCTTTTCCACCATACCTTCCCACAGATGCAATTAATTTGATTATTTTTTTCTACCTAGAAAGGTACAGGTGCAGAGTCACCTTTTATGCCATTGAGAAAATATGTTTGCAATGAATGTCATTGGTCTTGCAAAATTCTATTATGCTATCTCCAGCATCATTTCTCTTATCCAGCCATATTTTCCAACTATTGATCCATTCCCTTTGTTTCCGAATTTTGCATTCCAAATACCAGTAATGGTCAATGCATCTTGATTGCATGTTTGATTAATTTCAGATGAAGAAATTGGTAGAATTCTTCAATTTCATCATCATTGATTTTAGTGGCTGTTGCATAAACCTGAACAGTCATATTAACTGGTTTTTCTTGTAGGCATATGAATATTACATGATCACAGACAGCATTGTATTTCAAGATAGATCTTAAATTGTTCTTTTTGACAATTAATGTGATGTCATTCTTTTTTGGTTTCTCGTTCCTTGAATAGTAATTATAGGAGTGTCTGATTCAAAATGACTAACACGTGTTCATTTCAGCTCACTAATACCTAGGATAGCAATGTTTCTGTGTTTAATTTCATTCTTGACAACTTCTAGTTCTTCTAGATTCATACTTTGTATTTTCCATGTTCTTATTATTAATGGATATTTGCTACAGTTTCTTCTCATGTTGACCTGTGCCCCATCAGCAAATGAAGATCCTGAAAGCTTTGTCTGATCTAGGTCAATAAAGTCAACTCTACCTTGAAGAGACAGCTCTTCTCCAGTTGTATTTTGAGCGCCTTCCAACTTGAGGGGCTCATCTTCCAGCACTATATCTAACAATGTTCTTCTGCTATTCATAAGGTTTTCAGTGACTAATCATTCAGATGGCCTCTGCCTCTCCTTATTTCTAGTCTGTCTTCGTCTGAAAGCTCTGCTGAAACCTGTCTCTGCTGCTGTTTAAAATACTGGTGGCATAGTGCAGCAACAGTGTGACAAACCGACAGATGTGTGGTGGACATAGAAAATACATGAACTAATGAGTCACAAAGAGTCAACTTAATGGCAAGTGGTTTTAATTTTTTTAATCTAATTCAGATGGAAAAGCTCCATACCATCAGTCAAAATAAGGCCAGGGGCAGACTGTGGAATAGACCATCAATTACTCACATGCAAATTCAAACTGAAGCTGAATAAAATGAAAACAAGTATACAAGAGCCAAAATATGACCTTGAATATATCCCACCTGAATTTAGAGATCATCTGAAGAACAGATTTGATACATTAAACACAAAAAACCGAAGACCAGAAGAGTTGTGGGATGACATCAACAACATCATACCTGAAGAAAGCTAAAAGTCATTAAAAAAACAAGAAAGAAGGCAAAGGTCAAAATGGATGTCAGAAGAGACACTGAGACTTGCTCTCCAGCATAGAGATGCTAACGCAAATGGAAGAAATGAGGAGGTCCAAGAGCTGAACAGTAAATTTCAAAGATCAGCTTGAGAAGATAAAGGCAAATATTACAACAAAAATGTGCAAAAATCTGGAATCAGAAAACCAAAAAAGAAGAACATGCTCAGCATTTCTCAAGCTGGGGGAACTGAAGAAAAAATTCAAGCCTTGACTTTCATTATTGAAAGATTCTCTGGACAAGTTATTTAATGATGCAGAAAGCATCAAGAGAAGATGGAAGGAATATACAGTCACTGTACCAAAAGGAAATGGTTAATGTTCAACCGTTTCAAGAGGTAGCATATGATCAAGAGTCAATGATATTGAAGGAGGAAGTCCAAGGTGCATCGAAGGAATTGACAAAGATCAAGGCACCAGGTATTGATGGAACAAAAATTGAAATCTCTCAAGAAAGTGAGGTGGCACAGGAGGCACTCACTTATCTCTGCCAATAAATATGGAAGACAATTATCTGGCTGACTGATTGGAAGAGATCCATATTTGTGCCCATTCCAAAGAGAGGTGACCCAATGGAATGCGGAAATCATCAGACCATCTCTTTGATATCCCATGCGAGTAAAGTTTTACTAAAGGTAATACAGAAATGGCTGCAAGCATACATTGACAGAGAACTACCAGAAGTTCAAGCTGGATTCAGAAGAGGATGTGGAATGAGGGATACCATTGCTGATGTCCAATGGATCTTGGCTGAAAGCAGAGAATATCAGAAATATGTTTACTTGTGCTTTATTGACTATGCAAAGGCTTTTGATTTTGTAGATCATGACAAACTATGAACAAAATTGCGAGGTATTAGTATTCTGGAACACTTAATTGTGCTCATGAGGAATCTGTACCTGGACCAAGAGGTAGTTGTTTGAACAGAACATGGGAACACTGAATGGTTTAAAAGTAAGAAAGGTGTGCAACAAGACTGTGTTCTTTCATCATACTTATTTAACCTGTATGCTGAGCAAATAACCTGAGAAGCTGAGTTATATGAAGAAAAATGTGATATCAGGATTGGAGGAAGACTCATTAACAACCTGGCATATACAGATGATACAACCTTGCTTGCTGAAAGTGAAGAGGACTTAAAACATTTACTGACGAAGATCAAAGAGCACAGTCTTCGGTATGGATTATATCTCAATGTCAAGAAAACAAAAATCCTCATCACTCTTAGCAAGGGAGAAAAGATTGACATTGTCAAGGACTTCATTCTTCTTGGATCAACTATCAACACTCATGGAAGCAGCAGTCAAGAAATCAAATGACATATTGCATTAGGCAAATCTGCTGCACAAGACCTTTTTAAAGTGTTGAAGAGTAAAGATGGCAGCCTGAGGACTAAAGTGCTCCTGACCCAAGCCATGGTATTTTCAATAACCTCATATGCATGTGAATGCTGGACAGTGAATAAGGAAGACCATAGAGGAATTGATGTTTTGAGTTATGATGTTGGAGGAGAATATTGAAAGTGCAATGGGCTACCAAAAGAACCAATAGTTCCGATTTGGAAGAAGTGCAGTCAGAGTGCTTCTTGGAGGTCAACATGGCCAGTTTCTCATACTTCGGACATATTGTCAGGAGGGACAGTCACTGGAGAAGGATATCATGTTTGGTAAGATGGAGGGTCAGCAAAAAAGAGGAAGACCCCCAACGAGATGGATTTGTCAAGTGGCAGCATTGATGGACTCAAGCGTGACAACAGTAGTGAGGTTGGCCCAGGATCAGGCAGTGTTTCATTCTGTTGTGCATAAGGTCGCTATGAGTCAGTACCAACTTGATGGCACCTAACGACAATAACATGGCTGTGTTCCAAGAAAACTTTATTTACAAAAATAAGTAGGGCCTAATATTTACAATGTATAGTTCTCCATCAAATCACATCTTTTTTTATTCATGTATAAAATAAACATAAACAACTGGGCATTAGGATGGAAATTTATTAACAGGTTTGGGTACTGAATAAAAACACTGTGTGTCCAATATATAATTTCAAGAATTTCTATCATCAGGAGGCTGAATTTCAGTTGTACTGTAGGCAGAAGAAAATAGAGTAAGTCATTTTTCAACTGTTCTGTTTGCTGAACATATGATATTGCTTCTGTTTCTTGTATTCTTTCTCTGCCTTCTTTCTCATCTTTTATTCCCTCTTTTTCTTTTCTCTGCTCCTTAGGTCAAAGACAGGGAGTCTCCTGGGGATTATTGGAAAGGAAGAGTGGGTAATATGTTTTCATATAACTCCCAGTTTGTCTAGATTTTGTATTTCAAGCACATGCAGCAAATATGTCTACTTTGTGTCAGGTGTGGTTCCAGACCTGAGGATACAGATGTGAAAAAAAATGATGCAATCTCTGCCCTCATGGAAGTTGTTGTTGTTAAGTGCTGTTGAGTTGATTTAGACTCATAGGATTTCCAAGGAGTGGCTGGTGAGTTTAAACCATTGACCTTGCGATTAACGGTCCAGTGCTTATCCTACACCACCACAACAGGGCAGTCCTAGCAAATCTGAAACCCCTTTTCTCCAGTTCTACACAGCTGAGGACCTTTTGTCTTCTCTTCACTTTCCCAGGATTTGAAACACAACTGGAATTACAACTGTACATTGTCTTAATTTGGGAAAAACAGAGCTGAATTCTGAGTCGCTTTCCTACCCACTCTGTTTCCACAGCCTTCCTCAACTACTCACTTCTTCTACCACACGTCCCACAGCTTGGACTCAGTTCTTCCCTAGCTCCAGGCTTCTTGGAGGAAGGCTAGACTGGAAGAAAGGCAACCCAGCATGAGGGGTGTTGTTCTTACTTGCGGTGGAGTCAGTTTCAACTCATGGTACCCTCATAAGTGCAGACTAGAACTGCTCCGTAGGGTTTTTCAGGCTGTGACTGTTTGAGAGCTAGTTGCCAGGCCTTACTTCTGACACACAGCTAGGTGGGTTTGAACTGCCAACCTTTAGGTTAATTGTTTAGAGGTTAACTATGTGTGTCACCCAGGGACTATTGCATCTCCTACTGCAGTTCACCATTAAGGCTCTCTTCAAGTCAGCCCTGACCTTCTAAAGACACAAGTTTGAGCCTTCTCTTCAGTTTGCTTCAAACCTGGTACTTGGTGTCCCAGGGCAGGTCATTTGGTGCCTGGCAGGGGTAGGAGGTGGTGGGGTGGCTGGGTTTCTCTTGCATTAAAAATTCTTCTTACTCCCTGCATTGTCTAAGGTGGCTTTGTCCAGTATATCAAACCTAATGGATCATTAAAACCCCAAGGAGCTCTTGTTCAACATTAATATCCCCATCATTTCCCATGAAGATTTTGACTGCAGATCTGGTTTTCATATATTTATATGTTTAAATTTAAATGTAAATGGAGGAATTATTATTATTATTGTCATCTAACTTTGTGAAAACTCCTGAGATGTTTTCATCATACCCATGTGCCACAACTTCAGTTTCATATCAACTTCTAACATTCAATTACGAATCTACCCTTTTTCCTTATGCCAATTAGTGTTAGGACAGAAGCCAGCATCTGCCTGGTCTACCCTCTGGGTTGACTGAGCCATGCTTTAACCCTGGTCCAATTCTACCCTGCCTTGTTCTAACCAAGCCTACTCCGTTTCCCTAGTCCCACAGCCTGCACTCTTGTCACACATGGATGGACAGATACTCTACAAAAAACTTCATTTAATGCAATAAACATTTACTGACTTGAGTTGTGTCCCAAGCACTGTGCTAGGTGCTGGCCAGATGAAAAAAGGAAAGTATGGTTTGAAGGGTATGACCGACACATAAAGACACTGGTCATAATCCGGAGTGATAACTGCTGTAGCAGAAGCATGTATGAGGGTTTTGGAAATTCAGACAGTGAATGATTAATTCCTCCTGGGAAGGGTCAGGAAAAGTCACAGAGAAGAGCTTACATTCAAAAGGTTATCGAAAGTTCTCCAGAAGGTCATGAAGAGGGGAGGGCATGCCAAGCAGTATCAAATGCAAGCAAAGTGAGAATGTTTGCTGTGTCCGGAAACTTGGAGGAATAGCCGGGTGAGCAGCAGTTTCCTCAATTGTGGTCCTAAGGCCTTCAAGTGCCTAGGGGAACTTCATTGAAATGCACATTGAAAGGGTCCCTTCTCATGTCTGATTTAGACTTTTAGGATTGAGGCCCATTGTTGGTTGTTGTTGTTGCTACGCTTTGAATAAAATGAAATGGAAATAAAGTATTCATTCCATTGTGGCTTCGGAGAACAAAAGTGAGTCTCAGTGAAACTTTACAGCCCTCCACAGTATCTATGAAGTAACAGTTACCAGGGAACTGTTTCATGAGATACTACAGTGCTAATGCAAATGGAAAGAGTGCTGGTGATGCTGTAGGCTAAGAACTGGGCTGCTAACCACAAGGCCGGTAGTTCAAACTCACCAGATGCTCTGTGGGAGGAAGAAGAGACCTTTCGCTCTCATAAAGATTTATAGCCTAGGGAACCCTACACAGGGTCCCCATGACTTGGACCTGACTTGATGGCACCTAACTAGAAGTCCAATCATATATATGAAAAAAAAAAAAAAAAAAAAAAAAGAGTGGTTAAGTTGGTTCTCACTCATAGCGACCCTATATAGTATTTCCAAGGAGAGACTGCTGGGTTTGAACCACTAGCCTTGTGATTAGCAGTCCAGTGCTTATTCTACAGCACTGCAATAGCAATTTTTATCCTTAACAAACCCCCAAAGTGCTTTTAAAGCCAATTTAAAACCTTGGTCCTTTATGAAAGCATTAAATTATTACCACTAATATTGAAATACTGAGTCTCACTCCCAGAGAATCATCTGGGGTTGAATACAGCAACGTTAGCAAAAGAGTTGCCATCGAGTCAATTTTGATTCACTGTGACCCCATATGGACAGCATAGAATCACGATCCATAGGATTTCAAGACTGTGATCTTTTGGAAGTGGATTGCCAGACCTTTCTTTGGAGGCAACTCTGGGTGGGTTTGAATCACCAACCTTTTGATTTATGTTGTTGTTAAGTGCCATAAAGTCAATTCCGACCCATAGCAACCCTGTGTAGGGTTTCCAAGGAGCCGCCGGTGAGCTTCAACCACTGACCTTGCAGTTCAAACCACTCTGCAGTCTGGCGCATTAGCCCACAGCGCCACACCAGGACTCCTTGTAATAGTCAATGCAAAATTGTTTGTGCCACCGGGGATTTCAGGACTCAGTAGTGTTCCTTACCCCAACCCCCCAATCCATGTTCACTTTGATCCTCAGAATGTGATCTTTGGAAATAGGATTATTTCAGATATAACTAGTTACGGATCTCGAAATGAATTCAAATTAGATTAGAAAACCAGTTGCTGAGTTGACTCCAACTCTTGGTAACCCCAGAAGTGTCAGAGTAAATGATTGCTCCAAAAGGTTCCAATGGCTGATTCTTGTGAAGCAGATTGTCAAATATTTCTTTTGAGATACCTATGGGTAGATCCAACTGCCAACCTTTGGCTTACAAGGCAAGCATGTTAACTCTTTGAACCACTGAGGGACTCCCAGTGGATTAGTTGTTATAAGTGTCATCGAGTTGGTTCTGACTTATAGCAACCCTGTATAGTGTTTCCGAGGCTGTAAATCCTTGTGGGAGCAGAAAGCCTCATCTTTCTTCTGCAGACATACTGGTGGGTTTGAACAATCGACCTTGTGGTTTGCTGTCTAGTGCTTATCATAGAAAGCCATTGGGCTCCCCTACTGGATTAGAGTGGATCCTAAATTCAATTAAAAAAAAAAAAAATCCTCAGAAAAGAAGTAGAAAATTACAAACTGTTAATTTCAAATTCACATTTTTTTAGGTCACCTGATTAGAATTTTCATATAGAAGAGATTGAAGTCTCTATGCTTTCCAGGATCATGATTTAGAGTCCCAGAATCCAAGGTCTTGGGACAAGGAAAGACTTAGCTTGACCACTGTGTGGCTCTAGTACTTTGGTGCTTGGTCCTGTGTCTTGCTTCCTGGTCAGGTCTTCTAACTGTCTGCTGAGGTCCTCACTGTCAGACGTGGTCTAGGAGTGTACTGATTTCTGCTCTCACAGTGCAGTGCAGTGGGACCCTTGGCAGTGGTATTACAAAATTTAGTAGCTCAATGTAGTGTGTGACTCTGTGCAGGCCACATTGCAGACACTCAAGGGTTATTGACTGAATCCAACGAGATGAAGTCTAGCGTCACCTCATAGCAATCAGTACAAACTTGGACAAGTCATTTCCATTCTTCAAGTCTCACTCCTACAAAATGATAGGCAGGAACAACTTCTGATAACCAGAAAACCTCTAACATCCCTTCCTGCATTGCTTCTTATTCTGGCATTGCTTTTGAAATAAATCCCAGAAATTTAGATCCCGGAGAAACTTTCAAGGTCAATTAGCCTGACCTGCGGCTAGCTTAAGGCAGAGACAGATGATTCAAAGAAGCAGACATTTGGCAATTTTGTGGTTTGTGTAATAGTGAAAGTTAGCCAGAAAGAATTTGGATTGAAATTCATGTGAGGGCCAGAATTCTTTTCTTTTGCTCAATATCCATCAAGCCAATGAAAAATAGATCTCTGCTTTGATTTTATTATTTGTTTTCTATTAACATATATAACAACATGCACAAATCAAAATTGTATTGCTTGATGACTTTTTACATATGTATGCACCCATGTAAGAAGCTCCTGAATCAGGGTAAAGAATGTTTTCAATCCCCAGAGAAGGCACTTTCATGCTTTCTTCTAGTTAGTACCATTCCCAAGGGATAGAAGTCTAACTTCTAACACCATAGATTTGTTTTGCCTCATTTTGAACTTTATTTGAATGGAATCTTACAGTGTACAACCTATTGTGTCTGACTTTTTCACTCAACATATTAGGCTTGAGAGTCATTCATGTATCAGTAAGTTTTCTGTCATTGCTATTTGTGAATTGTATGAGTATATGCTTACCACACATAGTAATTAAACAGTGCAGAATATTAGCTATCACCTGGCAGAAAAAGTCAGAAGATTTGGTTCTAAGCTGAACTCTACCACTAAGTAGTAGCAATATAAACATCTCACTGGGACCCATTTCCCTCATTTACAAATGAAGAAATTGAGTTAAAGCATCATTTACAATTTTTCTAACTCTAACATTCAAAAGTGGTATGAATCATGGTCCTAGTTAAGAACTGGAAGATGATCACAATTTTACATCTGACAAAGGACTTACATCTAGAATGTCTAACAGACTGGTAGCGTAGTAGTTACAAATCAGGCTGCTAACCTCAAGGTCAACAGATTAAAACTACCAGTCATTCCATGGGAGAAAGATGAGGCTTTCTGTTCCCATGAAGATTTACAGCCTTGGAAACCCTATGCAGGGTTGCTGTGAGTCAGAACCACCACCACCAGTAGGACACCTGGTGTGGCACTGTAGGATAAGCACTGGATTGTGATCCACAAGGTCAGCAGTTCAAACCCACCAACTGCTCCTTGGAAACCCTATACATGGTCACTGTGAGTCAAAACCGACTCCACAGCACTTCACAACAACAACAATAACAACAGATTAATAAGAAAAAAATAAGACAACTGCCTTCAAATAGGTATAATACTTTGTGTGTGTGGTGTGTGTGTTATACGTGCATGTGTGTGTATGTTTGTTGCTATTGTAGTTGTGACTGAGAAGAAACTATTTAGTAGGGAATTTTGGGGAGTTATATTTATGAAACAAATATTTTTAAATATTCATTGTTCTATAGGCACCTAGATGCTACAGAAACTGATTTTTAAAGAAATGAATTGTTGTGTATTGCTTTTTGAAAAGGAGGTACCTTATTTAATTGGAATGCATGTGTGAAATTCATGTAAATAGAATTCACAAACTGTAAAGCTCTCTGCAAATGAAAAACATTATATTATTATTCCAGATAAACTATGAATGCAGATGGCTTTCATTCCCTTGGCAGGTGTAACTACCAACAGGGATATCTGCTTTTGTTCCTTTGCCATGGCCACAGAAAAGTGTCTGAAACCAACACATACGCCCCAGCTGTGAGTTCAATTGGGACTTCTGAATGGCTAAGCAAAGTGTCCACTGAATGCATAGCAACAGATAGACTTGCATTTGGGCAATCCCTTTATTATTTCCTCAGACTTTGGAAAGGGAAAGTTTTAACAGGCCTCTTGGAAGTGACTTTTGTTTTCCCCCCACCTGTTCACTGTTACTGTCATAGACTACGTCGTCTCTCTCCCACGCACACAGTGGGAAAACAACTTTTTCATCCAGAGCAAAGGGAATTTTTAGCAGAGCCAGGATACAAGAGTCTGCATATGGTCCATTGTCCATTACCCAACTAGCTTCTCTCCTTCAGCACTGACTTTTCTTGCCCTGACAGCTGTCTGGGATCCTTATCATTTCAGCCGAAATAAATCAGCACCAGAAGCCATTGCTAACCAGGATTTTGCCAAAAAGCTTGTACTTTCTGCCTTGCCCTTTTAAGAGATTTTGAAACTCTGGTCTTGCCTTGTTGTTGATGTTGTTAGGTGACATTGAGTCGGAACCAACCCACAGCAACCCTATGCACAACAGAATGAAACAACAGAGGTTGGTCCTTGGGCCAACCTCACAATTGTTGACACGTTTAAGCCCATTGATGCTGCCACTTTGCCACTCCATCTCGCTGGGGGTCTTCCTCTTTTTCTCTGACCCTCCACCTTACCAAACATGATATCCTTCTGCAGAGACTGGTCCCTCCTGACAGTATGTCCGAAGTATGAGAGATAAAGTTTGGCCATCCTGGCCTCCAGGGGGCGCTCTGGACGCACTTCTTCCAACACAGATCTGTTGGTTCTTTTGGCAGCCCATGGTACTTTCAGTATTCTCCTCCAACACCATAACTCAAAAGCATCAATTCTTCTATGGTCTTCCTTATTCACTGTCCAGCTTTTGCATGCATATGAGGTTATTGAGAATACCATGGCTTGGGTCTTGTCTTAGGAGGGTGAGAAATTATACCATCAACATAATCAACCCAGATTGGTCAACCAAAGGGAATTTGCTTGGTCACTTGGATTTACTGCCTGTATCTTCTTAGATGAGGATCTCCCCATGAGTCTGCCCTTGGCTCAGCTGACTAAGTAGTGGCATTCCCTTCCCAAGATTGTGCATAGGTGTGTTTCCAACTTTGTTTTTGTCCATTGATATTCCTCCGATGATATATTTAGTAGCTCTGTAGACACACACACACACACACACACACACACACTGAATCTATAACATGGAATAAAGATACCTCCCTTATGCTCTGGATTATTGTGAGTTTAAAGCAATGCACCTTCCCAGAGAGTGAGTACCTTGTCCATAATAATGACCTCATAAGCAATGAATGTGACAATTGTTCTTTAGATCATGCCACCGGGACAGATCATCTGATGCACTGTACTCCTGGCCGTGGGGGAGGTCCACAAACGAGAAAGTGACAAGTCCAAGTTTGACAGCAAGTTCATGGCAGATTTGGTGCAAGAACTAATACCCAGAGGTCTTTTCCACTCTGGAGCAGAGAAGACATCTCTAAGCCTTATTCCACAGGTTTATGGAGGAGGCAAAATAACCCACAAAAACCCCCAAACCCAAATCAAACATAAATAAGCAAATGAATACACTTCCAGATGAAGTTAACCTTTAGCAGTTTCTCAAACTGAGTGACCTCGGTTTGACTAGCAAGAAAGAGAGGTGTTTATTTTTATTTTGAAATATCAATCTTTGATTATATTTTCAATACTTCTCTCTTGCTAATCCTAATGCATCTTTATTGTATTGAGCAGAATTAGGGTTGTGAGATCAGGAAAGTAAACAGAATGAAACTAAGTAAATAGGTTCTTGTAACTTACAGGAGTCCCTGGGTTGTTGTTGTTGTTGTCATGTGCTGTGGAGTCGGTTCCGACCCATAGCGACCCTGTACAGGGTTTCCGAGGGTGTAAATCCTTATGGGAGTAGAAAGCC
Organism: Chrysochloris asiatica; assembly: GCF_000296735.1. NCBI lineage: Eukaryota > Metazoa > Chordata > Mammalia > Afrosoricida > Chrysochloridae > Chrysochloris > Chrysochloris asiatica. The sequence goes on along the minus strand of NW_006408678.1, from coordinate 4,445,557 downwards.
TGATCTTTCTCCCGTGGAGCAGCTGGTAGTTTTGAACCGCTGACCTTAAGGTTCATAGCCCAATTCGTAACCACTACGCTACCAGGTGGATATGGTTAATTCACTTGACTAGTAACCAAAAGGTTGCAGATTTATGTCCACCTAGATGTCTCAGAAGACAGGCCTCAGAATTTTTTTGCTGAAAGTCAGCCAATGGAAAGTTTATGAAGCACATTTCTACTCTGACCTGCATGCGGTGGCCATGAGTCGGAACCCGCTCAATGGCAATTGATTTGTTGCTATTGGTTTATCGTCCATATGAGAAGCATGGTTTTGAAAACCAGAGTCTTTGATTTATAAGGGACAGGTTTTGTTGAGAGAGAAAAAGGCCCTTGCGAATCCAAAGAGAAGGTTCTTCAGAAAGCAGGTTATCAAATCCATGGCATAAAATTAGGTTACAAAGAGAATAGGGGAAGAGCCAGGTTATTCCAGTCCCTCTCAGGGCTAGTGGGTGATGGTCATCTGACTGGATGAGGGAGAGGAGAAAGGATGGGTTGAGGGCCAGAATGAGAAGGAAACTGTGCCGTACCACACTCAGTAGCCTATCTGTTGTCATTCAGGAGACAGTCAGTCACATTTCCTGTTCCTCTCAGTCTTTTCTGTTGAGGACCTTTGTAAACATCTACCCGCGTGTTACCCATGGACTAACAGTAGATATGACCTCCCACAATGTCTCAAGATTTTGCTAATCTCCAGGTGAGTTACCCATTATGGATGTCTCTCCTGGCAATGTTCATGGATCCTAATAAATGTCATGAAGCAAAGACATGGATCCATAGGGTTGCTGGAGATGTGGAGAGTACCCGTCAGCACTTGTACTGGGTGCAGCCACTCTCCTGATTATGTAGGTTTAACGTTAAAGGTTAGAAGAGCAGGACAAATAAGAGTGTGGTCTCTGGAGCCAGGCCCGCTGCTTCAGATCTTTTTTCTTTCCTCTGATTAACTGGGAAACTCAGAGACGTCTATTAAAGTTTCAGAATGTTGGTGTCCTTATCTGCCACATGGCCAAAGCTCTAATATCTACCACTTAGGTTTGTAGTGTTTATGAGCAAAAATGTCAGTTTGAGGGCTGAGGTACTCCTTACACAAGCCATGGTATTTTCTATAACCTCATATGCACATGAAAGTTGGACAAGGAATAAGGAAGACTATAGGAGAACTGAAGCATTTGAGTTATGGTGTTGGAGGAGAATATTAAAGGTACCATTGATTGCCAGAATGACAAACAAATCTGTGCTGGGAGAAGTACAGCTAGAATTCTCCTTAGAAGCTAGGATGGGGAGACTTTGTCTTTCATACATTGGACATATTATTAGGAGCAACCTATCCCTGGAGAAGAACATCATGCTTGCTAAAGTGGAGGGTCTATGAAAAAGAGGAAAACCCCCAATGGGATGAATTAGCACAGTGGCAGCAGCCATGGGTGCAGGCATGGCAACAATTGTGGTGCTCATGCAGGACTGGGCAGTGTTTCTGGTTTTCATAAGGTCACTGGGAATCGGAACTGACTCGGTGACACCTAGCAACAACCATAACTAATGGTTAGTACGGATTCAAAGCATTGATACAGGTGATGAGCTTCCTTAGAACAATGACGGCACAGAATAACAGTTTAATCATCGCTCTCTGTAGTTGCTTTTGCTGCCTATGCTCAGCCACACGAGAGCAATCCATATATGTATATCTGTACACATGCTTGTGTGTGTGCACGTGCACACATATGGCCTAGTGCTGACTAATTCTGATAGCGTTTTATTTTTACAATAACCAAGAGAGAAGTTTTATTTTTATTATCTCACCTTCCTGGGTTTATTTGTTTGATTTTTCTGTTCATCCATTTACACACACTTTCAAGAAGTATATGTTGAGTCCTTTCTATGTGTTGACCATACATTGTGCTAGGTTATAGTGATAAAATGACATCTAAAACAGACAGATTCTTACCACCATGTTGTTTACAACTCCAACAAGTCTGTTCTAATAACTTTTGTTCCTCCAGCTGATCTGGGGACCTGGACCAATCTTCTGAGCATGTTTCCTAATGCTGATGATCTGGGGTCCTGAAGCAGGCCACAAAGTACATGGTCTATGGCTCTTCTAGTGTCAGGGGAAATTTTCAGTTAATCCCTTGGACTGTGGGTACACCCAGGATTCAAAGGCCAGACCATAGCGGCATGAAGAGAAACAGAGAACTGGTAATTATCTGGTGAATTTGGGTCATGTGGAAAGCCAAACCAAATAACTTTAGCCAAGGAAAAAATTATTATTATTTTTCTATTCACATGAATTAGTATTTTGGGTAAGATTTTGCTAGGGTTGTCCTTTACCTCTCCCCCCCCCCCCAGGTGTTCCCTAGAAATCAAGGCATTCATTGCAAGATAGGTATAGGGTCCAGGATTTAGAGGGAAATGAATATTATCCATGTATGAGACATTTGGGGAGTCCTGGTTTTATTTCCACTGTTTAACATATCTGAAAAAATCCAAACAAGGTCTCGTTCATTTCTAAATTAGCAGTTTTATCATAAATCCAATCAATTGTTAGGTACTCTGATTTCTGAATGAAATCTAACAGCTTCTCTGGATTTTAGGTTCTTCATTTGTGAAACAAATGTCTGAGTTCGTTGCTTTCTTGGGTCTCAATTAGTCCTAAATTATATTATGGTTTTGTGTTTCTAAGACACACATAAATGTTTTAATTTTTGTGGTTTGAGTCATTTATTATACTTTGAATAGAAGATTTCAATGTATGCACCATCCAGGAAAGGGTAATGGAAATGACCTACTTCTATCAAGCAATCTACAAAATTTTGCTAAATAGTATAATGAGAATTTGTCACTTTGTCACCTAGCTAACCTTTTACAACTCTGGTACTCAAAATGAAGTGAAACCTTCCCCAACTTGGTTGAAATAAATGTCCACATATTTTTCTGTATTCTCACTAAGAAAACCCTTCAGCCAAAATTTCATCTCATCCAAGTCAATATTTAAGCAAAGTGCATAACCAGAAATTGGCACAAACATTTGCGTATCATCCTTTCCATATTCAAAAGCTGTCTGAGACTCATTTGATTAAGCATAAAAATAACTCTGCGAATGTCATTAGAAAGGCTGATGAACATCCCATGTCTGGTGCCTTGCATTTACATTCTGGGTATGTATTATTAAGTCACCACTAAGTTGTTTCCTTGTAAGCAAATGTAAGAACCTGATAGTATTCTCTGGAGTCTGAAGGAATTCTTTTTGTATTGCATTTAGAAGGTTTGCTTTCTCTATTTCCACTTAACAGAAAAGACACAGCTGGTAAGTCGGAGAAGGCTGGTACAATTTGCTTGGCTACCAGAATCTTCATTGGCCTCTTTGGTTATTAAACCATCTTTATTCCAATCAGGCCACCCTTCCTGCAAAATCCCCTCATTAAATTGAGTTGTGATTAGAAAAGAATAGATGGCATTTTATTTCAGATATGGATCCTTCCGAGCTTTTGTACTCCTCTTTAACTTTTCCTCTTACACAACTTTTCCTTGCCCTTGGGTGTTTCTTCTTCCCGGCAGCTCTTCAACACAGCATGTGCAAAGTTCTTGACAAGCTTTGTAGACTGTTCCTGATTACAATATCTCCTTGTGTCCTCTGAGAGGATCAGCCACCACACACTTCAAAAAGTTCATAGAAAAATGCCATTATCTTTTAATCCAATTTCCATGAACTTTTTGAAGCTCCTTCATTTTCTTCATTCCACATTTATTTGTTCATTCCAGAAACATTAAGTTCTACACACAACTTGGCCTTGTGTACTGAACTCAAGCAGCCATCTCTAAAGATAACCCATTCATTCAAAAATGGAAATTCTTTTTTCACTTTTTCAGATTTATTTCTCTATTAGATATGTGTGCTTCTTGCAAAGTCAAAGAAAACCAAAAGACAAAAGATCTATTTTAGGGTACCGCCACCTGTCTGTCATGATGTTCATGTTGCTATGAGGCTGGAAGCTGTGCCTCTCTTGTTTCAAATACCAACAGGACATCTATGTTGGACAGGTTTCAGCAGAGCTTTCAAACTAAGAGAGATGAGGAAGAAAGGCCTGGTGATCTGCTTCTGAAAATTGTCTGGACCACAAGGACAACTGTCTGGACCACAATCAAGGAATCAGTTGCTGGAAGAGGATATCAAGTTTGGTGAAGCACAGGGTCAGTGAGGGGATGACCAGGTCAGTAATTGTGAAGATGATGTGAGTCCAGAGTAGCGTTTCTGTTGTAATAAGGATACTATAAGGGACGGAGTCAACAATTGTCATCTATCTGTGTAGGTGGCTCGTCAGTGGATTCTAACTCACAGTAACTATAGGACAGAACAGAACTGTTGCCTAGGGTTTCTAAGACTGACTGCCTCTGGCCTTTCAGTTAAGGGCTCAGCACTCAACCCACAGCACCACCAGAACTCTTTATGTCTGGTAGAATGGGTTTCAAGTGCAGATAGATGTTGACTGAAACAAAGCATCACTTAGGAGTTTGTTAGAAATAGAGATTTTTAGGGACCCAAGCTTGCCAATACTGAGCCAATTTGGGTGACCTCAGAGCACTCTGAAGTTCAGACAGATTTGGTCCCACTGATGTACAGAATTCGGGGGACAACAGTGGATACGGAGCAAGTGGTCACGTTAGAAAAGTGTCTAGGAGTCAGAATGGGCAGGACTTGATGAATGGGTGGCTACCAGTTAAAAGTGAGGGGAGAGTCTCAGATAACCCATTTAAAGATGTTCTCTCTCAGTTAACTTGAAAAAACAAACAAATAAACAAACAAACAATCCCCCCCACCAAGCAAACAAAACAATAATATTGCCCATTTTACTGATGGCAAAGTTCCAAAGAAGCTTGTCATAGAGTAATACCAAGCAACAATCTCTAAATAATTCTTTCATTTAAAAAAATGAATGTCAGATAGTATGTTTACTTTTTAATTGACCATGAAGATTTCACTGAAAGTTGAAGGAAAGTAAAACTAACTTAGCAAACAACTTGACCTTTCTCCTTTGTGCATCATTTAACCTATGACCATAGAGACAAATAGCCGTGCTGGCTTATCTAAATATTGAACTTCAAATGGACATTTTCTACACGTTTTTCTACTAAGATTATTTTCTAGCCCACCACAATGACCATTTTTACCTCTTACTTCTACCTCAAACTTCCATCCCCTGTCCCTTCACTGCCATCACTTTTGTTGGTGATCTTTCCTTATACTTCATGAGAATATTGCTTTCATTAAACAAGTACACGCTGTTTGCCTACTATCAACCAAGTCTATAAACGGATCTGCATCTACACTTCTTTTTCAGTCTTCCCTTCTGGATCAATGAGGGAGTTCTTTCTTCTTTCAAAGACCATTTCTGCTATGAGAACCTGGAGCTTATTCTTTGCATTTGTTCAAGAACTCTGTTCAAATTATCTCGGTTTCACCTCCAATCGACATCTTTTATTGGACAATTTCCATGGGCATACACACATTCTCTAGTAACTATTATTAAACATGAACTCTCTCTTGAGTCTACATTAGTGTCTGTTACCACCTTCCCATTCTCCTGTTTCTCTGACTCCTTCTTGGTCAACATTCTTTTTAAAAAATTTGCCTACATACCAGGGGCTTATGAGGAAAACTGCATTGGTGAGAAATAGACCAGGAAGGTTGGGCGGAGGAATGCTTTTCCATCATGACAATGCACCTGCTCATTCTTTGAAGGCAGCAAGGGATGGCCAATGAGAATTTCATTGGGAAATCTTACCCATACACCCCAGTTCTGACTTTGTCCCTTCAGACTCCTTTTTGTTCCCCAAACTCAATGAACATTGAAAAGGGATGTGATTTGAGTTACTTCAGGATACCAAACTGCTATTTTGATGTGGTGTCAATTGAAGATCTCAGAATCCTTCAGGGAAGGGTTGCTGGTTGTTGTTAAAAGTACTGTGGAGTCGGTTCTGACTCATAGCGACCCTGCACAGGGTTCGAGGGTGTAAATCTTTATGGGAGCAGAACGCCTCATCTTTCTCCTGCGGAACAGCTGGTGGTTTCGAACTGCTGTCGGAGAAGGGTTAGAGAGTTGAAAACACTGGCTTCAGAAAAGCATTGATTTAGATGATGGAAGATATGATGAGAAACAATAGCTTCACAGTTTGATGTTTTTGTTCACTCAGAGTTTCTGTGACTTTATAGCAATACTTTGGACTTAACCCTTGTATTCTGGATTCTTTTTTCTATTACATATATTGTTGAAGCTACCTAAACTTCACTGCTGTTGTAAATGCAGTCGAGTCGATTCTGCGTCTCAGCGCCCCTGTGTATAGAGTTTCCAAGGAGTGACTGGTGAGTTTGAACCTCTGACTTTGTGATTCACACTGCCCTTGTGGTCTAGTGTATCCTACAGTTCTACACTAAACCTAGCTAACTCAGTAGTTAAAAAGGGAACAGTAATCATGATTGCCTTATAGACTTTTAGATTAGTTGAGAGAAAACATTAAAAACCCTTAATACAGTGTTCTATTGTATTGAGTAGGTTCCGACTCATATCAAACCTATACAGGGTTTCTGAGGAGTGACTGGTGGGTTTGAACCATTGACCTTGCCATTAGCAGTACAGTGCTTACCTACAGCATCACACCATACAAGTTCCTCAAGGAATGGTGCTATTGTTTATTACCCTGACCTATAATTTTTTTGCCTTTAAAAAAATCCTACCCACTTTTCCTCAAGGGCCAACTCAGATATTCATTCATTCATTCATGCATGCATTCAGCTAATCTTTACTTGGGGCATAACTTGACTAATAAGCAGAATAATGATAAATAAAGATGAAATGAAAGCTGTCAATGATTTATTTCTTCTTGGAAACAGCAATCATGAGATTACATGATGTAAACCTGCTGTAAAACAAGAAAGACTTCTTTAAAGTTCTCAAATGAAAACATGTCACTTTGATGATAAGGTGCATCTGACCTAAGCTATGGTCTTTTCAGTCATCTCATATGCAAGCAAAAGCTGGATAATAAAAAAGGAAGACATAATAAGAATTTAAAGTGTGCTGTTGGTGAAGAATATTGAGTATACTGTGGATTGTCAGAAGAATAAACAAATCTTACAAGAAATATAAGCAGAACACTACTTAGAAATGAAGATGGTGAGACTTTGACTTGCTTACTTTGGATCCATCATCAGGAAAGATCAGTTGCTAGAAAAGATACCATAGTTGGTAAAGTAGAGGGTTAGAGAAAACCAAGGGAATCCTTAATGAGATGGATTGACAGAACAGCCAAAACAATGGAGTCAGACATATCAAAGATCATGAAGATGGCACAGAATTAGGCCAGTTTGGTTCTGTTATGCATAAGGTCACTTTGATTTGGGGCCAACTCAATGGGAACTCACAGCAACAACATTATGTATCAGAGTATGTTTTAGGTGCTGGAGATGCATCAGTGAACAAAATTAGCAGAGACTCTTCCATCAGAAGCAGGCATGCTAACAAGACAAACTGATAATAGCCAAGAAATACATATTTGACATGTGGGATACAGAGTGATTAGGAGAGGGCTATGGGGATTTAGAGGAAGACCCCCAACGAGATGGATCAGCCAGGTGACATCATTGATGGCGTTAAGTGTGGCGGCGGTAGTGAGGTTGGCCCAGGATCGGACATTGTTTTGTTCTGCTGTGCATGGGGTCGCTATGAGTCGGTTCTGACTCGATGGCACCTGACAACAACAACATGGGGATTGAACATCCAGAACAGCTAGAGAGGGTGGTCAGGGAAAGTCTCTAAGGAAGTGACATTTAAACAGAAACCTGCATGAAGTGGGGAAGATCTATGGGAATAGCTGTGGGAAGAACCTTCCAGGCAGAAGAAACAACAAATGCAGAATTCAGGCCATATTTTTGCCTTTGAGGAACAGCCAGAGGCCAGAGCAATTAGAGCAAAATGAGAGGGAAATCTGAGAGAAGCCAGAAGTCAAGTCACATTGGGCCTGGAAGGCTGTGGATGGGATGCTGAATATTCTCCTGAGGGTGAAGGGAAGCCAAAAAAAGGAATAGTGTGAGCAGGGAGTGCCTTGATCTGATTTACATTCAAACAGATAACTCCCCTGTTGCTGTGTTGAGAATAGACTGTGAAGGCCAGAAGGGCAGTAAGGAACAATGGAATTCAAATTGTGAGAGATGACAGGCCCTATGTGGACTCCTGGTGTGGTGTTGTGGGTTAATGCACTGGCCTGCAAAGTTGGTTTGAACCATAAGGTTGGTGGTTCAAATTCACCAGCTGCTCCTTGGAAACCCTATCCAATGTTGCTATGGGTCAGAATTGACTTGATGACACTTAACAACAACAAATGATAAGGGTGTGTGTATGAAGATGACAAGAAGTTGGATTTGCATATATTTTTAAGAAATAGCTGATGGGATTTGTTAATGGATTCAATTTGGGGTGTGAGAGAAAAAGAGACAAATTTGTGATCTGAGCCACTGGGTCAATAGAGAAGCCAGTTTTGGTGGAAAGGATTATGAAGACTTTCTTGATCCCTTTAATGATAGAGCATAGATATTATTGTGTTGGCAAATCGAGTTTTCCTACCATCTTGTTGCCATGTTCTTCCTCATATACTCTAGCTCCTCGAATTCTCTCTTCAGTATATGCATTGAATAAGTATGGTGAAAGGATACAACCCTGACACCCATCTTCTTGGATTTGGTCTGTTTGAATGACTGCATATTGTCTGTGTACAGGTTCTGCATGAGCACAGTTAAGTTTTATGGAATTCTTAGTTTTTGTAATGTTCTGCATAATATGTTACGATCTATGCAGTCAGTGAAGTGAATCTATCTATTGAATATACCATGGACTCCCAGAAGAATGAACAATCCTTTATTGAAAGAGCCAGAACGCTTTGAAGGAAGGATGGTCACACTTGTTATTATTGTTATTTTTAAGTGCTGTTGAGTCTGTTCCAAGTCATGCCAAACAGGGTTTCCTAGGAGAACCTGATGGGTTTGAACCTTTGGCTTCGTGGTTCAAACTGACCTTGCAGTCCAGTGTTTATTCTACAGTGCTGTATCAGGACTTGTGGTAAGACTAAATCTTGTTTATTATGGGCATGCCATCAGGTAAGACCTGTCCCTTGAAAAGGACATCATCTTTGATAAACTAGAGCAAGGGTAATGGTGGTGTACCATGGAATTGGTTCTGACCCATAGCGACCCTGTATATGTTTTCCAAGGCTATAAGTCTTTATGGGAGCAGAAAGCCTCATCTTTCTCCCACGGAATGGCTGGTAGCTTTGAACTGCTGACCTTGAGGTTAGCAGCCCAACTCATAACCACTACACTACTGGAGCTCTAGAGCAGGGGTTGTTGTTGTTGTTAAGTGCCATCGAGTGGATTCCGACCCTTAGGGTCCCCCGCATAGGGTTTCCAAGGAGCAACTGGTGAGCTTGAACCACTGACCTTGCACTTCAAATGACTTTGCAGTCTGACGCGTTAGCCCACAGTGCCACACCAGGACTCCAGGGATAGGGAGCCAATTTTTTGTCAAAATTTACAACATTATTCATGGACCATACAAAATGTTCAACTTAAAAATGAGCTTGCTATATTTGTCAAACATTTAATGAACTCACCCTAATGTAATGGCTGGAACTTTGGTTGCCTTGGCAGAGCCAGACCAAATGATTTCACAGGCCAGACGTTCCCCACCCTTGAACCAGTGAAAACAAGAGAAACCCGCCGTGAGATAAACTGACACAGCAGCTGCAATGAGGACCAGGTAATCAATTTCATTCTGTTGTCTGGAGACCCAATTGGACAGCATCTAACAACAACGTAGACACTAAGAGCAAGTTGTGACCCATAGGGTGTCAGGTAGACCTGAAACACACTCTTCTGTCTTTAGGCATGTAACTGAATTTCTTTAGACTTGGGATCCCCATCTAAAAAATGGACTTATAATAACAGCTCCCTCATAACATTGTTGAGATGATTGGATGTGGTTATCCATTTGAAATATTGAATAGTTAGTGACAAGCAAGCAGTAGCTCTCTCCATACATTTAATTCTGAAGGGCACCTACAAATATCCCCGAGGTCCTTTTGATTGTCCCATTCTTTGATTCTGGTATCAGGACATTAGGAAAATTAGTATGACAGCAACATACAGTTTAGAAAGGCATTAGGGACTGAATTGTGTCCTTCAAAAAGGTATATCGAAATCCTAAACCTACGAATGTGAATGTGTCTGAAAATAGGTTATTTCTTTGAAGATGTTATCAGTTCAGGTGGTCATACACAGAGTAGAGTGGGTCCTAATCCTTCTGGATGACGTCTTTTAACAGAAGAACCGACAGAGACAAAGTCACACAGGGGGAGGAAACTTTGTGAAGATACAACTCCAAGCAAAGGAATGGCATACGTGGGGCTACCAGAAGCTGGAAGAGACAGGGAAGCATTTTCCCATCGAGTGGATGGAGAGAGTCGGGCCCTGTCAAAAGCTTGGATTCAGACCCATAGTCTTCAGACTTGTGAGACAATAAATTTCTGATCTTTAAAGGTACTCATTTCATGGTATTTTGTTATAGCATTCCTAGAAAACTTAGATAACTGGAATGGGGAGAGTTGGAGGCAGGAAGTCTGTTAAATTTTCCTTTGAGAAATTTCAAGGTCAGTGGTACGAGAAAAGAAGGGAGGACGTGGAGAATATGGTATGGAGGAGTATGCCCAGAAGTTAGCGAAAGAGGAACTGTGAGAAGAGAGAAAGATGGCTGACTTCTGCACTTTGGAGTCATTAAGTGAAGTAGGAAACCCAAACTACAGAGAAACTTGGGAGAAGAAGCAGAGATTCAGTTTGGATTCACCAAGTTGCAGAGCTGGCAGGACCTAAAGTTAGACACCAAGTAGAATGGTATCTGCCCTGCAATAAGTGCTCAATAGCTGCTGAATGCGTGATACAGCTTCTACGTCAGTGTTGCTCAATCGAAATACAATGAGCCACAAACATGAGTCACGTGTAATTGAAAACTGTCTAGTGGGAACATTAAAAAAAAAAAGTAGAAAAACACAGATGAAACTAATAGTGATCCTATTTTATTTAACCACACAGCGACCCTGTATAGGGTTTCTGAGGAGTGGCTTATGGGTTTGAACCGCCAATCTTGTGGTTCAAACTGACCTTGCAGATCAGTGCATTATCCTGCAGTGTCATACTGGGACTCTAGTTTTGGTTAGTGCAGTGGGTTACACGTTGGACTGCTAAACACAAGGTTAGCAGTTCTAATCGACCAGTTGCTCCATGGGAGAAAGATAAGACTTTCTGCTCTCACTAGACTTACCGCCTTAGAAATCCTATACTGGGTCTCTATGACGAATCAGAACCAACTCAACAGCACACCACCACCATCCAAAATACAGGAGTCCTGGCATGATGCTGTAGGATAAGCACTGGACTGCTAACCACTAGATTGGTAGTTCAACTTACCAGTCACTCCTCCAAAACCCTATACAGGGTCACTATGAGGTGGAATTTACCCTACAGCACTTAGCGACATCCAAAATATAACATTTTGACAAACAAACAATATAAAATATAATTACTTCATATTCTTTTTATCTTGCTAAGGCTTTGAAATCTAGTATGTAGTTAATAGCTACCACACAACCCAATTTGGACCAGTGTTGCAAGTGCTCAGTGGTGGCTGTGTTGGACAGGACAATTCTAGGTGGAAGTGTTGTCAGGCAGCAGATTATAATCACTGAAGCTCAGAAGAGAGATCAGTCAGGCATGACTTGCATGGAGGAGAAAACCAGATGATTGGATGGAATTTGCAAGGGAGAGAGGGCTATAGAAGAATGGAGCCCAGGACAGAACGGGGAGATAATTTTTTTGGTAAGGATTTTACTTTCTCATTAGACTGCCTGGCTCCAGAAGAGAGCTATTAATAGTAGTGATTCAATTCACGTCTCATCATATCAAATGACTCTTTTTTGTTTTCTTTGTTCACTATTTGCAAGTACCTATTCATGTATTTGTTTCTTACCCATCTCTCCATTACTATAATGTAAGTCTGTTTTATTCGCCACCATGTTGTTGTTGTTGTTGTCAGGTGCCATCGAGTCAGAACCGACTCATAGTGACCCCATGCACAGCAGAATGAAACAATGTCCAATCCTGGGCCAACCTCACTACCACTTCCACACTCGACGCCATCAATGATGCCACCTGGCCGATCCATCTCGTTGGGGGTCTTCCTCTTTTTCTCTGACCCTCCACCTTACCCAGCATGACATCCTTCTCCAGTGACTGTTCCCTCCTGACAACATGTCCAAAGTATGAGAGATGAAGTTGAGCCATCTTGGCCTCCAAGGAACACTCTGGCTGCACTTCTTCCAAAACAGATCTATTGGTTCTTTTGGGAGCCCATGGCACTTTCAGTACTCTCCTCCAACACCACAACTCAAAGGCATCAACTCTTCTACGATCTTCCTTATTCACTGTCCAGTTTTCACATCCATATGAGGTTATTGAAAATACCATGGCTGGGGTCAGGCACACCTTAGTCCTCAAGCTGACATCTCTGCTCTTCAATACTTTAAAAAGTTCCTGTGCAGCAGATTTGCCCAATGCAATACGTCGTCTGATCTCTTGACTGCTGCTTCCGCGAGTGTTGATAGTTGATCCAAGAAGAATGATGTCCTTAACAACTTCAACCTCTTTTCTGTTGATAACGTATTCCCAGAATAATGACTCTTACACATTGTTGTTAAGACTAGCTGTGATGGAGTCTGCACAATGGAACAAAAGTTGTCTGGTCCCGCACTGTCCTCATGATTAGTGGCACAACAAACAATTGTGATCTACAGGGTTTTCACTGAGTGTCAGAAGTAGATTGCCAGGGCTTTCTTCATAGTCTTAGTCTGGAAACTTTACTGAAATCTGTTCCATGGCAAATGGGTAGTTGTTGCATATGAGGTGCAATGGTTAGGAATTTAATTCAGACTTCCCACATGGAAGGTGTATGATGTAAGGTCACTGTGAGTTGGAACCAACTTGATGGCACTTACCAATAACAATGTATTAGCCACCACTGCACCCAGTCTCATACATTTGTTCTTGGTCAATGCCATCAAGTTGGTTCCAACTCACAGTGACCTTTTGCACAATAGAATGAAACATTGCCCAGTTCTGTGCCATCCCTACAATTGCTAAGTGTGAGCCCATTGTTTTGGCCCCTGTGTCAGGTCATCTTGTTGGGGACCTTCCTTTTTTTCGATGACCCTCCATTTTACCAAGTATGTTGGCCTTCTCCAGCAACTGGTCCTTCCTGATACATGTCCAAACTGTAAGAGATGAAATCTTACCATCCTAACTTCTAAGGAGTGTTCTGGCTCTACTAACCCAAGATAGATTTGTTTGTTTTTCTGGAAGCCCATGGCACTTTTAATATTCTTCTGCAACACCATAAATCAAATCTTATACATTATTGTTGTTGTTGTCAGGTGCCATTGAGTCGGAACCGACTCATAGCGATCCCATGCACAGCAGAACGAAACAATATCCGATCCTGGGCCAACCTCACTACCGCCGCCACACTTGATGCCATCAATGATGTCA
>NW_006408678.1:4413203-4428985 GCF_000296735.1 Chrysochloris asiatica | reverse complement strand
GGGCAGTGTTTCATTCTGTTGTGCATAGGGTCACTGAGTTGGTATTGACTTGATGGCACCTAATGACAACAATAACAACAAAACAGGGTATGAAATGAATTGGCATTTCAGAGCTGATAGGCAGTTATTTTACTTATCCAGAAGGTGAAGAGGGTTGTTGTTGTTGTTGTTGTTTTAAGTGCTGTCAAGTCAGTTCCTACTCACAGTGACTTGGTATAGGGTTTCTGAGGAGCAGTTGGCAAGTCTGAACTGCCAACCTTGCGGTTCAAACTGACCTTTCAGTGCTAATCCTTCAGGATTACATGAAGAGGGTTAGACTAACAAACAATATCTTAGGGGGGCATGCAAGAGAGAATATGTGACTAATGTTTGAATCAAAATCTTGCTGGACTTTGTTTGAACTAAATGTGCATTGGATGGTTGACTGTGGTGCTAAGGACTACTTGAACCAATCTGAGCTTGGTTGAATGATTGAGTTATAGTGACATCGACTAAAAGTTTCAAATGGCATTGCATTTCGGGAAGGGGCCTGAGAGAGGGAAATGGGTTGAAGTCAAAGTGATGGAAGATATCCAAGTGGAAATTTCCAGTAAGTCTTTGGATGACTAAGGTTATTCAGAGAATGTAGCCTCTTTCCAAATCGTCTGTTCTTTTTGCCTATATAGAAAGTGTTTACTTTATGTGTTTCCCTGTGGTTCTGTTGATTACATTCTTATGTGTGGTTTGAAGCTCTTCTGGCTTCAAATCTGTATTTGTTTTGGGCATGGTTGGAGTAGACTGCTAATGAGCCTGAGGTCGTGGGTTTGATCCCCAGAAGAACCAGTTAGTTACATAGAGAGGAAAATTGTGTTCCATGGTTCACAGATTTCAACCCTAATCCTGTCTACTTGTCTCCAAAATATGTAGCATTGGTCCCAACGGGCCTAGTAAGAAAGTGTGAGTAGTTGTGTGCAATCTGTCAAAACTATTGGAGAGAGAGCTCCAAGTGGGAATATCCAAGTTGTAGCTTCAGGAAGCATTATCTGTTTTCCTTCCTCAGCTCTTGGAAAAGAAACTACATTTTCAGAGACAACACCATGGCCAAATACACATGGAACGGTCATGTTCATGCCCGCCCACATCTGCTTTTCCACATTCACCACTTCTCAGGTAAAGGGGTATGTGATGGTCCAGAAGTATGTGCTAGTTCTCTACCAGCATCTACTTGCAAGTGTTGGAGTACTATCAGCTTGAGTTTGAGAACTGTCATATTAGTGGTTGAGTGGTAGAATTCTCATCATTTATGCTGGTGACTCCAGTTGGATTCTTACCCAATGCATCACATACACATTTGGCAGTGGAAGCTTTCTTAGCACTAGAGTGCTTACCAGGTATAAGGGATGCTTCTAGGCTAAAGTGAACTAGGAAGAAAAGCGTGTTCACTCTACTTGCAAGAAATCCACCAGTAGAACCCTATAGATTTTCCAACGGTCTGATCCACGACTCCTCATGGGGATGACACAGGAGTTGCTAGCATTTCATTCCATTGTGTGAGGAGTTGCTATGAGTCGGGATAACCATGAGTCAGAGGGAACTCTACAACAATCAGCAACAATATTGTACAAATAAACCCAGAGAGCATAAATGTTTTCAAAAGACTCTCTAAGAACATCTCTCATTGACAAGTTTTCCCTATCTTATCAGGCTGCTTGGCTTGCTGTGTACTCTGACTGGGAAATGCAAATCTTTGTTTGTGAGTCTTGCAAAGCGATCACACAAGGATATGGCATAGAGTGTGCTATGTTTAACAGAATGATGATATGCATATAACGGTCCTTAGATAAACCCCCAGATGTCATCTTCCGCACAAGTACAGAGATGCCCACGTTTGCTGGGATAGCATCTGAAGTCTGTTTCTGTGGATACTGCATTTTCAAAAATCAATCCTAAAGTTCTCAGATTGCTTTTACAGTTGACTGACACACCCCTGGGTTCTGCAAGAGCAATCCCAAAGAGGATTTGGAATAATGTTACACACATATCGAAAGATTTAAAATAAATCTTTACAGCTAAGAAGGACTTGGAAATAGATTCCCCTTTCTTTCAGGGAATCAAGAGTTTGCCACATCCAGGATATTTCTATTATTTGACATTATGGAAAATTTAAAAGGTTGGATAGTAAGAGACCAGACCACCAAATGCCACTTACTATATTGTTAAGAATACTAGCGATGGCTTAGAATGAATAGGAATCTTGCTGTGGCAGTGTAGGATAAACACTGGACTGTTCACACCAAGGATGGTGGCTCAATCCCATCAGCGGCTCCTTGGAATCTCTATACAAGGTCACCATGATTGGGAAGGAACAGCAACAGGGTGAAGGTGGGTGGAACAGAGGTAATTAAGAGTGCATTGTACAATAACAGAAACTGTAGGTTGATGAACTAAGTAGTGGAGGCTGGTCTGTGCATAATGAAAAACAATGGACTTATTTGCCTTGATCCCTTGAATGGCTTATAATAACCAGAGTAATAATGTTGGTCTTACACAGGTACATACTAAACTTATCAAATTAATAGTTAAAAAGTATTATGTGGGAAGGTTGTAGTTCTGCCATCTGGGCTGGGCTGGGCTGGGCTGGGCTGGGGGAAAAGAAAGCCTTCTAGCATTGCAGACAAAACTATTTAGACTTGAAATGTTACATTTTGCCTTGTGGTACAAGGGTTTTTAGCTTCAAACACTAATAGTTTTCCCCTGGGTTTTGCTGCTCTTGTTGTCAGGTGATGTCCAGTTGGGTTCTGACTCATTGTGACTCTGTGCATAACCGAGTGAAACACTGCCTGGTCCTGGTTGGTTTTGCTGGTTCAGAGTAAACCTGAGGGGAAGGAGACCCTTAGAAAAGTTGAGAGCATGAGCCAGAGATCACAAGGGTGTGGCAAATGCAATGGAGTTAATTCTACTTTCCTATTGTCAGAGACAAGTTAGGACCCATGGGCCCTGGGTCTCTCTAACCTGGCTTCATATCCACCCCTCTGAAGCCTCTCCTCCCAGACAGAGATCAAGAAAAGGGGGAGGACATGTTTAGTCCAACAAGAAAAGTAACACTGAGAAGAATAGCATGGAGACAAAAATAAGAACATCAGAACCTGAAACCCTAATAGAAGCAGCTAGTCACAGGCAGACAACCCATAAAGATAGCACCTGGAGTGGAAAGCACTCCATTTCTAAAAAGCCTGTGCTCCCTTACCCAAACTGATGAATATTCAACACATCACTCCTCCTAATCAATATGTATTAGCCCAGTCTTGGAAGAAGAGACCTCATGCCTTTATAAACCAGTATACCGCAACCCCACAGGGTCTTCTCCGTTCATGGAGCTAGACCGGCTTCTCTCTCTGAAGTGTCCTTTCACTTTGCAATAAAGAACTTCCACATGAATACTTATTTATTGTTCATGTGTGACTGAGAAGTTGTGACTCGGTGGGACTAATTATTTAGACCCCTCAAGAGTGAGAGGGATGAGAGGAAAATGTGACAGTCCAAGTCCCTGAGGAAACCTGGTAGCATAGTGGCTAAGTGTTCTGCTGCTCACCAAAACATTTAAAGTTCGAACCCACCACCAGCTCCTTAGGAAAGAGATGTTAGTTAGTCTGCTTCTGTAAAGGTCAAAACCTTGGTAGCACTAAGAAGTGGAGCACGGTGTCCTACAGGCTCACGATGAGCTGGAATTGACTCAATGAGAGCAGTTTTGTTTTTGTTGTGTTTATCAGCCTCTGGGTGATGCAATCGTGCTTGTCTGCACCTCAGAAGAAAGACCTGGAGATCTAGTTCCATAAAAGCAGCCATGGAAACCCCTTATGGGGCACATCATGAGTTAGAATCAAATTCATGGCAACTGGTTTGGTTTGTCTTAGATCCTTAATTTCCCCCTTTTTATTAATAACAATAGCAATAATTCTGACAAAAATTCCAGGAAATATGCCAAAAGAACAGCGGATGAACAGAGGAGTGTTTCAGTATTGTCACCACAGAGAAGGCAAAGAGATGAAAGCATATACATTAAGACAATGTGATGAGTTTGCCGTAAAACTAAATTTATTCCATGTAAGGAACTGCTGTCTCTTCTCCTAGTGTACTTAAGTCATGGTTTTTATTTTTAAATTAATTATCTTGTAATAAAATAATAGAGATGGTGGAGAGTAATTTTTTTTTAATATCCTTATGATGACCAAAAATGGATTTTGCCACCCAATTCAATTTTTCTCTAGTTCTAGTTTAATTTTTGTAAATGTCACTAGTGTGAGGAAACTAGAAGCTTAAAACTATTGAACAATAATAATATTTGAGCCTCAAGCAACAACATTTGGTAGATATTAGTTTTATTAGAGTCCTGATGTGGTGTTGTTGGCTCTGGACCTCAAGGTGGGTTTGAACAGAAAGGCCGGTGGTTCACACTCACCAGCCGCTCCTTGAAAACTCTATGCAGGGTTGCTATGGGTCACAACCGATTCCATGGCTCTTAATAACAACAACATTATTATTAATACCATTTCAAAGGAGAGAAAACTGAGGCTCATGAAAGTATTTTAATATGCCTGAAGTTCCTCTTGAAAAGTAGAATCGCCACGATACAAACTCACATGGATTTGCCTCATTTCAGTGTTCATGTTTCTCACTACACTGGCATTTCTGTGTTTGGGTCCAGTTAGAGGAGCAGACACAATTCCAACTATTTTAAACAGAAAGGATTTCATGTAGGAGATAGAAGAGCTGAGCAGCCAAATTGAGGGGAAGTAACCCAGAGATAAACAATATCAGTCAGTATCCCACTATTCCTCACCCCTGCCACCCACACCACACACACACACACACACACACACACACACACACACACACACACGACTAGAGAACCACAGAAAAGACTTGGTGTTCCCATCTGGGAGGGACAATGTGGATGACTTTAAGACCATAGGCGAGGGATATATGGTGTTTGCTTGGGACTAAGGACCCTGGAAGGAGGAGGTACAACTGCTGGGGAAGATACTATTTGAAACAGAGAAGGGAAGACAGACCCTGACTTCTTCCTCCCCCCTGTTTCCATCTCTTTGCTAGTACTTCCTGTTAGAGAGTACTGTTGTTATTGCTATGAAGTGCCTTGTAGTTGATTTGGACTCATAGACACCCTGTTTAGGTTTTCTGAGGATTGACTGGTGAGTTTGAACAGTTGTTTTTGGGGTTAGC
Organism: Chrysochloris asiatica; assembly: GCF_000296735.1. Lineage (NCBI taxonomy): Eukaryota > Metazoa > Chordata > Mammalia > Afrosoricida > Chrysochloridae > Chrysochloris > Chrysochloris asiatica. The sequence continues at coordinate 4,423,765 of NW_006408678.1, read as the reverse complement.
AGTCCAGTGCTTATCCTCCAGTGCCACACCAGTAAGTATTGTTGTTGTCACTGTTAAGTGCTGCCAAGTCCATTCCAACTCATAAGAACCCTGGTGGATTTGAACTGCTGACCTTGTGGTCCAGTGCTGATCCTACAGCACCACACCAGGAGTCCACCAGAGAGCTTAAGTGCTAGGAATTGTAATTCCTTGTGAAACCAGTCAGATCCAGGGAATGGTGGACAAATGGATTTGAGAGTGGCCAGGTGAATACCTGGCACGTTCTATTATAAATATGTACCGTTTCCTTATACCTTCTACTGTGGCAGTGAGGTATAAAGATACCAGCTTAGCCTTTTCCATATCCGCTGTCAGAGAGATTCTATTTGGCTTTTGGAGGGAGTTGGGGGTGTCTCAATTTCCAAATGACCTTTAAAGCAGAGAGAAAAAAAAAAAAAAAAAAAAAGGGAGAGAAATTTGGCCCTGGGGTAATCCAATTTTGGAGGATTTAAGGCTACGAAAGAGTGGCGCAGTGCAAAGCTCTGAACCAAACACGAAGTGTAAGCATAGCCCTGGGTAACACTTCTACCTTTCTTACTGATGTCTGTTTTCCTTTCTTGAAGAGCAAACATGCCTCATTCTTTCTCCTTCTCTCTCTAATCACACCCACATACACACACACACAACCTTTTTAGAGATTTGGGAATGGGAAGGCCAATTCCACGTTTGTGATGTGGAATGGTAGACTCAATCAAAGTGCTTACACAGAAAAGTTACCATGAATAGAATCTATGACCCCACTATTTCCATTAGTAGGTTCTCCAGAGATGGTTGGGGAGCAAATTGAGTTAAATGAGCAAGGGAGAATTGGGAAATTATAAGGCAGCTTCTCAAAGTTTACCTCTCTTGGTAGTACCTGAAAGTAATAACTAAAAAGAGAAATTTCCTTGCCAGATCACATGTCTTGCCTTCCTTGGAGTCCAAGGTCACTCACGTTTTACTTCTGAAGTACTGCAATTGTCAATCCAATTTGCATCTGTTTCTGTTTTCAGTGATGACTTTATTCTTTTCAACGTCATCTCATTCCATCACAGGGTGAAGGAAAGAACATTTAGAAACCAGATGTTGCATTAACCGTACCCATTAGCCTTTATCGGTTCCCAAAGATGTTTAAAATCTACCCATAAACAAGTGAGAAGATAATCGATTCCTGCTCAGCTTTAATAACAACACTAGAAGTAGTACTTATAAAAATATATATCGGATGCCACACTAAGAAGGGAAAAAGCCTCTTCCAGACAACACACTGCAGAGAGTGTCAAAATTGATGTGTATAGAAGTAGCTCAACATTATCTGAACCAATGCCCACTACCAAATATTCTTTACTACACTCTTTAATATCCCAAACTGAAATTCATAAATAATATTGACTTATACAGTTTCAAACAAATTGTAATGAGACCTGGGCTGAAATATAAAGGAGGAATGAAAGTAAAGCAAGTTACAATCAAATAGCATGCACTGTAATCTAGAAATGCTCCGGGACAGCCCTGCTAGAAACCATAATGAAATGCATGTTTGCACCTAGGTGAGGCATCACCAGAAGTATGACAAGTGCAGACTGGTGGGGATTAAAGACACTCAAATAGTACAACTAGCATTACCAGCGATGATATGATTGTCTAACACAGTGGACAACTCGTTCCAAACAAAATGAAAGGTACACTTTTACTTGATTTACATGGTAGTATATTTTCAGAAAATTCAGCTAAATTAAAATCATGTAAAAACACTTTGAGCTTATAAAGAAATCAGAGATATATTCACGGTCTCCTAGTGTGGCACTGTAGGATAAACACTAGACTGCTAACCATAAGGTCAGCGGTTCAGATCCACCCGCTGCTCCCTGGAAACCCTATACAGAGTCGCTATGAGTTAAAACTGACTTCAAGACATACACCACAACAATATTCTAGGTGAATTCTGGAGCTCTGAGCCTTGCCCAATAAATGCCAAGGACAGCTCTCATCATTGTGACAATATGAGGTATCCCCATCGGGAGCCCCTAGCATGGGTTGACTGAGACAGTTTTGAAGGGCAGGGATATAGGGACATGGGTCTCATGAAAGTGCAGACTGAGACTTCACATATTTGTCTCTGGAAGCACTGATTCCCCTGTACCCTTGAGACCACCCTGGTTTTGAAATGCTGCCAAGAGAACAGTGGCCAGTTGCCAGAGCTTTTGGCAAGATTCTTTATGATCAGCTTTTGGGTTTCCTTATGTGGAAGTGGTTTACTCCTGGAGTACAGAAGAACTCAGGATATAACCTTCCTTATTGATGAAGTTGGAGACTGGGTTACCAAGGACAATCAAGAACTGCCATTGCAATGTGAATAAGCAGAGGAACTGCAGTGGGTAATACTGAAAGTCCATTAGATACATGGGTTATTGTACAGATATCCTTATTTATCTTGATAATTTCAGTTAAAAGTAGTCTATTACTCAAAGATACACTTGATTATACTTCTGTCTGTAGCATATAAAACCAAACTAGAACAAGAATATAGCAGTCGGTACATGGAGCAATATCGTGTCTGTGGATTAGGGCATGAAAGATGAAGTGGTGGTGGGGTGGTTATGTACTGTCATAGTAACCGTGTATAAGTTTCTGAGGCTGTAAATATTTATGGGAGCAGTAACTTCATCTTTCTCTTGTGGAGTGGCTCGTGGACTCGAACTGCTGACCATGCAGTTAGTAGCCCAACACATAACCCACTACACCACCAGGGTCCTTGAATGGTAAAGTAGTCAAAAGCAAAGATTTTGATGTCCTTAGATTCAGGCTGAAGACTGATTTTTCCCTCTCTGTGACCTGCAGTAAGTTCCTCTAGTGCCTCTAGTTCCTCATCTGTAAAATGGGTTAATAATAAATAGTGCCTGACTTCTAGGATTGTCATAAGGACTAATGAGATAATATAGGTAACCCAGATGGCATAGTGACTGACCCACACAGTAAGTGCTCAGCAAATATGAACCATCTTTATGGTTGGGCCATGGTGTAGTGGTTCTTATCACTGATACTGATCTTATGGGAAAGAAACAATGTTATTTTAACAAGAGGCTTAAATTTGACCTAGTCAATCTTGAAGGAAGACAGAATTCCTTTTAAGGACAGAAATGATCTTTTGTTTAGAAAAACCTTTTTTGGGGGGCATATTCGGTAATGAGAGGTAAACCTCACCATCCCATGGGTATAGCTGGGATGTACAAAGGGTGAGATTGCTCTGTAAAAGATGATGATAGAATTTGCCTGCAAGTTCTTTCAAAGGGAGGCGGTGAACGGTTGGGTAGGATGGAGTTCTTGGGAGAGCTGACAGCAGAGAGGAAGCAATCTTGCTAAGATGACAGGAGGTACAGAGCAGTCAGAAGGTCCTTGATGGATTTGTAGCAACAGTGATGTCTGATACTGAATTAGAAGTCATTTTGTACCTAGTGTCGAACTGCCTTCCACTTCATTATTCACAATACGATCAATGAAAGGCTATGATGAGATTCTGGCTCATGCTAACTCCGTGTGCTTTCAATGGCTGACTTTGCGAAAGTAGATCATCAGATTTTTCTTCCATAGCACCTCTGGGTGAACTCAGACCTCCAACATTTTGGGTAGCACCCAAGTGCATTAGCTGTTTGCAACCCTCAGTGACTTTGTACCAGATTAACCTTATATAATGAATGGACTTCAAACTACAAGGTCAGTACTTCAAATCAACCAGCTTCTCCTTGGAAATTCTACACAGGATTACTGGGGTTGGAATAGAGTCAACAGCACTTAACAACAACAACAAAGAATTTTTTAGGTGACTGAAGGTAGAAAGGTATTTTCTAGGGTGGTGGGGGCGGGGGAATGAGGAATGGTGAGAGGAGAGACAATGCAGGTAGAAGAAAATGGCTACGTGAGGAAGAGGTGACATGTGAAATGTTCAATGTTAGAGGTGACCTGTGAATAAGTTTGGGCATGATGGTGCGTTGAGCTACCAGTGACATGTGGGAAGATATTAAAGGAATTTTCATTATTATTATTATTTCCTTAAAACCAAATTCAAAGCTCATAAGCCTTTGGAAACTTTCTAAATGGCTACTGGCAGGTTTAACAAAAGGAAGATGGAATGAGGTAATCTTAAACCACAAAAGGGAAATTACTAATCTTTTTACCGTATACATCTATAAATGCTGTTTTGTTTGATAATTATTCTCAGTATCGGTTCAGTAAAGAATTAGATTTATTGAATCAAACACTCAATGCTAAGTGATCCATTCTTACAAAATCTCTCAGTCTAGGAATGTATAAAATACCATTTGTGTATGTATACCCTATACTTTGGACATATTGTCAGGAGGGAACAGTCGCTAGAGAAGGATATCATGCTTGGTAAGATGGAGGGTCAGAGAAAAAGAGGAAGACCCCCAACAAGATGGATTGGCCAGGTGGCAGCATTGATGGACTCAAGTGTGGCAACAGTAGTGAGGTTGGCCTAGGATTGGACATTGTTTCATTCTGCTGTGCATAGGGTCGCTATGAGTCGGTTCTGACTTGATGGCACTAACAACAACAACAACTCTATATAACATGTTACTCTATTTGTATCTTTTGGCAAGGAAATCTTTTCCCAAACAATGTACGTTATGTATTATAACTCATTGTTTGCATAACAGTGAATGGGATCCATTACTTTAACCTGTTTTACTGTTAATGCATATATTGTGCAAGTCAGACATCTCTTACATAGTTGGTATGAGTCCTTGGAAACGTTTATTTGGAAATAGAATTTATAAACTGTATACCTCCATTTGGCATATGACTAATGTCATTTTTCTGGGCAAATTTTCATGTTTATTTGTTACAAGACCTTCATGAGTAAAAGTGTTACATAACAGGATTCTTAAAGAATGACACATTACACAGCATTATCCAAAAGAATGAATTAATCAAATATGATTAATTTTAATGTAATTACTAAAGAAAGATATATCATTTTATTATGACACTCTAGCCATACATTTTCAAAATATGCTTATTAAACAATAAAAGTAAGATAATGATTCAGTTAGTTACATTTTCAGAAGTCATTAAGATTGATATTCCTCTGCCATAAATGAATTGAATATAATTTCAAATACAATCAGAATTAATTTAATAAAAAAATATGCTTTTGAACTAAGACAGATATAATGAATAATCGATCATTCCTTTCTGATTTCCAAGTAGCAGGGAACATTAATTAATTCAGTGTCTGTAAGTTTATTTCTCATACTTGGCCTCTAAATGTGATAAAAACATTGTAAAGCAAAATACATGATGTAATCCAATTTTCACAGTCCACTAACTTTCTCAGCCAAAGGAGATTTGATGTGGTACTTGGGGCTTTTATCTAAAATGAATACAAGCTGCATGACATTGGAAAGTTTTTGACATTCTGAATGGACATTTTCATGATACACAGACACAGATAAGACATGTGAGTAGACAGCTTGGAGTTTCAGAATCCCCCCCTGCAGTGTGTTTAGCAGCAGGTACAAGATAAATATCCAAACAAAATCAGATTAAGGAATTAAACAAGTGACTTTGCTGTGGGTGGGTAAATGGAACCAGTGGCTGGCTTGGAAGGAATTTGAGAGCTCTGTGTTCATTTTTCCTATTTCATCAGTGCATTTTGGGCAAAAGAAAATAAGTGATGTTTACATCCTTTCAGGAAGCAGTAGACAAGGGCAGTCATTCTGAAGGTACCAGGTGATTCAGGGAGGGGGCTATTAAGTAGGAGAAATTCTATCTCTATCTTAGCTCTATTTCAAATAGACAACAATTAGATTTTTGTGCTATTCATTAAATATGTTGTAGTTGTTTTTCTCTGGAAAGACCACATCAAGGGCAGTTGAAGATTGCAGAGTGAGAGAGGGATCATGTTTAAGATCAATGTGTAATTGTAAATTAAGAGAGAAAATGTGACGTGCACATTTTCTAAGTGGTTCCTATAATTCTGGGGTTTCAGGTTGTTTGGTCTCTTTAAAAGTCTGCAGTGGATGCTACAAGAATAAGCAATGGGAGGAATAAACATAGTTTCAAAAATCTACTGGGCTGTCTGTCTCATCTGTGAGAGATTTCTTGAAATACCCTATTGTTCCAGGTAGGACTTGGCCATTTAAATTAGCAACTTTATCTTGTACCACATGCACTTAAAGCTTCAGATAGTCTTCTTATCACCTTTACTTTGAAATAGAAATCACATATAAAAAGATATATATGTCTCAGCCTCTATTACCTACCAGGAAAGATTTTTAGAATATTAAAATAGCGATAAGCAAATACATACTATAGATTAAAACACTAGCACTGAGAGCAAACAAACAAAGGGTTAACAAAATGTTCCTCTTATTTCTGCCCCCTCATCTTCTGGACTTCATGATCATTTCAGGGGAGGAGGCTAAAAAATCATAATTCTTCCATTTAAAAAAAAAAAATGATGGCCTAGATTAAACTAGATATGTCTTTGAAAGCCCATATGATTTGAGTGAGGATGCTCTTTCTAATGAAGAGAGCCAAACAGGTCTGTCTCTAATAAATTAGTACACTCTTCTAAGCTTAAAAATAGCAAAACACTTTAAATAGTCTGATTATAGTTTCAACAAGTCAACATACATTTCTATCTAGCCTAGAGTTTTAAGGAGTCTATGTGGATTTAACATATCATCCCTCATTCCAATACAAAAAAAGAAAAGACCAAGTCATTTTTTTGAACATTAAGATATTCATTAAGACTGTATAAGTAAAAAACAAAAATAACAAGAACAAAAAACAAAAAATCTTCACAGATTACTAGCCATCTCTTTCAACAATTTCTCCTTAATTTTCTCTCTCCTTATCAGTAGCTAGCCCTCATCTCACAAGGAAATACTTTCCACACTTCCCAGGAAGGTCAATGATGGCTTTTCATGAGAGCCACTGCTCTTTGAGATGTTCAGATGAAGGGAGAATCTCTTCTACAAACCAGTAAGTGCCAAATAATTAGCCAAAGGGGATGTGGCATAAGATATTTTCAGCAGCTGAATCTATACATTTATTTTTTTCTCTTAGTTTTCATTTTCTCCACATGCTGAATATCTGTTTTTAGAGCAGAGAGCACAAAAATCAATGAGGAATTTGGTCAACCTTTGATTTTGCCATTTGCCGATTAGGCCTTTTTGTTTTGTTTTCCTCCCTATTTATACTCTATGCTCTTGATCAAGGTGTTTACATTGGATAATACATCACTAATTTTGCTGAGTTTGAGAGCCAGTGAAATAATGGAGCCTTCTAAGATTTAGGCAGTACCATTTCCTGCCCCGGCACCCCAAAACTCACAATTTGGTGAACAGTACATTTACTTGTGAGTGATAAAAAGTTGAAAGGTGGCGGTGAGCAGACCTAATGCTATTTTATGAAGCCATCTACCTAAAGAATTGTTGTTTTCATACTTTAAAAAAATATGTCTATGCTTTCTTTTTTTAATCTTTTTTTTTTTTTTTTTTTTTTAGTCAAGTACTTTCTTAAAGAAACAATAGCACCACATTATCATAGCTGGCCAAACAATAAATGGGAAAGCAAAACATGCTACATCATTCACTGGATGCCTTTTCCCCAAGTACATTAACCAGTAACAGAAACTCTGGAGCCAACGCGCATGACAAGGTTTCATCTACACAAACACTGTCATTCCAAGGAGGAAGAGAATTCTTAAGGGAGGCTAGTTGTTTTGTTAAGTTTTTCAAATAAATGATTTTCTTTCTTCTTCTCAGTATTCCAGTGGACTCTAGGGTGTGTATGTGTGTGTGTCTGTGTGTAGAATAGATGTTCTCTTTATTTCTAGGAGAGTCAATCCTGATAGGAAGATACTTAACATTTTCATTTCGTTTTTAAATGCTCAAATAATGCAATTATATTATTTGAGGGGATGAAAAATAGAAATTTGACTTAGGGATTGAGTATTGTCAATTAAATTGGGAATAAGCCTGTCTACTGACTGCTTATTCTTAACCAGTATTTACAACTCTTTCATAAAGATCTTGAAATTGTCCCATTAAAAAGTTCTATAGCAATGAAATTTAAATGAACGGCTATAATATTTTGAGTTGGGACATTTTACATGCCCCTTTCTATCAATTCTGGGTCATTTTACTAGAATACATAGTGATTAACTGATTTTTACAGTTTATATCAACTTGTCTTCTAGCATTTATTCCTTTGAAAATAAATAGTGCATTAGTGTAGTAGTTGATTTTTAATTAGTTGATTTATGAGCCAATGGGAGAGGACCATGTGTTGAACAAAGTTAAGAAAGATAACATGGCTTTGCATGCTTAAGTTTTCCCCATTGTGAGATTTTTGGCTGGGAATAACATTACTAAGTGAATAGAATAAATCACAGATGCTCTTAGAATGACCATATCCAACTAGGTCAGGAAACCCATACATTGGCAGGATCTGCCAGAAGTCAGTCATTTAAAAAGGTACACAAGGGGAACAAGAAACCTAAGTCACTAGAGCTGTCTTTGGAAGAGCAGCTCAGTATCTCATTCCTTAGAACTTATATGTCTGAAACACAAGAGGAAGGCAAAAATGGCTTAATAGCTTTTCTATTTGTCCACCCCATAGGGATCCTGGTGGTGTAGTGGGGTTACATGTTGGGCTGCTAACTGCAAGGTTAGCAGGTTGAATTCGTCATCTGTTTTGTGGGAGAAAAGAAAGGCTTTATGTTCCCATAAAGTTATACACCCTCGGAAATTCTACATAGGGTTGGTATGAGTCGGAACTGACCCGATGGCAGTGGATTTAGTTTATATCTGTCCACAGTGGTCAGAACCTTGTTCAGCATGCTTGAGGTGCTCAATTTAAATCATGCCATGTACTGAGAAAGTTAAACATGCTTGCTGACTGAGCCAGGGGGGCTCCATCAAAGAGGGGCTTCCTTTTGCCTCTATCCAGAGATCCAGGACGTTTCTTTTCTGGCATCTGAACCTTGAGATGACCCAGTAGGTGAAACACTGCAGTTGTTGGCATTTTTATTTTTCATATACACTTTCTAAGAATAAAGTTTGCATAATATGCCTGGGTACTTTTTATCAAAAAGTTCTAAAGTAAATAAAAAAAGAGCTGAATGTTGGGTGATTTCTTGTTCTAAGAAAACCTTGATCCATTCATGGGAACCCTTCTCTAGGCTTTCACTGAATTTTCACCAGAGCAATTTGCATTGACTGGTTAAGATGCTTCTGCAGAGAATAGTAAGTAAGGTCCACTCTCTTATGTAGACATGTGGAAAGTGTTCTGATTGTGAATGAATTACTGCCTCTCAACTAGCTAATCTAATGCAAATTACAAGTATACACACACCTGAGGGAGTTTCAAAACATTTGTGGAAAAATTGAATTAAAAGAATTTTTTTCCTGTGAAATTTTTAAAGTCCCCTAATCTGTAACACACACACAATTAAACTATTTGGGGAAATAACACCCCCCACAAGAGTAATAGTAAAACTCATTAAGGAAAGTCACTTTTTGATTGTTATTAGAACTTATTTCAATATTTAAGATGTTGGGCCATTTTTCTTATATTGCTTAAAGAGAAGAAATAAATGTGTTTCTCAAAATGAAGAGAGTTATTCATAATACTAAGAGAGGTATTATTAGATAGATAGTAACTGCCTGGAAGCGTCAGAGAGTTCTAACAAATGGAATCATGGAACTGCCCTGTTGCTGGTAGAAACCGGTTCATTTTTCTTCTTTTCCTTCTCTTTTCTTGCTTGTTGTTTTACTTATCATTGTATTCATCCAACTAGATGCAGAATTCAAAATCAAAGTGTACTTTAGGTGATTCTAATTGATTTTGAAAAGTGTTTGAAAAGCTACTGAGTTGTTTGGAGAACTTCATTAACATCAATTACAATGTCAGGTGCGTTTGGTTAATCGATTCTCTAGCTATGCCGAGAAAGGGTTGTTGGCAGAATTCCCAGCATTCCAGCAACTGAAGGGCTCTGATATTGCATCCTGGAGCAACCTAGGAGAAAAAGCTAGAGCAGTATCTTTTTAATCATCACACCACCCCTGTGAGGTAGGTAGATGAAGTATTGCCCCCATTTTGCAGATGAGGAACTGAGGCACAGAGAGGTGAAGTGACTTGCCCAAGGTCACACAGTGGTGAGTCCATGGCAGAGCCGGTAGATATTTGTTTCTTCAGTTAGAAAAAGAAACCAAGACTATTTAGAATTCCTAGTCTTATGCTTTTTCCCTTCCTGGCTTCCTCTCTGGACTCCTCAATCAAATTTCCTTCGGTGAATTTTTGTGTTTTAAGTCCCTTTTGGAAGGCATAATTGGGGCGACATTGCCTTCTTTTACAAATGGGTGGGTTTTTCAATACCTTTCTTTGTGTGGTCTTTGGCTTCAGGCTTCATCTTTTGCTTTGCTTTCACCTTTTACTGTTTTGGCCAAACTCTTTCATATAACAAACTACAAAATAGCACCATTGTACTAAAAAAAAAAAAAAAAAAAAAAAAA
>NW_006408678.1:4411294-4412519 GCF_000296735.1 Chrysochloris asiatica | reverse complement strand
TATATATATGTGTGTGTGTGTGTGTGTGTGTGTGTGTGTATTTCTCTATAGAACAATATTGATACAGGATCAATAGCAATCTACCAATTCCAGGGCCATAGTTGCATGTGCAAGTTTTCAACAATGACTCCTAAAGACAACTGTTGGAATGTTTACTTGCGTATGTCATTGGGGGGAATGCCCATCTTTTGAAATGTTATCAAACACAATTTTTGGTAGATCTTCCAATGTTTGACAGGTAATTTATGCAAAGGATTCCATCAGTGGCATGTCATTCTTCACTCCTCGAGGGTCTTCCTACATCCTGTAGTTCTTGTTTCCGGCATTCCCTCTACTTGTGTTCTTCAAATGTACTTCCTATAAACAAGAGCGTAAACGTGATGTTAACTTGATGAAGTTTTATGTAATCATTTACCTCTAACATTCGATCTCAACCACAAGCCCTAGTATTTCAGAGAAGAACAAAGTTAATACTTTGACCAGACCTGACTCAGACTATTTCTGTGTATCCCCAAGAGCACAGCTATTGCTTTAGAAATCACACATAGATGCATGTTCCTATGTCTCCACTGCTAACACAAATTCGTTGATAGGAACAGGATCCTGGAAATTCAGCCTTCTGGCCTGTAACATCTTTTCATACCTAACAAGGAAAAACATACAACACACACACACACACACACACCAGGTTCTGGAACCATCCTCTATTGTTTCTCTTTGACCTTTGAACTTTGTTCTCTTTTAACTTTTGAAGCACAAAGATTCTGTTTTTCCTCTCGAGAGAGGCAGAGTTTTAGAAGTAGGAGATTAGGAAGTTTTGTAATCGATTTAGAAATATATAAAATTACAAACTTTTATTTTTCTGGGGAGGAGGAAGGGTATGACATGCTAAGCTGGGTTCATTTTAGATCTTTCATTTTCTAGCTATGTGAAGTTGAGTAAGTGATAATCTATTTGTTTCTCAGTTACTTCATCTACAAAAATAGGATGATGATAGTATCTAATTGATAAGATTTGCTGTTGTTGGTAAATGCCGTCAAGTTGGTTCCGACCCTACGCCACCCTATATAGGGTTTCTGAGAAGGGGCTGGTGAAGTTGAACCACTGACCTTTCGGTTCAAACTGACTTTGCAGTCCAGCGTATTAACCCACAGCACCACATCAGGCCTCCAATTTATAACTTTGTTGTTGTTATGTGTCGTGGAGTCGGTTCCAACTCATAGCG
>NW_006408678.1:4402257-4410502 GCF_000296735.1 Chrysochloris asiatica | reverse complement strand
CGATTGGGTTGTTATGAGTCGAAACTGACTCAAAGGCCCACAACACCCACCACCACTTTATTGTTACTTCTTTCTGAGGAAGAGTAATCATTCTTGGATTAGAAGACTTGCGTTTCTTGCTTTGATGCTACCAAATATCACTGAACAAGAAGTAATGTTGTTGTTAAGTGCCAGTGAGTTGGTTCTGACCCATAGCAACCCTGCATAGGACTTTCAAGGAGCAGCTGATGAATTTGAACCACTGACTTTATGGTTCAAACCAACATTGTGGCCGAGTACATAGCCTACAGCACCACAAGAGGCCTCCACATAAGCAAAAAGCTATACTGGGGGAAAAGAAGCCACACTATTCTAAGGAATACTGACTTCTGTTTAGAGTTTGTAGTAGAGGCTCCGTGAAAGCAAGGACTTGTCTGTAGATTGGCACAGCCCTGGTGCTCAGAGTATTGCAGGTGCTCAATAAACACTTGTAGAATTAATTCAGGAAATGGATGGATGACTATGAGCTATCATCTGATGATCTGCAGAATTGTCATATACTTTTCCTATAGCTTTTTTTTTTTCTTTCCAAGGAGCTCTGGTAGCGTAGCGGTTATGAATTGGGCTGCAAAATGCAAGATCAGCAGTTTGAAACTACCAGCTGTTCCGCGGGAGAAAAATGAGTCTTTCTGCTCCTGTAAAGATTTATAGCCTCAGAAGCCCTGTACAGGGTCACTATGAGTCAGAACCGACTCCACGGCATATAACCACCACCATAGCTTTTAGTTTATCCTTAAAAAAAAATTCCAAGCTATTCTTTCTGGCTAAGGTAGTGACCACCTCATACAATCACAATATTGTTAGGACTTAAGGGACATTAGAGATCACTCAGACCTCAGATCCAAGGCCAGAGACAGTGGGAGGTTTTAATACTAACACTGAGGGAAAATCAATTTCCCTCCCTGGAAATAATGCTGTATACCCATCATTATTTGACAATCTCTCTGACACAAGCTTTTCAGCTCCACCTGGGACATTAGAGTCATCACCAAGTCCTTCATGAAAGTTGGTTAGCACTTTGTGAGTTCATGGTTACAATGAGAAATACTGGGTTTGTGATATATAGACTGAAGAGAAGGAAGATGTTTAGAATATGTAGTCTAGAAAATGTTTAGAAAATATAAGAATGTTTATTAAAATATCTAGCTCAGTGGAAACTGCAACAGTCTGGTAGGATGAAATTGGACAAAGCTTGAAATACCATCTGTTTAGAATTCTGGCCCTTCCCCTTCAGTCATCATGTGTGTTTGACCAAATCCACTTAGCACATATTTGTTGTGGTACACAGCATCCCTTGTTAAGACACCAGTAAATTGGTCTTCCTACTCTTACATCTCATTCTGCCTTCTTTACAGGAGTTGTCTAAAAAAATGAAAGACAGACATATGGGAGTATGACATAGAATCACTCATGTTCCCAAGCTTCTTGAAGCATTTCTGTACACTTCCTAGAGGATTCTGCTAATAGAATGTGGCTCCTTAAAGCCCCAGAACAAGTGTTGTAAAGGATATCATGTGCCTGTCTAACTACTAATTAATTTAATGAATGGTGGTTGGTTATGTGCTACGAGTCAGTTCTGACTCATAGTAACCCTGTGTAGGGTTTCTAAGGCTGTAAATCTTTACAGTAGCAGAAAGCCTCAACTTTCTCTTGTGGAACAGTTGGTAGTTTCGAACTACTGACCTTGAGGTTAGAAGCCTGACTCGTAACCTCTATGATGTTGTTGTTGTTGTTAAGTGCTATCAAGTCAGTTCTAACCCATATCGACCCTATATAGGATTTCCAAGGAGCAACTGGTGAGCTTAGACGGCTGACCTTGTGGTTCAAACCAATTTTGCAGTCCAGTGCATTAACCCACAGTGCCACACCAGGGCTCCTCTATGCTACTAGAGCTCCTTGATTTAATGAATAGGAAGCAAAATACACTAATATGTTTTAAATTCTCATGTTTAAGAGAAATATTTAGAAAAATATTTTTAAGAATATGGATAACCCTTAAAGTCAGAAAATTCTCAAAGATTAAATGTTAACAAGTCAAAAGAAAGCTACATGAGATACATAATACCCTATCTTTAGCCCAAATTGAAATAACTTGAATGTTGGAGAAGAAGACTGTTATCTTCTATGCTTCCCTTGTTGAATTCATGATGGCAGTAGCAAATAGGCTAGATTGACCAAGAATATTTTGTTGTTGTAATTAAGTGCCTTCAAATCAGTTCTGACTCATAGCGACCCTTTATAGGTCTCTAAGGAGCAGCTGGCGAATTTGAACTGCTGACCTTATGCTTCAAACTGACCTTGTAGTCCAGTGCCTTATCCCACAGCGCCACAGATCTTAGCTTTTGTCTTCAACAGTGAGATTCTTTTTTCTTTTCTCTCAAAGCAGGAGGCTTAAGTGTGAGGTGCGAGCAGAGGGATCCTGTGATTTTCTGGGCCTTTCTCAGCATCACAACAAAGCAAATGGGCAGAAATTCCCTCAAGTACAGACAACTTTACCCCAAGTAGCATGGCTCCCATGCATACACATACACAGTGAAGGCCATTCAAAACCATCTGGGACTTCGTCTGCCTTGTATTTGGCTCTCTTCCCAGCTCTCACATGTGACTTCTTTGTTGCAGACGACAGTGACAAAACAAAAGCACTCAGGAACTTGGTCTCTGTTGCATCTGCTACTTTGCCCATTGTCTTAATTTAATTATGCTAGCCACTCTTGACAAGTGTAGGGCGTAAGTGGAGGCATCCTAGAAGCAGCCGTTAGAGCTGGCACCCATCTTCAATGCACTTCTTAAAGGGTTATGAAACTGTCCCACATTCAGCCAAGCAAAAACTTTTCACTTCAACAGCTTGTCCAAGATAAACAAACCAGCCCAAACTGCTTCTAGTATGCAACTAGACAGATTTTTGAAAGGAATATAGCAGTGAGTAAATACTATTTCTTGTTGATGCCAGACAAGGTGAAATTATTTTTTAAAAATATGTATCTTCGTCCTCCAGATCACTGGGCTTGGATGAGGAAATTTATCCTTCTGAAGGACAAGTGAATAGGTTTGAGAAGGGCTTAATCTGTGAGATACATTATTCTACAACCGTAATTGTTGTTGTTATATGCTGTGTAGTCGGTTCTGACTCATAGCGACCCTGTACAGAGTTTCCAAGGCTGACGGGAGCAGAAAGCCTCATCTTTCTCCCACGGAACAGCTGGTAGTTTCAAACTGCTGACCATGAGATTCGCAGCTCTGTTCTTAACCACTATGCTAACCAGAGCAGCTGGAAATGGCCCTGAAGAGCCCATTAACATTCTCCTGTTATTCTCTCTCAGGGAGTCCTGGTGTGGCACTGTGGGTTAATACGCAGACTGCAAAGCTGTTTGAACTGAAAAGTCAGTGGTTCAAGCTCACCAGTTGCTCCTCGGAAACCCTATACAGGGTCGTTATGGGTTGGAATTGGCTCGAAGGCAGTTCACAACAACGACAGTTATCTCTTAGAGTCCTGGTGTGGCACTGTGGATTGTTAATGAGCTGGACTGTAAGGACAGTTTGAATTGCAAGGTCGGAGGTTCAAGCTCAACAGCCACTGTTTGGAAACCCTATGTTGTTAAGTGCCATTGAGTCGGTTCCGATCCATAGCGACCCTATATAGTGTTTCTGAGGTGCTGCTGGTGAGCTTGCAGCACTGACCTTGTGATTCTAACTGACTTTGCAGTCCAACACATTAACCCACAGTGCCACACCAGGACTCTTGGCTATTATCCTAGCTCCAAACTTTTTTTTCTAAAGCCACCCACAAACTTTCTGACTAAGATGATCATTTAAAACTAATAACAATGGCAACAATAATAATAATCTTGCTTAATATTTATAGAGTACTTGGCATTTTACAAAAATCCTCACAAAACCTTGTAAGGAAGATACTCATTGTATCAATCTGATTTTATAAACTGAAGGTGGCTGAAGATTAGTGAATTGCTGGAGTTCACAAGGGAATAAAAACCCAAAGCAAACCCATTGCCATCAAGTTGGATCTGATTCATTGTGACCCTGAGTGTGTTTCTGAGGCTGTAAATCTTAACGGAGCAGAAAATGTCACCTTTTTCCCACTGAGCAGTTGGTGACTTTGAACTGCTGACTTTGTGGTTAGCAGTCTAAGACTTATAGTAATATGTATAGGAATTGAATAATTATGGCTCACATCACTTGAACATTTTTATATGCTGGAGCTATATTTATACATGTTAACTCTATATGTTCGTATTTAATGCTCATATTTGTGGATGGATAAAGTATATTCTCCATCTTAACTTTAAAGAATTTAAAGTTTAGAACGTTTACACAAATTGTCCTATTTCTTAAAGATGTGACAGTGGTCAGGATTTGGACCAGCTCTTTCTGATTTGGGAGCTTACTGTTAGCCACTCTGCTATACAGTCTTCCCTAGAGGCAAGACAATATTTGGTGCCTCCAACTCCAAAGCTCTTTCCGAAAGCAGTAGTTAATAATGCTATGACTAGCTACTCATGATCCCAAATGTTGGTTTAAAGGGTAATGCAATACCCAGGGGGCAGAAGACTCTGAACTAGAAAGGTGACTCGCCTCCTTTACCATAGGAGGGAGTTGAACCCATTTGCATGATTGTTGATAGAGGGTTAAAAACATAGAAGTCAGCTAGCAAAAATTGTTGTTAGTTGCCACTGAGTTGGTTCCAACTCCTGGCAACCTTATGTACAATGGAACAAAGCCTTGGCTGGTCCTGCATCATCTTCATGTAAAAGCTAACCCAAATATTACAGCCTCTTCTTTTCTCCCAAAAGGAGCCCTGTTGGCACAGTGAGTTAAGTGTTGGTCAGCAGTTGGAACCCACGAGACACTCCATGGGAGAAAGATGAGGTTGTTTGCTTACTCCATAAAGATTGACAGTTTCAGAAACCCAGTGAAGCATTTCGACTCGCTCCTGTAGGGTTGCTATGAGTTGGAATTGACTCAATGGCACTGGGTTCTTTCTCCCTATCTTTCTGAGATTTTGACTGAGAGACAGAAGGGAGATGAGAGTTGTTGTTGTTGTTGTTAGGTACCCTTGAGTCGGTACCAACCCATAGCAACCTTACGTACAGCAGAACGAAACACTACCTGATCCTGGGCCAAACTCACTACTGTTGCCATGCTTGAGTCCATCGATGCAGCCACTTTGCCAATCCATCTCTTTGGGGGTCTTTCTCTTTTTCTCTGACCCTCCTCCACCTTACCAAATATGATATACTTCTCCAGTGACTGGTCCCTCCTGACAATATGTTCAAAGTATGAGAGACGAAGTTTGGCCATCTTGGCCTCCAAGGAGCACTCTGGCTGCACTTCTTCCAAAACAGATCTATTGGTTCTTTTGGCAGCCCATGGCACTTTCAATATTCTCCTCCAACACCATAACTCAAAAGCATCAATTCTTCTATGGTCTTCCTTATTCACTGTCCAGCTTTCACATGCATATGAGATTATTGAAAATACCATGGCTTGGATCAGGCGCACCTTAGTCCTCAAGCTGACATCTTTGCTCTTGAACATTTTAAAAAGATCTTGTGCAGCAGATTTGTCTAATGCAGTACGCCATTTGATTTCTTGACTGCTGCTTCCTTGAGTGTTGATAGTTGATCCGAGAAGAATGAAGTCCTTGACAACTTCAATCTTTTCTCCGTTGATAAGAATGTTGTTTATTGGTCCAGTGGTAAGGATTTTTGTTTTCTTGACATTGAGATGCAATCCATACCAAAAGCTGTGCTCTTTGGTCTTCATCAGTAAATGTTTCAAGTCCTCTTCACTTTCAGCAAGCAAGGTAGTATCATCTGCATATCGCAGGTTGTTAATGAGTCTTCCTCCAATCCTGATGCCACGTTTTTCTTCATATGAGAGTAGGCTCTTTAAATTTCAGGGAAGAAGCAGTGATGTTTTCAGTAGGCTATGTTTCCATCTCCACCCACAGCAAACCAGTTAAGTGTTGTGTGACAGAAAGTCTAGGAAAATCCTGAAACCCTATAAAAATACTGTGGAAATACTATCCAGCATTGGATATTAGCAGCTAATTGTACAGAATAAAGTCATAAGTCAGTATTGAATTTCTCCTCCAAAGTGCAAAGTGGAGGGGAGGAGGTAGTGATGTTATTAGTGAGCTGGTTCCAATATTGGCTCTTTACATGTTGAAGAGGATGTGCTGTAGTAATATTGTTGATTTATTCTGGAGACACGTGACATTGTAGGGACAATTTAGATGTCTCAATATCAACTTTGATGTCCCTGTATTTCAGGGAATTGTAAGTTCAAATTCCAGAAGCGTTAAATCAGTTTTTCTTCTCTGGGAGCCAGAAAGAGTGAGTGTCATGGGAGCTACTCAGTCCTTTGGGATGTGACTTTTAAAAATCCAAGCACAAGGTGCACATTTCAAGAGACCCGTGCCCCTCTGTGTGTGTGGCTGCCTCTTTACCCACAAATAGGAAGTGTATATTTACTGGACACAGTTTTGCCCAGCTCTTGCTTTTTCTGGAAACTGCCTCATCCCTCTTTTATGTGATTACTGGGAGAGTGACCATTTTTTCCCAATATGACTCTGATGATAGTTGGTTGGCCCCTCACCCAAGCCAATGACTGGGTGTGAGGTTGATCTCAAGGCAGATCCATTCCTTGGAAACTTGGAACTCCTTTGCTATCTAATTTAGACTCTAGGACTCTCTGATGACTTTGCTAAGTATTCCTTAGATGGCATGACAATCTGGCACATTTCTACCCAACCCTTTCTTCCTATTCCCTTCTCTTGGGGTCAGACTTCCATTCTGCTCTGATGGCTTGCTCAGTCTTCCCAGATCCTCTATTACTTCCTTTCACACAGGCATTTCCCCTAAGCAGATCCTTGCGCATTTAACACCGTCTCATCTTCTGCTTTTCGAAGGATCTAGAATGAAACCTCTGGATTGGATCTCAGCTCTCACACTCAAGAATTGTTTCACCTTGACAGAATTGTTTCACTTTCTTCTATCTCATGAAAGGGTGGGGTAACAGCACCCCAGCTCATAGTATTGTTCTGATTGAATGTGATGACCCTTACTCATTTAACTGGCATGGAGAGACAAAGGTGCCTACTGTTTCAAGGGCACTTGGTTTAGATTCATGTTGTGAGCTTGATTGCTAGTAACATCTCAATCTGCTTTGGCTTCTGTGCTATCACAGTCTACACTTTGGCTCTACCATTGTTAACTAGAGCATGGTGGCTCCATAGAATAAGCTCTGGACTGCGACCTACAAGGTTCGTGCGCTCAGCACACCAGCCACACCATGGGAGAAAGATGAAGTTTTCTGCTCCTTTGAAGATTTACCTCCATGGAAATTCTACATAGGGTCTCTATGAGTCAGACCCTATACAACAGTACTTTGCTACGAGCACAGACATTTTGTTGATTCAGTTTTGTGTGTTTGTGTCCCCATTAAGGAGGAAATTCCTTGAGAGCAGGTAGGGTGTTTCCTTCATCTTTGTATCCAAACCAAGAAATGTTTGTGAAATGGATGTAAATTCCCTGCAGGAATGGTGGAACAGAGTTCATGACTGCCTACTTCCTACTGTATTCTGTATGAGGACATATAGAACCGGGGCCCTTCCTACCTCAAAGCTTACAAGTGGTGAGTTATGGGGCAGTAAATATTGATTAAGAAACACAGGAGAGAGAAAGCAGTGCATGATTAATACACTGGAGTCCTTCTTGGGTTTGGGTTCTGAATTCTGCCACTTGCTACAGCAAGAGTTTGGCAAGGCAATCTTGACTTGACTCCTTCCAAGTTTTCTCATTTGAATGGGCATAATTATAATATTTATCCCACAGGATTATGGTGAAGATTAAATGAAATGACTCATCATAGTCTTGACCACAGGGCACGTGCCTCATAAATACTAGCAATTATTATGATTTTTTCTGGTCCTTACTATTGCTAATATGGGGTGTTGTAGGAGAAGCACTGGGATGCTACCTGCAAGGTCAGTGGTTCAAACCCACCAGCGGCTTCTGGGAAACACTAGACAAGGTTGCTGTGAGTTGGAACCGACTCGGTGGCACTTAACAACAACATTGCTAATACACTTTTCATGTATGGGTTGCCCTTCTTTAACTAAGAGAGGGCAAGAGTAGTTACTGCCTGGGTGCCTGGAGCTCCCTTGAGTGCTACAATAGTAGATGTT
>NW_006408678.1:4391495-4401127 GCF_000296735.1 Chrysochloris asiatica | reverse complement strand
GAAGAAGAAGAAGAAAGAACAACTGCTGAAGGATACTGTCCTTCGCTGGAAAGACATATTTATGTTGCCTTTAATAGTCCTGAGGATGTTGTAAAATACTTTAGGGTTCAGGGCAGCTTAGACTGTTGATTTTATGGGCAGCTGTTTGTGTTACATTTTTAAATTAAAAAAAAAAGTTTAAGCACACTATCTTTCCCAAAGGGAGTTGATTTTAGAATTGCTGAAATATTCAAATGTTGTGGTATTTAACAAAGTAAACACCAGATTCTAGCAATTTCACTGATAATGAGCTAAAGATTCAGCACATTCTTACCTAAAAAACTGGACTTGATTAGTCTTTTTCCTCTTGAAGCTCTCCAACTACTGTTGTTTCACCTAATATACAGTTTATGCTAGAAAATGTAACCAGTGTGTGCTGACATTTCTACACCTCCGGAAGAAGAGGTAAGCCCAGGGTTTTACCTTTGGTGTCATTTCAATGCAATAGCAATGAGTTCACAGGGTTAGTAGGAAAGGGTGTTGCCTCTTCTACTCATTCTTTGTATGTGTGACAAATCTGGGCAGAACATTCAAATGCTATGTTCTGAATTTTCCTCCTCACTGAATTGAGAGAAATTTGGGAAGTTTGGAAGGCTCTTCTGAACTTTTGGGATGAACAAAATAACACTATGACAAGTAAAAGTGATTTGCATCTGTTTGAGGTTGA
Organism: Chrysochloris asiatica; assembly: GCF_000296735.1. Classification (NCBI taxonomy): domain Eukaryota; kingdom Metazoa; phylum Chordata; class Mammalia; order Afrosoricida; family Chrysochloridae; genus Chrysochloris; species Chrysochloris asiatica. Next base: position 4,400,421 of record NW_006408678.1, on the reverse strand, counting down.
TGGGAGCTTTCACCCTATAAAAGTAAACATGCAGTGTGCCAACTAGTGCTTTTCCAAGGCAGAAAACATGAAACCGTAACTCATGTGTGAATACAGTCTTAAAAAATCAGAATTGCCATATTGTGCCAAAAGCACCTCTATCTCCATCCCAGCATTCTTTGGAAGAAAGGAACAAGTATCATTATTCACACAGAGAGAAACCAGGGCAATCAACGATGGCCTGGGCCAACCAAAAGTGATAAAATACTAATGACCATGTTCTACTTTATTGATGGGTTCCTATTTTTCATCTTGTCTAGTCCTGAAATGCCCTGTGAACTCTTTCACATATCATATTGGCACCGTAACTGCACATTTCCAAGTCTACAACTGTCAATGGATTAGGATTCTGCACCCAACCGTTCACTTACCATGGCTCTTAATCACTCACTGGAATTACTGCATTGCCATGTTGTTATTGACAGTTGTGAAAACTGCTGTTAAGTGCCATCAAGTCTGTTTGTAAAATAGCAATCCTGTATAGGGTTTCTGAGGATCAGCTGGTGAGTTTGAACCACCGACCTTTCAGTTAGCAGTCTAATGCTAGTCCTATGGTGCCACACCAGGACTCCACATCATATTATCACAAATGGCAGCGCTTGGTCATCTTTGGTTACTTAATCTCTTAATACTAGCCAGACAGAAAACTCCATGTAGGCAACATATATACATTTTACACAGAATTTGGTGGAATGTTTGGTATATGAATTCCAGATTGGAAGCCTCAGCCATCTGACCTGTTTGATCTTGATATAACATTTCTTGGTCTCTCTTTGAAAACTTTGGAGCTATTTTATTAGGGAGTCGCTGCCAAGATGCTCAAGCTTTTACAGGTATTGCTCTAAACATCTCACCTTCCTATGGACATTTTTAGCATGCAAGTTAGAGGGGCAAAAGAGGACAGTAAATAAATGAATGTATGCCCCTTTCTCTGACCCAAAGGGGAAGAATGTATATGCCAGAGAAGACAGATACAGTTATAAGTTTATGGTTATGGAAGGGGGAATAGGTGTATGAAGCATTTGATACTTTTTACTTTTAATCCCAAATCTCTAATAAATGTTGTTGTTCTTAGGTGCCATTGAGTCAGTACCAACCCATAGTGACCTTGTGCACAGCAGAATGAAACACTGCCCGATCCTGGGCCAACCTCACTACTGTTGCCATGCTTGAGTCCATCGATGTTGCCACTTGGCCAATCCATCTTGTTGGGGGTCCTCCTATTTTCCTCTGACCCTCCCTCCACCTTACCAAATATGATATCCTTCTCCAGTGGCTGCTCCCTCTTGACAATATGTCCGAAGTATGAGAGGTGAAGTTTGGCCATCCTGGACTCTAAGGAGCACTCTGGCTGCACTTCTTCCAAAATGGATCTATTGGTTCTTTTGGCAGCCCATGGCACTTTCACTATTTTCCTCAACAATTCAAAAGCATCAATTCTTCTATGGTCTTCCTTATTCATTGCCCAGCTTTCACATGCATATGAAGTTATTGAAAATATCATGGCTTGGGTCAGGCAGACCTTAGTCCTCAAGCTGACATCTTTGCTCTTCAACACTTTAGAAAGGTCTTGTGCAGCAGATTTGCCTAATGTAATGCATTGTTTGATTTCTTGACTGCTGCTTCCATGAGTGTTGATAGTTGATCCAAGAAGAATGAAGTCCTTGACAACTTCAATCTTTTCTCCATTGACAAGAATGTTGTTTATTGGTACAGTGGTGAGGATTTTTGTTTTATTGACATTGAGATGTAATACATACCGAAGCATGGAATAGTGGTAGGAGTCTGATGGATGCATTCAGCCTGGATTGTGGTAGGTCCAGAATTATTCCTAGAAATTTCCAAAGCTGCAAATTGGTTCTAGAAGAGTTGCTGGTTTTGTAGCCTGTGCCTCTCTACAGACCAGGTAAGAAGTGGTTGAAGTCTCTTAGTTCTTTGAAGATAAAGTTGTAAGAAAGCCAGTGTTTCTCTACTCAGCCAACAGTGTTGCTTTTATTTGCTGAATTTTTAATTTAGGACCAGGATCAAGACCTATGAAAAGACACAGGAATTGTGCAGTGTCTCCTGAATGATGATTAGTTACAATAGGGGAATTTACCTTCACTGAAAGAGAAACTCTGGTGGCTCAGTTGTTAAGTGTTGGGCTGCTAACTCTAAGGCCATTGGTTCAAACCCACCAGTAGTTCCTTGGGAGAATGATGAGGCTGTCTGCTCCCATAAAGACTTACAATCTCAGAAATCCTATGGAGCAGTTCTACAATGTGTGTCCTATGAGTTGGAATCAGCTTGGTGGTAATGGGTAGGAGAGAAAAAGTCAATAAACTGTATTCATCTATAATTCCAGAAAGCTATTGCCCCAAATTCCCACTGGGTGCAACAGTGCTAGAACACAAAATGGCACACAGAGAGGGAGAGACAGAGAGAGAAAGGAAAGAGAAGACTTGCTTTCTTCCCAAGGTAAACCTTCACCTAAAACGGGATTCATACAGATAATTGCAAATTCTTAATTACCACAAAAGCCTTTAGAATGAAAATCAATTAGATGTACTTTTAGGATTCTGTTATCTATCAAACTTGGGCTTTTTCAAAAGAATTTTATTTGACCAGTGGTTCTTAAAATTATAAGCATATTAGTTAATAAGAGACTCTGTAATGCTTTTGAGTGTCTTTACTCATCTGGAAATAGCTCATTGAAGTTGTAACTGAGTTCTTAGTACGGTGAGGACTTTCTTAACAGCTTTCTAGAAGTACCTGACAAGGACTCCTGGATTCATTGCCCCATGCCTCTCATCATTTGCTGCTGTTCTCGATGCTCATTTCTCTCTTTTTGAGTTTAAAAGTTAAGTTTCTATCTAAATCATCTCATTTGGTTGCTGTGTAAAAATGGAGTAGCGCTAAAGTCATAAGGTATGGCATTCAAGAGGTGGTCAGAACATGGAGGAAAGAGAAGGGGCTTTGCTTGTTGCGAACCCGTTTCTTTGCCTCTGTTTCCACCCTTATATCCTAACAGTATGCACATTTGAAGCTATATGAGGTTTTTTTTTTTTTTTTGTTTTCAAGAGATGTTTGAAAGAAGATCAAATGCTGTGAAAGGCACTAGATCGGCAGCCCTAACAACTGAAGTGTCCCGGAAGCCGTGTGAGCCCGGAACTATTCCACATTTTTATTTATTTTGGCAATTTTACTTAAACCTAGCAAGAGCTGGAGTTCATGCTACAATTAAATTTTCCCCAGGCACCCTGAAATAAAAACACATATTACATTTGATTTTAACTGGTTGAGAAAAATGGTGGTTTTCTGAAAGTTTGTTCTATGACCTCAAAATAAATGCTAATGGTTCCTCATGTGGGAGAGCTGAGCTATCGTTTAAATTGGAATTAATCATGGAACCAAGGGCTCTCTGCATTGGAAGGGATTTTAGGTCATCTAGTCCTCTTCTCCTATCGTATACTTGAGTGCATATTAATACATCACTGAGAAGTGTTGGCAAGTGATATGCAACTCAGTTCCAGGTGAAGAAGTCTGTATTGTTCTCAGATGACTATTTTCAGAACTAGATAAAATAATATTAGCTAATACTTTACTATGTGCCAGCCATTATTTGTAAGCAATATAATATACATTTGTTTACATATACATACACACACATACATATATGTATAAATGTATGTGTGTATAAAGCCTTATAACAATATTCTCAGGCAGATTCAATCATCACCCTGATTCAACAGATGAGGGAACTGAGGCACAAGGACATCACGTGATTTTCCCAAGGCCACACAGCAGGTAAGTGACAGAGGCAAAATATGAACCCAGGGAGTCTGATTCTGTATTCTTAATGGCTACACTTCACTGACTCTCAAATCTTTGTCACTGTTCTTGATGCCTAGTATAGAGGCTTACACATTGTAGGGTTATCAATAAAAACGATTTCAACAAGTTTATTTCAAGATTATGATCTCTTTCCATATTCCAGTTAGTTTCACACATACTCATCAATTTGGCCGAAGCATTGGAGTGGAAACAGTAGACTTTTAAGTGATGATTATTTTGCCTATTTCAAGAAAGCATTAAGAGGACTAATAAGTTAGTTCCAGGGAGTCAGTTTTGACTCATAGTGACCCTGTATAGGGTTTCACAGGCTTTAAAATCTTTTTGTGGGAGCAGAAAGACTCATCCTTCTCCCTAGGAGTGGCTGATGGCTTCGAACAACTGACTTTGTGGTTTGCAGCCCAGTGATTCTCCTAGGGAGTCATCATTTACTCCAATAGGTACATAGCATTTACTGTAAAGTAGTAATTTAATGGCCACCTGTAGGAGTGGTTCTTTGAGCAATTTGTTTAGGTTAGAGAAGGGGACACCAAACAAGAAAGTTTTAGGTTAAATGTAGCCTTCTGCTTTCCCCTTTTCACTATCCACTTGCCTCACTATCATATGCAGGACTAGAGGAATCATTTCATCTCAAAAATATAATTCATTTCCATGGTCTGTTTTTCTGTCTTCATTAGCTTGCCCATCTTCCAACCAGCATGATGGGACATAGATCATCAGGTGCATGTATTAGTACTTTCTAGAAAGGAGAAGATGGAAAAACAGATGCTTCTTGCTTTCTAGTTCTTATTATTCAGTACTCATACATAGGTCTTCAAGATCCATTCCAAAAGAAGTGTGCTTTAATGTAGAGTCTGGGAGTAAGCATGTATTAAATAAAATGTTTTAGTGTTGTTTTCTTCATCTTCTTTAGAAGACTTATTATATCTTTTCTTGAATTACGTTTCTCATTGGATATAATTTTAAGCTAGGGAAGACAGAGTGCTTTCTCACGACAACTTAAGCAAATCAAGAATTATAATTTGTCCAAAACCTTGAGTTTTGACATTTACTCAATAACAAATTAAAGAGTAGATAATATTGTAAGGGACTTTTCTATGGTCAGGAACTCTGAATTTTTCTGCTTGCTGAACTGTGGTCCCTTGAAAAGGCATCTATGTTTGCTATTTCCTCAAAAGTGATGGTCACAGTCGGACTGGACCTGGGCCTGAATCCAGTCCCAAAGCATGGATATCTTAGCAGGAAAACTCTGTCATCTTGTTCTAAGTAGGCTACCAGGTGAACTCTGGTAACAGTTTTGATTTGCTCTATCCTGATAAATGAGAATCCACTTTGTGTCTCTGTGTGGGAATAGTTGGCCCCCACCTGAGATTTTAATATGCTTCTGATTGGATCTTTCCCTACTGAGTTGAGACTTGGGCATCTCCATTGTATTCTAGGAATCTTGAGTTTTCAGACAATTATGGAAGAAGGAGAATGCTGAAGTAGATGGTTGGGGAAGGGCATGAAAGGGTCAGGCAGAAAGAAGGCTCCTTTATGCAATGGTGTCTTCAAAGTAGGGTTTGCAGAAGAGATGCATCATTGTAATCATCTCTCAGTGTAGTCATCTTCTTAACTTCACATGTAGTCATTTGCTTAGCTAAATACATTTGTCTTCCACTTTCTCTCAGCTTTTGTAGGTGAAAATCTACATGAGTTTGAATACTTTTTTTGCGTCATTATCTAGGGAAATCATACCAATTAAACCAAGGAGTCTTGAAGACCTAAATTCTATGATGCTACTTAACTTTTCTTTACTTCAAGGAAAAGCAAGTGTCCTTGTTTTTATTCATCTCCTTCCTTTAGGTAGAAAATATTAAACTAGTAGGAGACTATGTGGGGACTTTCCTGCACCATCTTTTTATTTGGGGAATCTTTCTTGGGCCATGTTGATTACGAGTTGTTCTTTACTGACTAGAAGGAGAGCAGCTTAGAACTCAAGTCTTTTTTCCAAGGCACCTCTGGGTAGAATCAAATCTCTAATCTTTTGGTTAGCAGTCAAGTATATTAACTGTTTGTACCACCCAGTGACTCCACCAATATCACATGGTTCTAATGTTGTATTTCAGATCTAGACATCTAGAGGTGTGTGTGTGTGTGTGTGTGTGTGTTTGTGCCTATAAGAGATAAAAAGAGGGAGCTATTTCAGGAGATGAAATCAGAAAGCAGTAGTCTACATCAGAATTCAAAGTGCAAAAGTGAAAAAAAAGGTCAGTGACCACCTCTCACAAGTTACCTCTCAGGCCATTAAGCAAATACTGGATGTCCTTTGACCTGAAACCTGGACTTGACTAAGAAATGTAGCCTCCAATGACATTTCAGGAAAGGAAAACTGGGAAATTTATGACACAATTCAGTCTTGCAGAGAATTGCGGGCTAATATTTAACCCTGGACTTAATTTAACATGGGTAATTCTTCTACAACAGATTCATATAATATTTAAATAAAACTATATATACACACATATATATGTATATATATGTGTGAGTGTATATATATAAGGAGCTCTGATAGCATAGTGGTTACGATTTGGGCTGCTAACCTCAAGGTCAGCAGTTCAAAACTACAGCTGTTCCATGGTAGAAAGATGAGATTTTCTGCTCCTGTAAAGATTTACAGCCTCAGAAATCCTATGCAGGGTTGCTATGATTTGGAACCGACTCCATGGTACTTAACCACCCCCACCATACACACATACACACACACGCCTTGATTTTTTTTATCTTAATTTTTTACTCTTATTTGGAAAAAAAAAAGTTTTTTGAGGGGGGCTATTGCTCTGGTAGTGTAGTGGTTATGAATTAGGCTGCGAACTTCAAAGTCAGCAGTTCGAAACTACCAGCTGTTCCATGGGAGAAAGATGAGGCTTTCTGGTCCCGTAAAGATTTACAGCCTCGGAAACCCTGTATGAGTCAGAACCGACTCCACGGCGCATATCAACAACAACGTTGTATTATGCTTGCCTCTTTTACTATTTCTATTCTACTTTTTTTTCATTCTTGACACTGTCTGTGGACTTCTTGGGCATTATGTTTTTCTCTTCCGTTTTCTCTACCATTTGTGAGCACATTCCACAGCATGTTTACTCCTCTTCCTTCCATCACATGTGCTCTCTTACTCCTCATTTTTTGTATCTTCATATCCCCTGTGGCATTTCCTGCTTTCCTTTCTGTTGTCTGTTTCCTCTCTCATGGTCTTTGCCTGAGTCTGCTTACTCAGTCTCTCCTCCATTTTCCTCTTTGGTCTCTGTGTTCAGACTTTCTAGCTCCAGTCTCCCTTCTCTGCGTTTTCTTCTGTCCTCTGATCTGTTGACTTGCTTCTGCCCCTTCCCTCTGCTCCCCTCCTGGGGTTTTCTTTGACCCACCTTTCCTTCTCCTCTGAGACTTCGTTGTTTTCTTTTTGTTGGATGGGGGCCGAGACTGTAAACATCACAAAAATAATCGCATTGAGAATAGGTGATGGGTCCAGTGGTGTCCCCGAAGGCAGAGCCTCTGAGTCTGGGCTCCATATGGTGTGAGGGACGGAGCATCAGCGCTGGAGATGTAGCTAAACCTCAGTCCCAAGACCCAACGTTTCAGATCTTTAGGTCTCCTTCAGACCCCCACCCCCTCCCTAACTAGACATCAAGAGGCTCTAGGTCACTTTGGAAAGAATTCACCTGCCTTCACTCCCACAGGTACACTTTCCCGCCATGTTCACCTAAAAGATTACTTCTGAGGTATTTGCGCTCTGCCTCCCGGAATAGATACTTTGTTCTTTCTGGCTCCTTCCCATCACCCAGGTTGGCTGCCTAGGGGCACATATCAGCTAAGTCCCCAAGTCCTCTTTCAAACTCAGCTACAGCTAAGGACCAGGAAGCAACCAAGGTGTCATTGTGAACTTCTTAGTCTCTCACCTCATGCTTTCTGCAAATGTTAGTGTTGGTTTCAAAGGTTAAAACTACACTGGCATTAAAAAAAAAAAAAAGAAAAGTCCCCGAGGAGATCTAAGCGAAAGCTATTTCTCTACTCATCCTGCCTGTCTTTTCCTCCTTTGCCTCCTCTATAGTTCTCACTCTTTCTACTTAATGAATGAACTAAAATTTTATTAATCACTTATTTTCATTTGGTCATTAATTTATTCACCCATTCAACAAAAGTTCACCATGTGCCTAATGGGCACCAGTTGTTTTATAGTTATTTTATATACTTCTGATGGTAGAAGTTCTAAGTGCTGTTTGAAATTTAGCTTTTAGAAAAAGATGCCTGGAGATTGTAATCCTTAGAAATTTCTAGGTGTTCTGAGAGCCAAGCAGAAATTCCTTTTTTAAATGTGAATTTCAATTAGTTCTCATTTTAGAGTTTTGTTTGCTTTTTTTTTTTTTTTAACTTTGTATGATCACAAAATGCTAGAATTTGAAAGGTTACATGTGTTGTTATTAATAGTAAAGGCAGATATTACTACTCATTCATCACTAAGTTTGTGCAGGCTCACCAAAAGCATAACCTATGCAGTAACCTGATGTGCTGGATTATTATCTCCATGTTACTGGTAAAACCAGAGGCATGGATAGGCGGTGTTATTTGCCCATGGGATCTTGGCTGGGGAGCGATGACCTCAGTTTTATCTGATACTAGTGGTTTAGTCACTGTTCTGCCATCTTCCTGACCACCAAGAGCAATGGGAGAGAGTATTTGCAATGTCAGAGGACCAAGCTGGACATCTGAGATAGGAATGGGGCTTTCTTAGCCTATAAACTTGGTGATTACCAATCATTGTTAAGTCCACTCTAACTCACAGTGACCCCATGTATGTCAGAGAAGTTCTTTACCTCAAAAGGTTTTCAGAAGTAGATCACCAGACCTTTCTTCCAATGCATCTCTGGGTAGACTCAAACCACCAACCTTTGAGTTAGAAGCCAAGCTAACCCATTGGCACCACCCAGAAACTCTAAACTGTAGGGGGTGATTTTTGTGTCACCTATCCCCCAATCTAAGATACAGATACCTGAGGAAGGCCAGAACCCCCCCCCCCCCC
>NW_006408678.1:4307532-4391395 GCF_000296735.1 Chrysochloris asiatica | reverse complement strand
CACTGACTTACCTTTGGAGCCTTGGGCATGTCAGTGTGGCGCTGGGCACGGACAGAGCGGGCTGACTTGGAGGCCTTGAGGGGTGCGCAGTACATCTCCAGCCTCCTCAGATCACAGCTCCGGAAGCAGCACTCGTCCACAATGCCTGTCTGAGGTGCCCGTCGACTGCTGGAACCGTACCCTGTAGGTTTGTCTGTACAAATTAAATGCAGAGTGGCCTGGCTTAAGTAGGGAATCTGATACCGGTACAGCCTTTTACCCAGCTCCTGACATGTCCCCTCTCCCCACGTTTAGCTAATCTTCGTATTCTCCAGTGTCTCGCCTCTTCTTGAAATTTCCCCAAAAATCCCAGCCACACAGATCCCGCTGCAATCCATATGTCTCCAGGAGTCTGTACCACACACATTAATGTGAACCCTTCGCCACATACTTCATTTATGCTAATTCTCACCCACTCCTAAGCAACTTGTAGCAAAGAGCTTATCTGTGTCCAGCCCTAAACCTCCTGTGTGTATTGGGCTAATTGGAAGGTGACCAGGAAGATTGATTAAAAGAAGATCATGTGCTAAGATCCTGTAATGATTTTAGAATTGTTGTTACTTGCTTTTGAGCTGATCTTCACTGGTCCACAGGGTTTTCAAGGTGGTGACTTTTCAGAAGATCGTTAGGCCTGTCTTCTGAGGTGCCTGTGGTTGGGTTTGAACTGCCAACCTTTAAACTCATAGTTCACCATTTGTGCTACCCAGGGACTCCTCTTTTTAGCATTGTTGTTGTTGTTGTTGTTAAGTGCCACTGAGTTGGTTCTGACTCATGGCGACCCTGTATAGGATTTCTAAGGAGCAGTTGGTGAGCTTGAACTGTGAACCTTCTGGTTCAAACCAACCTTGCAGTCCAGTGCATTAACCCACAGCACCACACCCCTTAATCTTTTTAGATACAGAACAGCTCAAATGTTTGTTTAACTGCTTCCACTATAAATTCAGATTGAGTGTCAAAGAGGTTTCAAATCTGGGAAGGACTCTTCATTTGATCAAATATGGAAACAGAGGCTCAGAATTTAGATAGACTTGTTCAAGGTCATATATTAACTAGTGGTGGATCCAAAATTCAAACTCAGATCATTTGTTACAAAGCCCAAGTGTCTCATAGAACACAGGAGACCTGTTGTATGACTCTGGAAAACTCACTTAAGTTCTCTGAGCTCACCAGTTCATATAATGGGTTAATAACATCTGCCTTGTAAGGACCCATTTGAGGATTCAGTGAAAGAATACCTGATAATTCTTAGCATAGCCCATGACACATAATAGACCCTAAATCAATATTGGCTCCCACCGTTGGTACACCCCTTTCCATAGTCTTAGATGACTTGTCCTGGTGTGGCACTGCGGGTTAATGCGCTGGACTGCAAGTCAGTTTGAACCACAAGGTTGGTGGTTCAAGCTCACCAGTCACTCCTTGGAAGCCCTATACAGAGTCATTATGAATTGGAACCAACTCAACTGCACTTAATAACAACATATGACTTGTGAAGGGACAGTGGTAGTTGCAATCAGTTGCCTCTAGCGGTGTTAGAACTTTGAACTGATGACAATACCAGTGTGATAATGCCTCTTTCCTGCCTTTCCAAAGAGATCAGAATAATCAGTTCTATTTTCTTATAGAAACACTCCTAGACTGAGACAGAATGAACTCAGTTTCCATCTTTCATGTGATTCTGATGGTTTGGAATGGAACACCATGAGTCAAATTTCTTTTAATATTTGCCTATCAATTAGATCTCTTCATTTGGCTGGTAGGTTTTGGTTTGGTTTGATTTTGTTTTGATTTTAGTTTGTTCACATTTTCCCTGGCTTTAGAATTAAAAGATAGGGCAAAACAAGCTTACATGGAACTAAAAATGTACCTGAGTTTAGTTGTAAATTTTTTATCATAGTAAAATTTTTACTAAACTGAAAATTTAATAAGGCCCAATTGTTATAAAAATCAGCATTAAAACAGATGAAAGGGAAGCTGTTCTAGCTGAGGCAGGGGCAGGGGGTCTAGATCTCCACCTTGTCTCATTTTCCTCACCTCCCTCAAGGGTGGTGTGTAGGGGAGATTGGGGTGGGTCTGTCTTTTCTGGTGATGCTCAGGTTTCATAGGAGAAAATGTGTAACAATTGATCTAGAATAAATAATACGATGAACCAATCTGACATATTGTCCATCTTGATTCCTAACAGAGAAGAATGTATTATGTTTTAAATAAAAAGTCTTATTTTCACTTCATGATGACAACACACTTCAGGATGGGGTTTTGAAAATGCAAGTCCCCATGTGCATTTAGAGTTCCCTAGTTGGGGGAGTTCCGGCCTATGGTAATGGCTTCCTACCAAATTACTTTGGTTGTCAGTCACTGAAGCGAGCTCCCTGTGGCTGCCTTGCTGCTCAAAGTGCCAGTTGTTCGTGGCATCTTCTAAAAACCCAAATGCTTTCCTGATGCTTGGCACAGCCTACTGGATGCTTCCTTTGTAAGGCAGGTTTCTTGTTGTTCTTAGGGCAGCGGGAGGTAGTAACTTCGTAAGGGTTCATTTGTGGTCTCTCTGCTTTTGCTTGGAGCGAACCCTATGGTCTCCTGGTTGTGGGGTTGGGGAGAAATCAGGCTGTTGGCCTTAGCAGGGACCTCGGTAGTGCTTTTCCTTGCCATTGGAGTATCAACTGGTGCAGAAGAAGTCTCCAGCCAGACCCTGGTAGGCCAAACAAGGCTGGTCCCCTGAGCTCTGTAAACAATGTTTTTGTTTTTATAATATTTTTTTCCTGGGATGATAAATTAGAGAAAACACACAAATGGGCTTACATGGGTCTTTGTAATCCACAAAGGACCTCTACATACTCCCTGCTATGTGACTACTTCAAGAGGCTGACAGGGCCAGCCAGTAAAGAGCAGTTGATACTCTTTGGTGTTTCTTTCTGGGTGGGGATGAAAGAGCAGGTTACTTGGCCTAGAACACAGTAACTATCCCCTGGTTGCACACAGGTAATGACTGCTCTTTGTTGAAGGTATCCGTTTCTTAATGGGACATAATTGGGACTTGCTTGTTAATTATGGGAAAGCATTTTGTGGTTGGGTGTGGGGTGGTGGGAATGGAACTTTCAAAGTTGGCTAACTCAGGAACAACTGATTTCAAGATGCTTGCTTATCGATAGAGAGGGATGGACTTCGGCATACCAAGACCAATTCAGCATTCCTGTTTCAAGCATTTCCTACTTGATCCTGCTTTCAATAACCCCCAGGGACTGGAGCCCCTTGCCTGCTACTGGGCACCAACCTTCACCTTGGGATAGCAGAGAACATGTCTGTGTTGCCATAATTCTCTTGTGACAATCAACAGTTACGAAACTCACCAGAGTTTTTCCTCTTGTGAAATACAGAGTAATCACCAGAGTCGCAAAAACTAATAGTACACATATCAGGCTTCTGTTTAGTCATCACTCTTAGGTGAGCTCAAAATTGGACATGCCTCAGTCTATATGACAACTGTCCACAGACTGATGGGTTTAGGAATGGAAGATTAAGACTTTCATGTAATGTTCCATAAAGGAAGTTCATCTTAACTCCAAGGATGTTTTTAGTTGCAATAGTCATCTGTAGACTTGGATTTTGTTATAACTGTAATGATTTCTAGCTACCACACTGGAAGAGAGCTGTGTTTCTTTGTGTATTCATTATGTCTATAATTGACTCCCATAAAGTCTACAACTGAGTCATTGAATAAATGAAGATAACAAGTGTTTAACTATTGCTTTTTAATGCTTAATTCATCCTTTGACATGTCCTACAGACTTGATTTCTGGTTCTACATCAAGATTATTTATTAAAGAAATAATCATTTCTCACCAATTGAGAGGCCACAATTGAGGGCCAAAGTTTTGCCCTTTATCTTCAAATGCTTTAATTGCTTTGTTTTTCCTCCTTGAACTAAAATAAAGATATTTGGGGGCTATTATTAGATAACTGTAAACTTGTTACAATGTGGTTTGCTAGAAAGGCAATAAAACAATTTGCTTCTGTGTCAGTTTTGAGAAAAACATATTTTTAATGACCTTTAAGTTGAAGCTATTGTCACTATGATTAATTTTTAATTGAGATGTAACCATTTAAAAATTGTTCTATCCCTGTCTTTAAGAATTCCTTATGTGATTCTGTTCCAGTGGGAAGAATCAGAGGAAGCATGTGAATAGAAAAGTAAATATTGGCTTGATCTAAGAGAAAAAGTTATTAACAATTTGAAAAAGAATTAAAAATAAGACGGGCTTTCTTAAAAGGTGGTAGGCTACTTACTTGTTGTTGATGTTGTTGTTAAGTGTTGTCGAGTCGGTTCCGACTCATAGTGACCTTGTACAGAGTTTCCAAGGAGCGACTGGTGAGCTTGAACCACCGCCATTACGGTTCAAATGACTTTGCAGTCCACCACAGTGCCACCCCAGGACTCCAGGCTACTTACTGGAAACAGTTAAATACAGGCTACGTGAACCTTTCTCCTACATCCTAGGAGCAGAGTCTAGATTCTTGTGTTTAACATAATAGATGACTGCTAAGGTCCTTTGTAATCCTAAAATTCTATAACATGTAATGAAATGGAGGCAAAAACTCATCTGGGGCAGATATTCAGTATGGTTGCTAATCATTTGCTTTGTCTTTAAGAAAAAGGTTCAAATATGTTCTAGCTTATCAGTTGCCATCAAGTTGATTCTAACGCATGGAAACCCCATGTGTGTGAGACTAGAAATATGCTCCATTGGGTTGTCAATTACTGATTTTCAAAAAGTAGATAGGCATTTCTTTTGAGTTCCCTCTGGGTGGGCTTGAACCATAAACCTTTTTGTTAGTAAGTGAACATGCTAATCGTTTGCTCCACCTAGAAACTCCATAGCTTGCAAGGTGAAAATTTGTTTTCTAGTTATCATTTGAGATCCCTATGGTGCTGGTGGAAAGGAGCTCTGGTAGCATAGTGGTTACGAATCGGTCTGCGAACCTCGGGGTTAGCATTTCAAAACTACCAGTGGTCCCGTGGTAGAAAGATGAGACTTTCTGCTCCGGTAAAGATTTATAGCCTTGGAAACCCTGTACGGGGTCGCTATGAGTCGGAAGCGACTCCACGGCACATAACAACACCCACAACAACAACAATGGTGCTGGTGGTAGTGTACTGTGGAGTCGGTTCTGACTCATAGCGACCTTGTGTAGGGTTGCCAAGCCTGTAAATCTTTACAGGAGCAGAAAGCCTCATCTTTCTCCCATGGAATGGCTGGTGGATTTGAACTGCTGACCTTTCAGTTATCAGCCCAACACATAACACACTATAACACCAGGGTTCCTTTGAGATCCTTAAGATGCTCAAAGTATGTTTTTGTTGTCCCTTTTTGATGTAACAGAAGAGATCGGTTGACAGAGATAGTCCCTCCAACAAGAGACACAGTCCAGGAGTCCAAAGAGTTATGTCCTGCTGCATTATGAAGCATCTGTATGCTCACTTAACCATTAGTGTGAACAGATATGTGTATAGTTTTACAGAATTTTTTTTTGCTAACAAAATCATAACATTCAAAATGTATATGTTTATATACATGAGGGTAAGTCAAAAAGTATTGCTATAAGGGTGCCAGTTCATATATGATTTTTTTTCTAAACAGAACATGTTTAAATATGTCTCTGCCATTAGTGGATGGCTACAGACAAGTTCTTTCAGTAACACACTCATCTTATTCTTGTTAGGGTTCCTTCCAAAAGGTCTCTTAGTGTCCTTGTTGTTGTTGTTAAGTGCTGTCGAGTGGGTTCTGACCCATAGCGACCCTGTACAGGGTTTCCGAGGCGGTAAATCGTTACGGGAGCAGAAAGCCTCATCTTTCTCCTGCGGAGCAGCTGGTAGTTTTGAACTGCTGACCTTAAGGTTAGCAGCCCAATTCGTAACCGCTACGCTACCAGAGCTCTAGTGTCCTTAGAGTGCTTTTTAAAAAAAATGCCCAATCCAAACAGTAGCTTCTGATGGGCCCCTCTGGACCAGCTAAATTCAAGGCAGAGGTCAGAAGGTTATGGCAATTAATTTTGGGGTCACTCTGCATAAGTCTCTAGGGGTCGGTACCGACTCGATGGCACCTAACAACAACAACAAAAGGAATAATCTTGAGAGATTCTCTCAAAGGACATGGAAAGATAATGGGGGCTAATTATGAAGACGTTTGAAGAAAACGGCATTGGGGAGGAAAAGGCCAAGGAAGTGTGCCATGGAATTTTTTTCTATCTTGAAATGTACCTTTGCATTCTTGGAGGGTAGTAAGAGATATCCTAGGAAACCTTAACCTTACCCATTTACCCTAAATCCCCAATCTTGCCCCTTCAGACTTCTTTTTGTACCCCAAACGCAGAGAACATTGAAAAGGAACAAGATTTGAGAATGCCAAAAATACCATTTTGACGTTGTTTAAATTGAAGACAACAGAGCTCTCTGGGGAAGGGTTAAAGGGTTGGAATCACTGCCTTCTGGAATGAATAGGCCTAGACAGATGGAGTAGGTTGTGTTAAACAATAGCACATTTTAATATTTTTGCTTAATGATGGTTTCTCTGATTTTATAGCAATACTTTTTGACTTATGCTTATATATTATCTCAGTAGTTTTTCTCTAGAGGTTTTATAGCATGAAGGCAAAGATTGCTCAGCAGACAAGTTGGCCACCACCTAACTTAGAACTTGACTTCCCTACCAGTAGACATAATGTTTAGTCACAATGCACCGCTATTTCTTGAAAGTTGGCCAACAGACAGAATTCCAATGGTTAAACAGCTGGCTTCTATAATAGCCGTACTTCCCTTTAAATAATGCATGGTCAGTGCAGTAATTCAATAATCTTCAGGGCAAACTTGCTAGTTACAATGGTTTGGGGCAGAATTGTGGCATCATCAAAACCACACCAATTAGCTGAGTCTCACATTTTGTCTTGGAGGCAAGCAACTTGCTTCCCTCCATTCCTGAAGCAGAATGTGTAATGCTGAGATTTAACTGGGGTCATCAGTCCTAGAGCAAAGAGCTGTGCTCATTCATCACTGGTAAAAGGATACCACCTCGGCTGATGCTGCACAATGTGCATTTCTTTAAGGTTTCTGGAAATGTAGATGGGCCCTGTACTGGGCCACAATTTCCTTTGAAGCTTCACTTACCTACCTGGAAAGCTTTACTGTACCTCTTTTATTTCTGTCATTGGAAAGAGGAAAAATTAACTGAATACCAAGTATTTCAATAGTAGAACAATTGACACATTTAATTTTCTAATAAATGTCTAATATGGACATATTCAGCCTAAAGACAAGCACTGGTTACTCTTTGGGGTCTAAGCATACACCTACTCTCTAGAAATTGCTACCAGGAGGAAGTTCAAAGCTGGATATTTTTTTGAAAGCAGGAAGAAAGAAGTAAGATAATTCTAGTGAAATTTTCCAGACTATTTCTAGATCATTCTCAAGCATGGGTCTCATAGGTAACACAAATGGGATTAGATAATAAGAACTTAATTTGCATTTAACTTTGATTAACTGAGGATCGATTATATTGTTAAATGTCATTGTTGTTAAGTGCTGCTGAGTGAGTTCCAGCTCATAGCGACCCTGTATAGGGTTTCCGAGGAGTGGCTAGTGGGTTTGAACTGCTGACCTTTTGGTTAGCAGTCCGGTGTTCATCCTACAATACCACACCAGGACTCTATCTAATTAAATACTACAGTTATAATCAATTGTTGTTGTTGTTAAATGCCATCAAGTCGATTTCGACCCATAGTGACTCTGTATAGGGTTTCCAAAGAGCAGCTGGTGATCTTGAACCTTAGACCTGGCAGTTCAAACGACTTTGTAGTCTGATGCATTAGCCCACAGTGCCACAACAGGATAATCAATAGAAGCCAGTAAATTATATTTCTTATTTGTTGTTGTTAAGTGCTGTCTGATTGGCTCCAACTCATAGTAACTCTTTACAGGGATTCCAAGGAGAGGCTGATGAGTTTGAATTCTTGACCTTGAGATTCAAACTGACCTGGTGGTCCAGTGCTTTATCTTACCAGACCACACCAGGACTCCAAGAATTTATATCTGATATCAACTATTAATCCAAAACCTTTAGACATGTTGACAATTTAGAATAAGTTGAAAGATTTGTTTCTTAGGCCAACACTGCTCTGTGGACCACCTTACCTGGCAAAAAATTTATTCAAATGACATATTTTTCTGTGAGATACTAGTGTGAAACTTGGGTAATCTGTGAGCAGTCCTAAAATTGTCTCCATTTTAGCATTTTAATTGTTCCTTTCATTTGTGGAAGAGGGAGAATAACTTTTCAATATTTGATGACTTTTTATGAAAACCTAAGCATTCTTTGTGAATTTCTAGTATTAGGAAAATTTTTAATAAGACTGTTATCCAGATCCCAAATGCAATACATGGAATGGTGGCTATTTCCTGAATCTATGGCATTTTTAATTGAATTGAAAGTTTCTTGGTGAGTCAGTATTTTGCTTTTTAACATTTTTCCTTATAAAAATCACAGTTGAATTACCATAGGTACTGGGATATATATAGTCATCTGTTTAGTAAAGATATATGGAAGGAGACATATACTGTTATAAACTGGCCACATCATTTGGAACAATGTAGGTATGTGTGCAGGCAACCACATATTAGAGGATTAAGTAGATTGCCACCAATATCAAAGCTGATGTCAAACATTTTTTTCTAAAAAAATATATATTGGAGTCCTGGTGTGGTGCTGTAGGATAAGCTCTGGACTGCTAGCTACAAGGTTGGTGCTTCAAACCCACCAACTGCTCCTTGGAAACCCTATACTGGGTCGCTATGAGTCAGAACTGCATTTAACAATACCACTTAACAACAACAACAAATATATCTATTGTTTGCCTTAGGTGTTTCTAGTGAGCCCCTGTATCCCTGATTTTCTGAGGCAGGATCTTTCCAAGTAGTATTGACTTTTGGCACCTTTAAAACACTAAGGAAACATTCTCTTTTCTATGAATTGCGTGTCATAAATTTTTCTTGAAAACCTATCAAATTTAGGCATTGATTTATTTTGGCCTGTGTTAATTTTTAATTGCCTTTGCTGGTCCCACTACCTCTCAATTGGATGAGGTCATCTTTTCTAGGAATCATGGCCCTATTTGACCTGCCACCACCCCCACCACTCAGCAACTTTTTCTCAGCTATTAATCCCTATTACCCCAAAGACCAAAGTCTTCCAGTTACCCAATCAAGCCAATGTTTGTGTATCTCTGTGTCTAAATGGAATGAATCCTAGCTCTATGGGGCTGTTTCTGACTCTAAAACCATCCCTCTTTTGAAAGCTCCAACTCAAGGCAGGTGTGAAAAAGGATGCAATTCAGGCCACCTCCATTTCCAAAGCCAGGGAGCTAAAGCACAAGGCCTGGGGACAGGCACCACAACTAGATCCAGGGCAGAGACTTTGCCGCTTTAGGACTCATTGGAGAAATGGGCCGACAGAGTGGGAATCAACGTGATGTATTACTTTAGCCTGATACAATGCCCTGGAGGGGGGGCATCTTGCCAGGATAGCACAATTTACTAGCTTAGGTCTGGTTCCAAGGCTTGGAAGAGATAGCTATAGCCAACAAAACTATACTTTGGCAAGAGAAATGCTTAGCTGGACGGAAATGTCATCCTAAGGGAATGGTTTGGTTTATCAACGTCTAAGGTAAAAGATAATCAAATGCCAAAAGATCATTTTCATGTTTGAATTATTTCAGTGCGACATAACTTAGCTACGATTTCCTAGTTGCAGAGTTTCTATTATTTAGAACATATTACCGGATGTGAAGATGCTCTGTGTCTGACATTTGTCATATAAGTGAAGGAGGCAATATATAGAGTGGTTAAAAGCGCATGTTTGGGAGTCAGACAGATCTGGATTCTGCCATTTATTCATTGTGCACATCAGGCAAGAACCAAACCTTCTAAGCCAGAGATCCTCTGATGGAAAATTGGGATAACTGGAATACCTTCTAGGACCGTTACGAAGATTAACTGAGAATGTACGTGAGGTATTTTGCATAGTGACTAACACCCAGTAAACTACTAATAAATGTTAACTATTATAATTATTAAGGAGCTCTGTTGGCACAGTGGTTAAAGCACTAGACTGCTAACTGAAAGGCCAGTTCGATCCCACCAGCTGCTCCTTGGGAGAAAGCTGTGGCTTTCTACTTCCCTAAAGATTTGCAGCCTTGGAAACCTCACGCAGGCATTTCTATTCTATCCCATAGGGTCAGTACGAGTAGAAATCTATTCAACAACAGTGGGTTTATTATAATTATTGGAGTCCCAGGGAGGGTGCACATGATTAACATGCTCAACTGCTAACTGACTGGTTGGAACTTTGAATCTACTGTAGGGTAAGCACTGGACCACAAGATTGGTGGTTCAAACTCACAAGTTTCTCCCCGGAAGCCCTGTACAGGGTCGCTATGAGTCAGACCTGACTTGATGGCACTAACAACAATGAAGTTGCCTCAGAAGAAATTCCTCGTGATCAATTTCTAAAAAAATTAGTCATTGAAAGCCCTCTGGAGCACAGTTCTACTCTAACATACATCGAGTCACCATGAGCAAGACTCGGCAACTTGGCTTTCTGCTAATTATTATGACTAAGGAGTTGAGTTGGCTAAGCTAGCTAGTTGGGCAGCTGTCCTTTTCTTCCTTACATTTCCAAAACACATCCTTCCCAATGTTTGCTTGAAGTGAAGGACCATTCTCCATGAAAATAAATGAATAACTGCCCCCCTGAAAGAAAATGAAGTTTTCTGATGTGTGTTTTTGTTGTTGTGTGCTGTTGAGTCAGTTCTGGCTCATAACTACCCTGTATAGGGTTTCTGAAGAGCAGCTGGTGGGTTTAAACTGCCAACCTCATGGTTAGCAGCCCAGTGCTGATCCTATGGTGCCATACCAGAAGTCCATTTTATATATCTATTTACCTTAGAAAAAGACAAATGGTCAAATGGATTTCCAACCACATTCACTCAGCATGTATTTTTCTCACCTTTCTCTTCACTCCTTACTCCACTTCTATTTTTCCTTTTCTTTCTTTTTCTCGGTTTCCATCTTTCCTCTCCAGCTATTGACATTCATTTCACTCACTGATGAACTTTGGGGCAAAAGCTCCTGCCTTGCAGAATTCACAGTAGACTAGGAATGAGAGTTTAGTTCTCTCCATGGAACAAAGGCAAACAATGACTCCCTCTTTTGCCTACCACATTTTGGGAATGAGCAGTCCCCGAGTATATGGTGTCAGCAGGTCCACCGAATCACTACTCCATCTTGGACCCACACCAGAATGGGATTAAAACCGACACTAAGAGAAAGAATAAGATGTTGAGGAATTATGTATGTGGACCTCAGTTATCTCATTTTGCTGAGAAAGACTGTGATGAAAATTGTAAGCTGAGTCTGGTTCCAACCTGGAGATTGTAACCATGCCACCAGCATTATCTCCTCTACCTACACAGTTACTGTTTGCTTTTTTCAGATGTGGGAAGAGAGGCCTTGTAGGCAAAACATAAGGCATTCATGAATAGAGGGGGCAACGTCCCTCTTTGTAGTACCATAGAGAGATGAATCAGCCAAGGAGTATTCAAACACATTCTCTGTATTTTTAGTTTCAGTCCAAAGTCTATCATTTCTCTTTTCTTTGCAACTTGGAACCTGCCCTGCCTTCTCAGAGGCCCTGCTCCTAGTCGGTCTCACTCTGGCCTCTTGTTTTATCTCTTGGGGGCACATCTGGGTGTTGCGCTCTCTCAGGATGGCAGGTAAAGGTGTGATATCTGCCAGGGAAGTCTGGTTTGTCTGAAGGGATTGAGCTAAGAGGTGGAAGCCCCATTAGGAGAGGCATAGGACCTGCATCAGGGAGTGAAGTGTTGGAAGGCAGCTTCCGCAGCAGCAGTAGAGACTGCCCTAGGCATTCCCACAGAGAAGGAAGCAACCAGAGTCAGGGGCAGATTGAACACAGGGAAAGGAGGAGGGCAGAGGAAGAAGATGGGTAGGGTGCTACGTGATACTAATAACTGCTTGGCATACACTTGAATGCCAGTTGTGTGTGTGTGATATCCCTTTCATGCCCGTGCGTGCCCATGCAGCTGTTCTTGGATTAAAGACTCCTGGGGAGTGTTTTCTATTGTACCTAGCACAGTGCCCTATGCAGAGAAGGATTAACAAGAAGGCAATATATAGGCAGGCCCTACGTTACAAATGGGACTTCTGGTGTGGTGCTGTAGGATCAGCACAGGACTGTAAGGTCAATTTGAATGACAAAGTTGGTGGTTCAAACTCACCAGTCGCTCCTCAGAAATGCTGTATTTGTTTTTTCTGTGAGTCGGAACCAACTTGATGGTACTTAACAACAACAGCAAGACTGCAAATGAGTTCTGTTCCTGATTTTTGTCTTTAAGTGGAATTTGTATATAAATTAGAGCAACTTGGTACAATGTGTATCTAATGTCATTTCATCAAATGTCTGTTTATTGTTGTTAAGTGTTGTTTAGTTGCTTTCGGCATATAGCGACCCTGTGTAGGGTTTCTGAGGAGTGGCTGCTGGATTTGAACCGCAGACTTTGCAGTTCAAACTGACCATGTGGTCCATTGCATTAACCTGCAGTGTCATCCCAGGACTCCATCTTAGTATATAGTACACAGTAACATTTCTATGCATAAAAACATTAAAGAAACACTTAATAATACAGTAATAATAACAATATTTTGATGGTGTTGCTAAGTGGCACCTACTTGCTATTACAAACTATTGTTGGTGTTATTAAGTACCATTGAGTCTGTTCTGACTCACAGGGATCTAGTATAGGGCTTTTGAGGAGCAACTGGTGAGTTTAAAGTGCTAACTTTGTGGTTCGCACTGACCTTGCAGTCCTGTGCTTATCCTCACACCAGAAATCCACAAACCATATAGATATGTATGTACTTCAAATTTTTAATAGAATAGGCTTTACGGTGGTTGGTTTGTAGGTATGGGTTGTACACGAATTGGATGTTTATAACCTGGGGACTACCTGCATGGTATATTAAAAAGAACACTGACGAATTCATAAGTCTTCAGATTCTCTGAGAGTCCATTTTTTCATGCAGACTACCAATGCTCTTGATAAAATCAAGTGCCCCTCCTAACAATATGACCTTAAAGATCTTTGGGGGCTTAATGTTTCAACTTTTAAAATTAATTATGTATGTATTCCACATCAGTGCTTCTCCCTAACAGTAGGGAAATGTAACAGTGAAGAGAAGTTGGGTGAAAACTAGATTTATAAGTCTGATTTCAGGAAATCAAGAAACACTGTTAATCTTGATGGGGAAAATATCCAATGAGAAGGAGGGCTTGAGAGTCTGGGGGACTTGGGAGTTCACATGAAGGAGCCTGGGCCAGTATCCACTGCTACTGGAGACAAGATTATGTCTGGGGGTTGCAGAAGCCTGAACATAGTAGGATGCAGTTGTGAATTGGTGGTGGTTATATACGAATTGGGCTGCAAACCCCAGGGTTAGCAGTTCGAAACTACCAGCTGTTCCGCGGGAGAAAGATGAGGCGTTCTGCTCCCATAAAGATTTACAGCCTCGGAAACCCTGTATAGGGTCGCTATCAGTCAGAATCGACTCCACGGCACAGAACAACAACAGAGTCAATTCTACCTCGTAGTCACCCTGTACAGGGTCTCTGAGACTGTAAATCTTTACGGAAGCAGAACACCTCATCTTTCTCCCATGGAACAGCTGGTAGTTTTGAACAGCTGACCTTGAGGTTAGCAGCCCAACTTGTAACCACTACGCTACCAGAGCTCATTGATGTGAATTAGAAGGGAGCTAAAAAAGAGCTCTGAAGTGTATTTTGGTGGATCTGTTGATTTTGAAAATTGGGATCCTAAAAGATTTCAGGAGGAGCTACGGCCCTTACTTCTATTGGCACTTGGAATTGAGCTTTAGTGTGAGAAAAGACTTTCTAGGAATTGCTATACAGAGATGAGTAAATGGCTCTCTGTCCTAGAAAAATACAGTTACCATTGAGTCAATTCTGACTCGTGACAACTTTATGCGTGTCAGAGTAGAACTGCAGAGGTTATGTAGAAGGATTTCAACAGATAATGTTTTTGAAGTAGACAACCTGGTCTGTAGGTGCCTGTGGGTGGACTTGAACCACCACCCATACAGTTAGCAGCCAAGCACATTCAGTATCTGCGCCACCCAGAGTCCCTCTCAGCTAGGAAGGTGGTTAATATTGTTGACCGGAATGCTTAACTTACGAATGCTTGTTGTGTGCTGGCATTTAGTTTCACCCAGTTCCTGTCAATGGAATATGAATCATCTGTATGGTCTTCATTTCCTTTCAGGGGGACAAATGCATATTGTTTTTTTTGGAAAATTCCAGCTACAGTGACATCTTAATCTCTGAGAATCTGAACATGCTTCCAGAGAAGCCATTCTCTGTGTCACTGGGACCCAATGCCTCTCCAAAGGACAAAATTAGAAGACAATCATCCAAACATAATTTTATAAATGCCACCCCCTTTTTTTATTTCTTGATAAAAGAATCTAAGGTTAAAAATTGTATACAAGGAATTCTTAAGCATGTTGCAGTATTATTGATAAAAATTCCAAATAAGTATGCAGAATGAAGCTTGCTGGTTTCTTTAGACTGAGACTGTAATACTTCAGGAAACTTCGGGTCAAATCTGGGCTCATCAGACCATGCTTTATTTCTTTCCTTACTATGGAATTTTGCTGCTATATTTCCCCCCCTTTTTCTTTCACATTTGATTGCTTAAGCATGTCTTTCCCTTCCTTCCCAGAATTACTATATTTTAGAATTTCATATCTCTTGGGGCATAAGAGCAAAGTCAGGGTCAACAAAAAAAGGAATTATGGTAATCATTGAGCCTCCAGCCATTAGCCATTACACTCCTCCAGCTCCTCATACTGAATATTAGTTTCCTGAATTGAAGATGTGAACTCTGAATAAGCAAAAGACAGAGGTGTGGTTAAGTTGCAGCAAGGCTCTGAGCTAATCACGTTCTTATCTTATTTCCTTTGGGATGGCCATCATGCCTCCATCTCCAGACTGACTCATTAAATGCTTTAAAGCAAATATCATTATCCTTGAAGAAAAATCTGTGATTCTCTGACTTATTTTACTAAATCTAGTAAAGAAAAATACTTTCAGTTTGTAATATTGGCTGGAGAAATGAAACTCTTTTCATTTTTCCTCATACAGTCAAACGCTCTGTGAATAACCACAGCGCTCTGCCCTGGGACAGAGTTACTCTGAGGCAACCATCTCTTGGCCTTCTAGCTCATCACTCACTTCTGTGAATTTCCTTTCTGGGAACTAGAGTCTGTTGGTCCAGGAGTCATTTTTATAAAACCTAGCATGGTTTCACAGTCGGTTGGTCTCATTGGGAGCAAACAACATGACACCTCCTGTGACACACAGACTCAAGGAGGTTCCTTTGGTGTGGTGACACAGGGGGTTGTTTTAAGTCCTCTGACACGTGCCTGCTTTCTGCTCACTTTTGGCTTTGATCTGGGTTTAGGAAGACTGCCAGGAGGCAATGTTTATGCTAATACCTATGCATTTAATTTATTCTGTGTTGACTTTGAATTACCTCTAACTCATGATAACCCTGTGAACAAAACATTGCCCAGTCTGATGCCATCTTCATGATCATTGGAATGCATGAGTTCATGGTTATGGCCACTGTGCATTTTGAGTGCATACCAACGTAGGGGGCACATCTTCCAGCACTGTATCAGGCACTGCTCTGTTGTAATCTACAGGGTTCTCATTGGCTAATTTTCAGAACTAGATTTCTAGGCCTTTCTAGTCTGTCTTAGTCTGTCAGTTATGTTGAAATGCTTTCGCCATATGGTATTTGAAGTACTGGTAGCATAGTTTCTAACATCATAGCAATATATAGGCAATCACAATATCACAAACTGACAGAAAAGTGGTGGGTGCCATCTAATTAGCTCTGTTCTATCTCTGGCAGGAAGTGAGGACCTGAGTTTGGGAGCTAAATGCTTTCTTATGATAGTTTTTCAGGAGGGAAGTCACATTTCTCTCTTATAACCTCCTTTCTCTCTCTGCTTTTCATCACATGCTAAGCCTCCCACATGGGTCAGAAAGGAAAGCATCAAATCCTTTGTTCTTTTGATGAGTGTCGTCTCTGTACTCTTCACTTTGTAGAAAAACCACACATATAAACCTTTAGGTAGATGAACAACTACCTGTCTGTGAGTTTGTCATGCTGTGATGGCTTGCCTATTGCTCTGATGTGGGAAGCTATGCCACTAACATTTCATACACCAACAAGGTCATCCATGGTGGACAGGTTTAGCAGAGTCTCCAGGTTAAAATAGACTGGGAAGAAAGGCCGAGTGATTTGCTTCTGAAAATCATCCAATGAAAACCTTATGGATGATAACAGAGTATCATCTGATACAGTACTGGAAGATAAACACCCTAGGTTGGAAGGCACTCAAAATATACAATGGCCACAACAATGAAGTTGAGCAGACTAATCATGATGAAGATGACATAGGACTAGGAAGTGTTTTGGTTTGCTGTACATAGTGTTACTATGAGTTGGAGCCACTTTGACAACAACAATCGACTGGTGAAAAGAATGACCTTCAAGGTCTTGTAGCAGCTTCCATATTATAGAAATGGAGGGAGAGGCGTAGATCTTCTATATTCTGAGTGGTAAGAGAATGTGGAGAGAGCAACACACATCTTTATTTCGGAACTGTAAGATAAAGTCACTGAAGATGGCTTTTAGAGAAAAGAATGGTAGTAAAAAGGAGGCTATTGGTTCAGGAACATTTTCTTGTTCTTCTAAAGAATTGCTGATTTACTTTTTCTTCTTCTCAAGCAACTTCTCTTCCTCCGCCTCCTTCTTTTTCTTCCTTCTCACTTCTGGTTCAAGAAGATATTCTGGTAAAGTTCACTTATGAAGTCCCAGCCTTCTCGTGTCTTCAGTTGAACCAATCCTCCCACAGATCATTGAGATCTGCCCTTGGCAGGTGTTGCCCACAGTCAGACTATGAACTGTCATAAATTCCTTGCATTCTTCTGAACATTGGTACCTTTTTTTTTTGCCACATCATTTTTCCTGGTATTCAACAGGCCACAAATCACCGTGTACTTCTCTTTCCAGCCTGTTGATGTCTTAACATTCTCCTTTTAAACCAAATTCCTCTCTTGTCCTTGGCTGTGATTCTTGGCTTCCTAGTCTTCTCCTCTCCCCCATCTGGGTTGTTAATTTGTGACATCACCAACCCTCTCCTTCTCCTAGCATTCTATATGGCTAAAATGACCCATTTCTTCACATGTCAGAGTTACTGTGTAAATCATGCTACTGAGTGTAAAACTTAGTTAAGCTCCCTAACAAGATTTACACATGGTCATTTACACACAGGAAGTCCTGCATGCAAGCAAACACACTTGTGAAGACTCAAACCTAGAGGATACTGACTAGTAAGTAAGGCAGAAGAGTCAATATAAAATAGAAAAAGACCTAAAGATTTTATCAAATGAGGTTGGAAAATTTTCCCATTAAACATTTCAATCCTCATTTTTATATTTAAACTTATTTCTTTGAGAGTTAGAAAAATAGGAGCCTTTGAAATAACACACTACCAATATCAACCAGGTGTCTTGGTGTGGCGTTATAGGATACTCCCCACAAGGTTGATTTGAATCACAACATAGTTGTTCAAACTCACCAGTTGCTTCTCAGAAACCCTATACCAGGCTGCTATGAGTAGGAACCGACACAACAGCATTTAACAACAACAAAAATAACAAAGCAATACCAACCAACCAGTCTATTGCTCTTGACTCACTTTTGACTCATGGTGCTCCCTTGTGAGTCAGAAGAGAACTTGCTACAGAGAGTTCAGCAGCTGATTTTTTTTTTTTTAAGAGGGAGATCACCAAGTCTTTTCTCTGAGGTGTCTCTCTGGGTGGACTCAAACCTGAACCTTTCAGTTAGCAGCTGTTAGTAACCATGTGTACCACACAGGAACTCCACACTCCCAATACTTTCCCTTTATTGAGTGCCTTTTATGTCCTGGCATGGCACTGCTGATAAGCACTGGTCGGTAGTTCAAACTCACCAGTTGCTCCTTGGAAACACTTATACAGGATTGCTAAGAGTTGGAACCAACTCAACAGCATTCAACAACAACAACAACATAACAAATATTAGGAGCCCTAGTAGCATAGTGGATTATGAGCTGGACTGCTACCCATAAGGTCAGCAGTTCAAATCTCCCATCTGCTCTGTGGGAGAAAGATGAGGCTTTCTGCTCTTGTAAAGATATATAGCCTTGGAAATTAACTGGATGGCACACACCACTACTACCATGAGATGGAATCAACTCCATGGCAGTGGGTTTGGTATTGGGTTAAAGTAATTATTACTATTCCCTTATCTCATTTACATCCTTACAATTACTTCATGGACTAGGTGCTATGACTATATCCATTTTATATACAAGGACACTAAGACTTAGCAAAGCTACTTAACTGGACCTAAATCATACAGCTAGTCAGTTGTGGAGCAAGGTCACCTCAAGTCGGACTCCTTCAAAGTAGAAGAATTTCCAGGTGAGCAAAACCTGTGAAGTTCATACTGTGACAGGGATTCTTAAAGGCACCATGATGCTAATGCACATGAAGGCTGGGGTGAAGTCATCCAAGTCAGAAGTCAACCTCCCAACCCCCCTAACCCCGAGGCCTGAGGCTATGCAGTAGACAAAGCATTGTCTACACTATTCTGGAGAAAGCCAGAAGGAATCTCATGAGTGGCTTTTGCCCTTGAAAGTGAGTTGTCTGCACAATCCAGCAATTTAGGGCTCGGCTGAGTATTAGATGTTCACATCTCACCTAGTACACTATGACTCTGTCCAGTATTAGAAGAGACCATCAGCTTTGTAACATGGCCAGACCATCCTGCCTCTGGTCCCAGGAATTGCACAGGGCTGGTGTGGCACTGTAGGATAAGCACTGGACCACAAGGTTTGTTTGAACACAAGGTTCTGACTCACAGTGACTCTGTATAGGATTTCTGAGGAGCAGCTGGTGGGTTTGAACTGCTGATGTTGAGTTTGAGCCAACCTTGTGGTTCCATGCTTTATCCTACAGTACCACACCAGGAGTCTACATGGTCTTCATATAAATTCAGAAACTGTATGATTTTGAATGGGCTTGCCAGCCATTATTTCTTTCACCATCATCCTATTATTGTTGTTGTTGTTAAGTGCCGTCGAGTCGGTTCCGACCCATAGCGACCCTGTACAGGGTTTCCGAGGGTGCAAATCTTTACGGGAGTAGAAAGCCTCATCTTTCTCCCGCGGAGTGGCTGGTAGTTTCGAACCGCTGACCTTAAGGTTCGCAGCCCGATTCGTAACCACTACGCTACCAGATTTATTATCATCCTATTATTAGAATTTAGTTATTTTCAGATTTATCATTATTTAAATCATTATTGAATTCTATCATTATTCATATAGCCATAGGTGTCTTGCTTTGTATACATAATTTTTAACTCCTTTAAAATCATGAATAAGAATAAATTCCCCAGATGGAATTATTGAGTCAAATAGTATTATCAGACAATTTTATTTTGATGAGAACTCACAATTTTGTATAAGGACCAGAAGGAATTAAATCAACAAAGCAGAGAATTAGATTCAAATTTTCTCCCAGGATTAGAAAAGAGACAGCTAAGGTGGAGCGCAGAGAGGAATCTTACCTGAAACCTGTGAATTCGAATAAAAGAGCTTATTTCTGTTTTCAATGACTAATGCCATTTCCTCTGAAGGAAACACAGGTGTAACCAAGACTTGGGCCTGGCATCCTAAGGTTGACTAAGTAGAAGAAAAACCAAGGAAAATGAAATTGATGACAAGAGATGCTGGTTCTCAACTTTAAAAATAACTAAGTACCTTTCGTAGTGGTTACGAATCGGGCTGCGAACCTTAAGGTCAGCGGTTCGAAACTACCAGCCGCTCCGCGGGAGAAAGATGAGGCTTTCTACTCCCGTAAGGATTTACACCCTCGGAAACCCTGTACAGGGTCGCTATGGGTCGGAACCGACTCGACGGCACTTAACAACAACAACAACAACAAGTACCTTTGAGGTTTCTTGTCTATGAGGAGGTTAGGAGAGCCTGAAGGAACACTCTAGAGGATGGAGTTGGGGAGTTTGCAACCTAAGTAAAGAAGACTCAGCTCCATATTTTTTCTGAACTCAGATCCTCCCTAGAGAACCTGGCTCCTACCTAGTCTGGTGCTTCTCAACCATCTTTCAGATAACCTGCCTCCCCATCCATTCCAAATTCTGGATAACCGCATCTCCTTTCCTTCCACCACATTATCCCTCTTCGGCTTGTATTTATCCAATCACAATTATTTATTGAGCACTTATTGTGTTCTAGGGAGTCCATCAGTAGGATAAACCATTAATGCACACAGCTGCTAATCTCAAGGTTGGAAGTTCAAGTTCACCCCGAGGTGCCTCACAAGAAAAGCTTGATGATCTACTGCTGAAAAAATAGTCATTGAAAACCCTATGGAGTTCTATTCTGACACACATGGGGTGGCCATGAGGTGAAATTGACTCAACAGCAAGCAGTAACTGGTACTATGTTCTAGACATCGTTCTTAGCACTTGGGATATGAAGTGAACACAAGTGGATAACAGGTCACTATGCTCTGGTGTGGCACTGTGGGTTAATGTGCTGGACTGTATAATGTAAAGTTGCTTTGAACCTCAAGGTCGGTGGTTCAAGTTCAACAGCTGCTCTTCGGAAATCCTATACAGGGTCACTGTGAGTTGAAACCTACTTGAAGGCACTTAACAAAAGCAAGATCCTCTTCATAACCCTAGTTACCATGACAGCCTTAAAGTAAAAAAAAATGCAGGAAGCAGAACTCAAAATTGAATGACAATTGCCCAGAACTGAGCTATTTGTTGATGTTTAAATCTTTATTTTCTGTTTTGTGAAGCCTCGCTCATTTCATCAGCATTATTAACAATTTTGAAAGTACAGATTGTGTCTTTTGGGCACGCACTTCAAAACTGCTCATTAATTGATAAATCAAGGTACACCAAAAACACACAGAAGTAATATGAAGGCATTTTTACATTGAAGAGAAGAAACATGTGTCTCTGTTTCCTCTCTTGTTAAAGGAGGGTGATAATAGCATTTATGTCTTTAAGGTTGTTGAAAATTAAGGAACACAAAGTACTTAGAACAGTATGTGGCAGAGACCATGATGACCCCACATCATCATGGTCATCATCATTAATGAATTAGGTGTCTGGCTGCTTCAGTGGCTAGAGAACAGGCTCTGGAGCCAACTTGCCTGAATGTACATCTGGCTCTACCACTTATTGCTGTGTGGCTGTGGATAAGTTACTTAATCTCTCAGGGATCACCTTAAAAGGGGGATACAAAAAGTATCCATTTCACAAGGTACTTGTGATAACTGCTGAATGTTGTTGGTAAGTGCTCTGGAGTCAGCTCTGACCCATAGAGACTCTGTTTACGATTTCAAAGGAGCAGCTGGTGAGTTTGAACCACCAGCCTTGCAGTTCAAATGACCTTGAGGTCAAGTGCTTATCCTAGGGTGTTACACCAGAACTCTTGCTGAACGTTCGTTGTTAGGTGCCATGGAGTCGGTACCAACTCAGGCTGTGTTTCGTTCTCATATGCACAACAGAACGAAACACAGCCTGATCCTGGGCCAACCTCACAATCATTGCTACATTGGAGCCCATTGATGCTGCCACTTTGCCAATCCATCTCACTGGGGGTCTTCCTCTTTTTCTCTGACCCTCCACCTTACCAAACATGATATCCTTCTCCAGTGATTGGTCCCTCCTGACATTATGTCTGAAGTATGAGAGACAAAGTTTAGCCATCCTGGCTTCCAAGGAGCACTCTGGCTGTACTTAGTTAATATTATTTATTCAACAAAGGGTCAGTGGATGCTAATTAGTCACCTGGCACTGGACACAGTACTCAGAACACAGAAGAGGACAAGGTAGGCACAGTCCAGGCTCTCTGGGAGTCTTCAGTTCATAATGAACACCAGCATTGTTGTTGTTGTTAAGTGCCATTGAGTCTGTTCTGACCCATAGCAATCCTGTATAGGGTTTCTGAGAAGCAGCTGGTGAGCTTGAACCATCAACCTCATGTTTCAAATCAACATTTCAGTCCAGTGCATTAACCCACAGCACCACACATCAGCATTGTTTTTGTTGTTGTTAAGTGCTGTCAAGTTGATTCCAACCCATAGCAACCCTGTATAGGGTTTCCAAGGAGCAGCTGGTAAGCTTGAACCACTGACCTTGAAGTTCAAATGACTTTTCAGTCTGATGCATTAGCCCACAGCACCACACCAGGAGCTCTGGTAGTGCTAATGTGTGATATGCTGCGGAGTTGGTTCTGACTCATAGTGACCCTATACAGGGTTTCCGAGGCTGTAAATCTTTATGGGAGCAGAAACCCTCATCTTTCTCCAGCAGAACAGCTGGTAGTTTTGAACTGCTGACCTTGCGGTTAGCAGCCCGATTCGTAACCACTACACTTTTGTTGTTGTTGTGATGTGCCGTGGAGTCGGTTCCGACTCATAGCGACCCTGTACAGGGTTTCCGAGCCTGTAAATGTTTACGGGAGCAAAAAGCCTCATCTTTCTCCCGTGGAACAGCTGGTAGATTCGAACTGCTGACCATGAGGTTCTCAGCCCGATTCGTAACCACTACGCTACCACTACACTTAGGACCCAATCATTTGTAGTCCTAACAAGTTCCCAATGCTGTTGCAGCTCCTCTGTGATCATCCTTCTTACACATGTGTATAACATATGACTAAATGCTATCACACTAGAAAGAAGGAAATGGCTAACAAGGACTGGAGTCCTGGGAAGGGCTTATTATACTTCAAACCTCCCAGAAAGCCATGCTATTGCTTCTGATATAAAAGCATCCATAAGTTGGGCTGGTAGCAGATTCAGTTTACTGCAGACAGGGGCTGGGATCAGGGCGTGGGGAGAACAAAATCATGGCCCTTCCAAAGCAGGAAAATAAACTGAAATGAACATTTGCTGGCCTTTTCCCTTTCCCTGTATTTTTTATTTGCACAGTCTGTGTCCTTGTGAATTCTAGCTAACACCTGAAGACAACATACGAGGTTGCAGGGAAGGAAATTAGTGCCTTAAGCAATTCCCTGGCCAAATTGAAAGCTCGAAACACAAGGGCATCCTCTGATATTGAAAGCCACCTTTCCAAAGTACCAGGTTCAATTTATTTTTAAACTTGCGTAATTGTCAGGTGGGAGTCAAACCAATCTGCTCCACTGCAAAGCTTAGCTCAGAGGGCAGACCTTTCCTTAGAACCCCAGTCTTCTGTATTTTCTATACCTTCCCCTTTAGGACTTCCTTAGGTAATTCTGAAAAGCCATAAAGATGGGTGGGTCTTTGGCACACTGTCAGGGTCATATCACCAAAATACACCCTCACGGATCGTTTGAAAGTCACAGAAAAGAACTACAAAGAATAC
Organism: Chrysochloris asiatica; assembly: GCF_000296735.1. Taxonomy (NCBI): domain Eukaryota; kingdom Metazoa; phylum Chordata; class Mammalia; order Afrosoricida; family Chrysochloridae; genus Chrysochloris; species Chrysochloris asiatica. The sequence goes on along the minus strand of NW_006408678.1, from coordinate 4,367,722 downwards.
CTCACCAGTGATTGCAGATTGCATGGAGAACCAAGGCAGTTATATAAGACAGAATATATACACTATACGATTATATGTAATGAATTTTGAAAAAGGAAAAATTACAATTTGTTATTTGCCAGCCAGACTACATATCATCATTAAAATTTCTCAAGCAAATGTCAGATAAATCCCACTGAATGAAGAGGGTTAATTAATCCAGCTGCTTTAATACATAAAGTGACAAGAAGAGGGCAGAAGATGCTCTATTTCTTTTCTGAGCCCTTCTCATGAGCCTGTGAGTGAGCTTCTCATAGTTTTAAATCAAAAGGTGTCCCGCAGGGCAGGAAATCCACATCGGGAGCTCCAGGAGGGAAAGCTGGGACTATGGTTGGTTTGACAGGCTTGGCAATTATAACCTTCCTCCAGGTCCCTGTTACCATTTCCCTTTAAAGACGAAGGTGGGTTTTTAATGATTCCTTTTCTAGTCGCTTCCTTCGCGTCGCCTCACTAGGTCATTACAGCATGCACCTTTTTCACGGATCTATTTCTGGAAAAGATCTGAGAGAAAATGATCTCATTTGCTAATTGAGAAGCCAACTGGGTATTCCCAGGGCTGACTGGTACCTTGGTGTTGAGGGGTCTCCCTACCTTCCCTAGTTGTTTCTCACACAGATGTCACCACAGGAATTTTTGGGGGAGCAGCTCGCGTGGGCACAGGGGTTACTTATTAAGTACTTCTTACCGTGGCTCTGGTAGCGTAGTGGTTACGAATTGGGCTACTAACCTCAGGGTCATCAGTTCGAAACTACCAGGTGTTCGCTGGAGAAAGATGAGACTTTCTGCTCCCATAAAGATTTAAGGGTCGCTATGGGTCGGAAGCGACTCCACAGCACATAACCACCACCATCATGGTGGCTCTGGTAGTGTAGTGGTTATGAGTCGGGCTGTTAACCTCAAGGTCAGCAGTTTGAAACTACCAGCAGTTCCCTGGGAGAAAGATGAGGCTTTCTGCTCGGTAAAGATTTAAAGCCTCGGAAACCTATACAGGGTCGCTATGGGTCAGAAATGACTCGGCAGTTAACAACAACAAAAGGTGGCATCGTGGAGTTTTAGTGTGGTGCTGCAAGATAATGCGTTGGACCGCAAGGTCAGTTTGAGCCTCAAGGTCAGTAGTTCAAACCAACTAGCTGCTCCTCAGAAACCTTATACAGGGTCGCCATGAGTCATAACTGACTTGACAGCAATTAACAACAACAATGGTGGCACAGTGATTAAAATACTGGACTGATAACTGAAAGGTCAGTAGTTCAAACCCACCAACTGCTCCTCAGGAGAAACATGCAGCAGACTGCTTCTAAAAAAGATTTAGAACCTGTGAATCCCTAAGGGTTTTCTGACCTTAGGGTCACTCTGAGTTGGATTTATTTGATGGCAATGGGGTTTGTTTGATTTTATAGAGAGAACACTTCACCAAAACTGGAGGAAATGGGTGAATCTGTAGAACATGTGGTTTGGACTCAAGAAACCCACATGCTAATAAACAATATGGACCAAAAGATCAACAGAAAGCAGAAATTTAGTAGAATTTAGTACTGGACAGGTCCTTAAAAATCTCCCAAATCTTCCAGTCCTGGCTTTAAAAAAAAAAAAAAAAAAAAAAATATATATATATACATGTATTGAATCTGGGGGGTCTATGTCTGAGGTTTGGTAGGTCTGTAAACCTTCTGCCATCATGTGCAATTCTGCATGCTTATCAATTTTTTTCTGGAGAGAAGAAATGAGGACTCTCAAAAGATTCTTCAAAGGCTGCACAACCAATCATAGAGAAGGGTGGGCCCAAGCTCAATGAGAAACTGAGGCAGAGTCAGTAATGGGACACCTGCCTTCCTCAGCAGGGCAGTCCCCTTTCTCTTTGTCCTTTCAGAAACAATCAGGGTTGGTCTACACATTGGCTGCTTATGAGTTAGAATCCTACCCAATGAAAGAAAACACCAAACGACCTCAGGCAGCTCCTTAGGCTAGCATTCATTAAAAAATGTTCTTCACAATCTCCATGAAAAAATGCTTAGGAAAAAGCTACAAATATTAGCCCATTTTGGACATTCTTTTTATTTTTTAACTTTTTAGGTTGAATTGGGTGAAGCTTAAAGAGCAGGTCAGCTTTGCATTAAAAAAAAACAAACAAAAAAATCAGACACATTTTGTTTCATGTCATTGATTGCAATCATTTATCAGCCTTTCTCCTTGTGTGACCTGTTTCGATTCCGGCTTCTTTTCTAGCCTTCTGAATTTCGTCTTTGGGTAAATGCCCTTTTGATCTTAAATGGTTGATTAATCCAAGGAGTGTATACCTCCCTAGTGTTATTGTTCCCCTTATACACCTGCCTACTGTTAAGCTGAAAATTGAGTCATGGGGTGAGTTCATTTCCAGATTTATAAGGGTGAGAAGGGGTTCTGGTATGGCGCTGCAGAATAAGCACCGGGCTGCAAGGTTGATTTGAACCCCAAGGTTGGTAGTTCAAACCCATCAGCTGCCTCTCAGAAACCCTATACAGGCTCACTATTAGTTGGAGTCCTGGTGTGGTACTGCAGGATAATGAGCTAGACTGCAAGGTCAGTTTGAATTGAAAGGTCGGCGGTTCAAACCCACCAGGTGCTCCTGGGAAACCCTATAGAGGGTTTCTATGGGTTGAAACTGACTTGACAGTACTTAACAACAGTAACAATGAGTCAGAACCAACTCAACATCAGCATTTAACAGCAACAAGAATAAGAATCATAATCTCGAGGGTCCCACTAGTGTGTCTCTGACCAGCAAGCTTTTAAAAAATTTTTTTAAATGTTTTATTGTGAATTATGTGACAGTTTACATGGGAGAACATTAGCTTTACATTCATCCTATCGTATATTATTTCATTGCCATGGTTACAGTCCCCTCCATGCATCATCAATGAACCCCATGGTCATCAGCACACAACCCATCTCCCTCTCTGGGTCTAGAGTCCCCAGCCGCTCCATCTCTCTACGTCATTGTCTCTGCCTCAATCTCTGGTATTACTGTTTCTCTGGGTATGGTCCCGCATTCCGCTCTCCCTTGATGGGCCCAGGGTTCTCTGCTCCTGGACTCCACTCTCCTTGTTTTGCTACAAAACGTCTACCTTTACATTTCCAACCTTCATAGTCAGTCCTGATAGTAATTATTCACTATTGTGCCACATGAGTGCCATCCCCATCTCCTTTCATCACCCCTGCCAAGACAGAGTGGATACTACTACTCAGTGGAGATTCTGCCTTCCTCCACGCCCTCTGGATCTAGGCTCCCTCTTGAAAGCAAGCTTTTAATAAAAAAAAAAAAAAGATTTTGAATTGTGTTCTATATTTTTCTCCCACTCTAGCCAAGACCTACTGTCAGAGTAGTTGGTAATGCACCATCTAGTTCTTTTGGTCTCAGGGTTGTGAAGACTTATACTTGCCTGAGTCATCAGTCCATTGGACTAAGTGTTTCTATGTGTCTTCAATTTTCTTCAGTCTTCTTTCCTCCAGACAGGGAAAGACCCAACAGTTGCACCTTAGAAGGCCATTCATTAGCTTTGAAGACCCTAGTGGCTACTTAACCAAAGTAAAATGTAAAACATTGTCTTTGTAGATTGTGCTATGCCAATTTGACCTTGGTGTCCTGAGTCTCCAGGTCCAGAGACTCATTCCCTCAAGGTGCTTGATTATGTCTAAGATTTTTTCATAAGCACTGGACTGCTAACTGTAAGGTCAGTTGTTCAAACCCATCAGCTGCTCCTTGGAAACCCTATACAGCATAGCTATGAGTCAGAACCAACTCAATGGTATGTAACAATACCAACATGGTCTACCACAGTCATTGATATATTTTCAGCAGAGGTAAATTACTCACGTACAGATATCCTTTGCCAAACCTATAAAAATGTGTGGGTATGCTCCCAATTTCCCTCCCACACCCATCCAGCCTGTGTGTGTCTGTCTATGTATTGACTCATAGATCATCATTATTTCAAGATTGTGTATATAACAGCATTTACCTATATTGCCTTTCAGTCTTCCATTGCTCCCTGGTCTTTCCCTGCCTCCATCATTTCATGCCGGCCTCCATTCTGGAGATACTTAAGATCTCTTAGACTAGTCAATGTTGTGAGACACTCTGTGTGACAAAATCTATTTGATGGCACAGGAGTCTACCGTCCCTGCACCTAATGGTCCACTGGATCCTGGTTTTCAAGGAACAGCTATGAACTTTCAAAGGAATTAAGAAATCCTGTAACTGGTTCTTTGGATTAAAGAACACCAAAGAATTCTTTGTAAATATAAGTGATTAACTGAGGCAAAATGCATGATCTATCATTGACATCCCAGCAAAATTGGTTCTGGAACTGGGAGAAGAGAGCATGAAGAAGGTTGGTTTATGAAAGGAGACTGGTTTTGAAGAGCAAAACCTGCTAAGGAGTCCACTCCTTAGGGAGATCTTTTCTGTCCATCCCACCTAAAGTAGCTGCCACTTTGAAGTTTAATACCCTATTGCTTCTTCTCCCCACTGACCCGCCCCCATTGCTTCTTTCAAAAAACACCTATCATGAGTTGGCATAGTTCTGATTATTTGCTGGTTGACTTGCATTTTGTGTCCACACTCCTTTGCTCTCTGTTGGAGTCTAAAACTCACTGAGGCAAGCATGGGCATTCACTACTATAGTTCCAGAAAAGAAGTGCATGTAGTGAATTCTTAACGAATACATTTTTATACATGTATGGACACATTAAAGAATGGATAGAGAAATTTGCTATGTCTCTGATTGCTATTATTTGTGCACAACACGATCTGTTCAGTAAATCAATTTCATGATCTGTATTGATCTGTAGCGTAGTGGTTACGAATCAGGCTGCGACCTGCAAGGTCAGCAGTTCGAAAAACTACCAGCCGCTCCGCGGGAGAAAGATGAGGCTTTCTACTCCCGTAAAGATTTACAGCCTCGGAAACCCTGTTCAGGGTCGCTATGGGTCGGAACCGACTCGACGGCACTTAACAACAACAACAATTGATCTGTATTTTTCATACCCAAAGCATGCTTCTGGATGTTGGGAGAAATGAGTGATATTCAGCCCTTTCCAGGACTGATATATACCATTGAGACTGCTTGCTTAATGTCTAAAATAATAGAATATTTTTCATATTGTACCAAGTTGGGAAAATATCTTCAAACGTTAGAACTTCAGATTGGAATTTAAAGGGGCTTTTAACAGTTTAGAAAGGGGTTCGTTAAAGACAAGAAGATGTTTAAAATGGACAAAAATGTGCTCCAACTGGCAGATACAAGTAATATATCAAAATAGCTGTGGGCCCTATATGAGCAAGATTGTACGACAACAAAACTGTAGTATGAGGCTGGTGTATTCAGAGTATTATGAAATGAAAGCCTAGAGAGTAATCCTTCCACAAAACTTGGCATTGCTAAGGTTTTAATTAGAGTGGGAACTCAGATTTCATCCTACTATTTTAAGCCTCATTTGGAGAAGCTGGAATGAATCCAGATAGGAGTAAGGAAAATGATTAACTGGGTGGAAAATGAAGTTAAGATTTAGTCCAAAAAAGAAAAGGCTGAGAGTTGACTTAATCTCCACCATCAGGTATAATAAAGGTTAGTATCACACAGACTATATTTCTTCGTCTCCACTGAGGACTGGACAAGGGTAAACAGACTCATGCTACATTGAAAGTGCTTTTCCTTAAACATTGGGAAGAACTTTTGATTGTAAGGGGAAACACGCTGACCCAGGGTGTTGTGGGAGCTGAGCAATCGCTATCTGGAGATCTTTAAATGTAGGATGACAACCATCTGCCTTGGAAGGCTTAAATAGAGGCAGGGGACTGGACCTAAGAACTTCTTGGCTTTCCTTCCATTTTTGATTCTGTGTTCAGAATCCCAGTCACTAAGCACCCCCATTCCACAGTAATCCTCCATTCCCTGCATAAGACAGACCCCACACTGTCAAAATTCGAATGGCTTCCCCTGGGAAGAGCTCAATTGTTCTCTTCTGAATGGGGAGGAAACTGATAGTGTTGCTTCAGCTGCTTCGCTTTACCAGCCCCCACAGAGAAAAGGCCAGGTTTTGTCCTGATGGGCCTCCCCAAATTCTGGAATGGGCCTGCTCTCCATCTTGTGTGGGATTGGAAGATGTAGAGTCAGTTGGAGACAGTTGATTCCTCCAAGAATCATGGAATGTGAGAGCTGCAAGACCTTTCAGAACGAAGCCAGCCTTATCCCCTGGCTGCTCAAATAAGGAAACTGAGACCTTGAAAACTGAAATTACTCTCTTCAGGCCATGTAGCTAGTCCTTTCCAGAGCTGGGGCTAAACTTCATGCCATCTAGTACTTCTTCTCACTTCCTATGCTCACACTTCTGTTGAAAGGAACATTTTTAATGGACGTGAATGTCTAACAGCCTTGCATGAGTATCTGAATTGCAGGTTAAAAAACAAGCATGGGACAGTAGAAATTCTGACAGTAAGTAGATCATGGAGACCTGGCTGTGTTATTCAACTTGAGTAAGCAGACTCTCTAGGGTCATTCGTTCTGAGTTGGAACTGAGTCAACAGCACTTAACAACAACAGCAACAACAGGCAGACCGTGGTAAGGACTACCTTGGGAGATGTGCAATACCCCAGACCATCATAGCTTTTGCACTTTCCATGGACTGTGGAATGGGGTCAAGTTATTGGATGTAGATATTGTGCAGAAGTGTGATATAGAAGACTGGGAGGCTTGGGGCTATCTGGTTTACACATACACTAACTCATTTAACTCTTACAACAATCCTATAGATGACTATGTCAATCTTACAGTTGAAAATATAGATGCTTAGTAAAAAGCTTATTAATTTATCTAAATGATATTCAAGTCAAGATTCAAATTAAAGTCGGGCCAAGCACTAAATCATTCTACTACTCTGCTTCTCAATTTAAGAAGGAAGTTTCTGTCTAGAAAGAAGTTAAAGAATGAGCTCAGTGATGAGAAAGAGTGTATATCAAAAAGGGCAAATAGGAAAAAAACTGCATTATTCCTTAATAGCTAATGGATACTAGGATTAGAACTGAAGTGAGTGTCCCATGTATGATATAATCAGTTATCTAATATCTCTTCTAGTCATAGTCTGTAACTTCCACTAAACAAAGCTGTTGCCCTGCTGGGTCTAGGTAAGAGAAGGTGGGAGAGGGTACTGCTAGGATAACATTTAGCTGTGGATGTTAACAGGGTTCATTGTAATTAGAAAAACTTGAATCTCCAGCATGGGTATAAAATGCGCCATCATATTGGGGAGGGGGTGGGTCTCATTGCTATCACAGGAGAGCCAAGAGGAAGTGTGTCCTTTGGACCCTGAGACCCAAGGACAGAAAACTGTGACATTATGTCCAGTGACTGAGGCATAGCAGCAGCAGAACCCAGAAACAGAACAGTGGACTTCCCAGTCCACAGAGCAAGTGAAGCTGGGCAACTTTGGTTAGTTTTATCTTCCAAGGAATCTTGCTTGTAGAGTGGGGGAGGTAGGCTTGCTGACTGAAGCAGCTAGAGTCGAGCACCTTCGGGCTGAGGCTTATGGTAAAGTGGTACATCCTATGGGTATTTATCAGTAGCTGACTGGAATAGCTGTGCCCTAAGCATTTCTGATCCCAATTGTAAACTGTTAACTTCCCAGATAAATAACTGTAAATTATATATTTATTCCCAAATAAATAACTAGCCATTGCAGCGGAATACTGAACCCAACAGAAAGGTAGAGAGAGTACTGAGAAGGAAGGGTTGGTGCCATATTTGGTACCATGTAACTGAGTGGTTATGAATAAAAGAGTCAAGCATACAAAATCAAAACTAGCCTAGTCCACTCCAGTCGAAACTACTCTATTATTCATTGAATTTCATGAGATCTCATATGTAACAAATTCTTTATGTCTTTTGAAAACTAGACTTCAAACATTTACTGTCGTTATGGATTTTACAAATAATGCTGTCTCTTAGATTCAAACTTTATAAGAGGTTCCAAAGGCCTAAGTGGAGTCCTGGTGTGGCACTGAAGGATAAGCACTGTACAGCAAGGTCAGTTTGAACCACAAGGTCAGTGGTTCAAATTCACCAGCCACTCCTCAGAAACCCTATACAGGGATATCATGAGTTGGAAATGACTCAACATCACTTAACAACAACAACAAAGGCCTAAGTACTATTTGCAAGAGACTTTGCTTCTCTATTCTCATTCATTCTGGTATTTATACTTTTCTGCCCCTAGTATCTTCCAAGAGGAACTTAGTATGAAATAATGGTAAATTCAATAACCAGGTCATAGAAACTCTGATGGCACATAGTTAAGCTCTTGGCTGCTAACCAAAAAGTTGGTGGTTTGAACCCACCAGCTACAGTGCAGGAGAAAAGACTTGGTGATCTGCTCCCATAAAGCTTACAGCCTAGGAGACGTCACACAAAGTCACTATGACTCAGAGTTGACTTGACAGCACACAACAGCCACAAAAACAAAACACTAACCCATGGTTGTTGTTGTTTTTATCAATTACCTCATATGCATGTGAAAACTGCACAATGAAATAGGGAGACAGAAAAATAATTGAAGCACTCAAATTGTGGTGTTGGGAAAAAATATTGAATATACCATGGACGTAATGAACAAATGCTAAAAACCATGGGGAACAAAGAAGTGCTAAAAACCATGTGGGAGCCATGGATTCCCCTGGCAACGGGGACAGAGAATCAAACTCAAAATCAACCCAGGACTGAGTCTTATGAAGTGGAGGTCAGACATACTTCCACCTGCAACCTTCTTTACCTTATTCTGACACCAACCATCCCTCCCACAGCACTTTCTGCTTCACATCTGGGTTTGACAATCCATTGCAATGGCCACACAGAACTCATGACAATACTCACTATTGTGTGGTCTATTAGGGAAGTGAACAGGGTACAATTCAGGATCAAAACCAACTCAGGACGCAGCAGTTCTCCCGTCAGGAACTCCTCTTTTCTGCCATACTGCAGGCATGCCTCACTCTTGTCTTTGGCCTTTCAGCCATGTGGTCCCTTAGCCTCTGCCCTGCTTGGGCAAGGGTTACGTATGCTCTTTTAGCTGGTCTGTGAATGCCCAAAGGTCACATTCTTCAAGCCAGTCCCCTGTCTATAGCCTTTACTTAGTTCATGGGTCTAGAGCTCAAAGATGCTCTACCTCTCCATGCTGCTGCTTCTGCTGTAGCTGTTTTCTAGGTAGGGATCCTACACTTATCGATTGTCCTGGGATCTTCCATCTCTGCTTCTGAGATGGCCCCTTTAAGCCCAACTGGAAGGCACAAAACTAATCAATCTTAGCCTTAGAGTCCTGCATACCATATTTGTGTGGTTCCACCCAATCACTTGGAGGGAATTAAGAAGATTTTGGGTAGAAAAGCCATATAAAGTTAAATCAAGGCACCATAACAAACAAATCAGTCTTAGAAGAAAAACAGCAGCATGTTCCTTACAAGTGAGAATGACAAGATTTTGTCGCATGGATTTTAGATACATCATCAGGAAAGATCAATTGCTAGACATGTACATCATGGTTGGAAAAGTAGAAAGTCAGCAGAAACCAGGAGAAACCTTCAGTAAGATGATTGACCCAATAGCCCATAGCTACAATGAGCTCAAACACAATACCATGAGGCTAGCATACGACTGGGCAATGTTTTGTTTGGCTGCGAAAGGTTGTCATGAATTGGTATTGACTTAATGGCAGTTAACAACAATAAGGCCTCTTAGCCCAAGTCTTTTGGGACAGGGCCAAATGAATAACATTTTTTTTTTTCCATCCTTTTAAAAGAGAGACTTCCCACTTGAGTTTACTTGACCTGATACTTATTATGAAGTGAAAATTAATGTTCTTTGTATTCTAAAAGTCTCACCACCTCATCTCCCATCATTTTCCACTCCGTATTGAGCTATGCTGATCCTAATTGTCATCTTTTATAGTGCTGAGAAGTTTATTCATTGCTTCTGTTTTGTTCAACACCATCCAACAAAGACAGAAAGGAAAGGGCAACCGAGGATAAAGATATTCTCTTGAGCAGCCGCTCATTTGCTCGAACACATCTGGCTAATGGATAGGGTGTGAAATTACTCAAGAAACACGGCCGCCAGGAGCTTTGTTAATGTTTTTGTGCCCAAGTTGGTCTAAAGCCTGGAGAAGAGCCAGTTTCAGATGCCGGCAAAATGTTAATAATGATAAACATTGCCTGAGCATCTACTATATGTTAGGTACTATGCTAGGTAACACTAGTAATTTATGTCAGCCTACCACAACCTTAGAGGGAGCTGTTAGTCCAGGATGGACAGCACAGGGAATTGCTCAGAGGCCACACATATTGTTAAGAGATGCTGCTAAGGTTGGCATCAGAAACTGGCAGGCACTCGATCAACCTTTATTTTTACAGGGTATAGGCAGGCTCCTAACTGATTCAGCTTGAGAAGCAAGGGGAGGGCTCTCCTGCAGGGATCCTAGCTGTTGACCAATCTCTCTCCTCTCTCTCTCCATACTCATGTTGTTAGTACTGTACAGGGTTTCTGAGGTACAGCTGGTGGGTTTGAACCACCGACTTTATGGTTAGCAGTCCAATGCTTACCCTATAACACCACACCAGACTCCCTACTAACAGAAACCCTCATTTTCAACGAGGTAAATTTCCCAGCCTTCCTTGCAGCACATGTGGCCATGTATCTAAATTCAAGGCAATGGAATATAAGTTAGTGTCACATGACAGCTTCTGGGAGCTTTCTTAAAAGGACAAATGACATGCGCTCTTTGTTCTTTTTATCTCCTTGTTGGTTGGGACACAGGTTTAATCTTGGCCTTCTAGCAACCATCATGGGCTATGTGGAAGAGGATATCAGGATACTGAGGTAGAAAGCTAGAGGATTTTCGTGGAACAGAATTACTATAGCAATCCATGAACAACGTACTCTTGTTTTATATGAGAAAGAAATTCATTTTCCTTTTGTTTAATCTAATGTAATTCTGGGTCTCTGTTACTCACAGAGTATCTTACTGATAACTACTTCTTAAGTGAATAAACTAATAGGTCACTGGCTGGTTATTGGTACCTCAGTCCCTATTAACAGATTACTCCATTGGTTTAAGATATATTTATACAAGCTTTGTGTGCATAAATGAGCAGAGGGAGCAGAGCATAGGGAAGTTTGAAGGGCCAGAAGTAGACTCAGATTTTGGTAGGGTGCTGCTATGAATAAGGGAATAAAATGGAAGGACCCCAGTGGAGTCAGGTCCTTCCCTGCTCTTCACAACACAGAGAGTAAGTCCAGTTTATGTTTAGTCTATGTAACTTTTTTGTCCAGCAGATGTTCTTTTCTAGGAAATTCACCCCAGATCTGTGATTACACAGAACAAAAGTTCAGGTTACATCAGTGTTGGATTAACAGAGATGATGACACCTTTGTATTAAAGATACTAGACTGAAAAAGGACTTAAGAACAGAGGAATAAACTCTCCCAACACTGCCTCACCTCACAAGGGAACAGTGGAGCCCCCACCATGAACAGCTATTCATTGATTTATTAATTAATTCAATAAGGCTATTTTAATCTACAAAATCATATCTAATCGACATAGTCTTCCTGAAAAACTAGTCTGCAATTCAACTGAAAATGAACTCAATTTAAAAAGCAAACAAAACTATTGATTTTTCTGTCAAATTTAAGGCAAAATTCATTTCTCATATTCCATAGCACCTAGAGCAGTGCCTTAAATTTGACAGAATAAGGCAGATTTGTGACCTTCAAGGAGCTAATGATCCAGCAGGGGGATCAGATAACCTAAAGAAAACTAAACTATAGAGCCAAATTAGATAAAGTGCCCGAGAAGGCACAAGGGACAAAGAAGATTCAGAGAAGGAGTCATGCTCTGAGTTACCAAAATGTGGTTTCCACTCATGGGAGAGATGATGGTCTCATGTTTTGTCGTAGCCCCTCATTGTTGTTGTTGGTGTGCTGTGGAGTCAATTCCGACTCATAGCGACCCTGCATAGGGTGTCTGAGGCTGTAAATCTTTATGGGAGCAGAAAGCCTCATCTTTCTCCCACAGAACAGCTGGTAGTTTTGAACTGCTGACCTTGAGGTTAGCAGCCCGACTCATAACCACTATGCTATCAGAGCTCCTTGTTGTTAGGTGGCATCAAATCAGTTCCAAATCATAGCAACCCCATGCACAATAGAATGAAGCACTGCCCGGTCCAGTGCTAGGCTTGCAATTGTTAATGTTTGAGCCCATTGCTTCTGCCACTGTGTCAATCCATCTTATTGGAGGTCTTCTTTTTGCTGACCCTCTGCTTTTCCAAGCATGATATTCTTCTCCGGGGACTGGTCCCTTCTGATAACATGTCTGAAGTATGAGAGGCGAAGTCTAACCATCCCTACTTACAAGAAGCAGTTAGGCTGTACTTTGTCTCTTCTTCTAGAAATCCATGGAACTTTTAATATTCTTTGCCAACACCATGATTCAAATGCACCAGTTCTTCTACAGACTTCCTTATTCATTGTCCAACTTTTACTTGCATATGAGGTGACTGAAAAGTACCTCATGGCTAAGGTTTGCAGAACAGTGGGGGCAGGACAGACTTTCTCTGTTGGAGGAATTTTAGCAAAGTCTGTCAGGAATGTTAAAGAAGGGGTTGCCTTCTCAGCAGAGGGATTCTGTGAGTCTGAAGGTTTTTTTCCAGTCCTAAAATTCTGTGCCCCCTCTATTATCAATACTCTCTGGGGCACCTGGGATTTCAAATCTTGTCATGACAAGATCATATTCACTTGAAAGAAGGGGAACCCAGGTGAGTTTAGATCTCCAGAGAACTCCACCTCATACCTTCACCTGTTTCATCTCATCCAGTAGAGTCAAGAGAGGGAGAGTGTACAAAGAGAAAGTGCTCAACCACATCTAATGTGAGGGCATGAGCTGAAGATGTAAAAAGTGTTTATCAACTTTAGACATAGATGCTTCTGAATTGAGAAAAGTCAGTTGGAGTATATCTGCTGTACCAGTGTGGATTTTCACATAGTAGAGTTTTAAAGGGGGAAGTGTGCTTTACCAGAGCTTTTATATGATTCCCCTTATCACTCTTTCATTTCTTCACTAAATTCATGCTTTACTTGCCTGATTTACTCATTTATTGCTCAAAGCTAAAGATTTCCTTACTTTCCCACAACTCTCACAGCAATTGTTTTATTATGAAGAGGGAGATAATAGCACAAAGAGCTAAGTGAGCTCTTTTGGATGTCACAGGAATTGTATTTTCCTTATTGTACCGAGTTGTGGCTTCCTTTGTGAACCTTCCTACCCTCATAGCCCTAGGAGCTTTCTGCCAGGAACCAAACGGTGGGCACTATGAACTGCTTCTCTTGGAGACAAATGAACTAAGACTAAATTGTTGTTAAGTGCCATTGAATCAGTTCTGACTCATAGTGACCCTGTATACACTTTCTGAGGAGCAGTTGGTGGGTTTGAACCACCAACTTCGTGGTTAGCAGTGCAGTATTTATTCTATAGCATCACACCAAAACTAAATTAGACTTGGTAAAACACCACTCTTTTGGGATTCTCAATCTCCTCTTCACCCCCATTTGCCTAATTACAGGCTAAGACTAGCTATACAAATTTGGAAATTATGGTTAATACCTCTCTGTATTGGTTGTTGTTGTGGTGCCATTGAGCCAGTTCTGACCCATATAATCTGGTATGGGGTTTCCGAGGAGTGGCTGGTGAGCTTGAACTTCTGACCTTGTGGTTCAAAGCGACTTTGCAGTAAATACACATTTGCTTTTCTTTCACTCATTTAGAAGTTGACTTGCTATTTTGTTTTAAATTTTGTTTCTCAATGTTTGTGTACTGTCAGTCATCGTCCTTTCGTCTATGTGTCTTTTTTTTTCCCTTTCCAATTCCTTCAGTAATGCCTTGCTCATATTTTCAGAAGAGCTGTGGGTAATTTCTCTTAAGTGTCATTAATTGTAGTTAGGATTTGGGCTATAACAGAGTGAGTTATGATTTCACATCTGGAATTTGAACAACAGCTTCACACCCCTAGTTCAGTTTATGGATTTCTCCAAACTCTTTAAGGTAGACCAATTGGCTCCTAGGGAGGGATTGATTTCTTCAATGATGTTGTTTCAAAACCTGTGGCTTCCATATATGCTTAATCTTCAAGGATCAGAGACTATTGCTCTCCCTTCCACAGAAGACTTCAGTATTTCTCAAACAAGTAATCTGACAATGATTCTTTTTTTAAATCCTAATCTTTATTTTGTTTATTTACGCCAATGGGTAATAAACTCTCAGAAAGCCAGAGCTTCCAGGAGCATGAGAACAAGGTGCCAAGTTATAGGCTTATGGACATTTTATGGTTTCCTTTTCATATCACCTCACGGATTGTGGGCTTTCCCAGGACAAGAGACTCCAGTGTATCTTGAATGCTCTGTTGTGCTTAGAAAAGTAGAAACAAGCAATGAGTCAGACTTCAGATGCAGAGCACCAAGTCAGGCAATGTAAGTTGCCTCCATTGGCTGGTTAGGATGAAAAGTGGGAAGATGAAGAGCCCAAGCTTAACCTAATCGTGGGGCTTGCTTGACACAGTCGCTAAAACCAATTGCTGTAATACTAGGTCCTCCACATGAATGTTGTGGAAGGTGCTAAGGAGAAAAAAAGGTGAAAAGAAAATGATGGAAGAATGATGAGACAGGTAATTTCAACAGATGAAAGGAAAGAATGTTTGGAAAATGACCCGTGTAGCTCTTTTCCCTGATGATTCTAGAATACGAGGGCCTCTGCCTTGCCCTCCCTAAACACGGGACATCTGTGCCTTCATGACTAAACACTAAGCATCTAAGAACTCTAAGCAACTGAGAACCCTGAAAGTTCAGTTCAGTTCAGTACAATATCCCCAGCACCTAGAATACATATTTTCAGAAAAGTCTTGGGTCACTTATGCCAAGCATATAATAGATGCTCAATCAATGGCTGTCCCGCTTTAGGATTCAGTTTTGCAGACCTATAAGGGTGCAATCTGTGCTAGGTTGGTTTTGCCAATTAGGTAAGTGTGGTGGTGGTGGTTATGTGCTGTGGAGTCAGTTCTGACTCATAGCGACCCTGTCCAGGGTTTCCGAGGCTGTAAATCTTTATGGGAGCAGAAAGCCTCATCTGTCTCTCACGGAACTGCTGGTAGTTTTGAACCGCTGACCTTCAGGTTTGCAGCCTGATTTGTAACCACTACATATATTTGTTAGAAATCCTCTCAGTGTACGCTGTACTGTACTTATTCTTACTACCGTGGTTCTGGTTGTTATTGTTTAGAGAGAACCAATTACAAATATTAAAAGATGACATTAAAAAAAAATGATGTTCTTTGATTAAACTAATGATCAAAATCACCAGAAGGTCAGCAGTTCAAACTCACCAGCTGGCCCTTGGAAAGGCTATCCTGAATCACTATGAGTTGGAAATGACTCGACAGCACTTAACAATAAAAACATCATGGGAAGAAGAGGACTCCTGTATAGAGCTGTAAAATCAGCACTGGACTGTGAACCACAAGATTGGAAGTTCAAACTCACCAGCTGCTCCTCAGAAACCCTATACAGGGTTGATATGAGTTAGAACCAACTTGAGATAGCACTTAACAACAACAACAACAACAACAACAACAATAACAAGAACAATAACAAGAGAGGAAGAAAGCTTCTAGGCCAGATAAGAGTTGGGTGAAAGGAGAGCTTGAGCTCCAATCTTCCAGAGCAATTTGGTTCTTAAAGGCATCAAAGCACAAAGCAATTTAAGGACATGGGCCCTAAAAAGAGAACAGCACCTGCTTTACTGAGCAGTCTAGTCTGGAAACTGCTGGGTTAGCAACACGTTGCACCCTGTGAAAATCTGTGACTTCAATGTGAAAAGAAGAGGTTTTAATTAAATTGGGTGTTTCTGAGTCTTCTGCAGGGGCTGGGCTTTGAGTTCAAGAAGTTGGGAACTTTATTAGTGTAAAGGGAGACTTCTCAGAAATTCTGGCACCCCACAGCTCTTGTTGAGAGGTATCATCTACATGTGAGTGTTCTTTTGCCTTTTAAGAGTGCAGGAACCATTAGTATTCTTTTGTAGACAAGAAAGAGTAAACCTGGAATGGTGTTCTTGGTCTATAGCTTGGGGTTGTCCACTTTTCCAAACTTTTTTTTTTTTTCCTTCAACATATATGGAGTTCTGGTGTTGTGCCATAGGGTAGGCACTGACTGACCTCAAGACTGGTTTGGATTGCAGGGTCTTCAGTTCAAAGTCCCCGTCTACTGCTTGGAAACCCTATACAAGGTCACTATTAGTCAGAATCAACTTGACATACTTAAAAACAACAAACTGTATATATATATATATATATACATATATATATACACACACGCACACACACACACACACACATACATATATACTCTTTTTACTCATGGGTTGTCAGTTTCCCATGAGCTCATCATTTGTTTGTTGTTTGTTTGTAATTTGGAAAGATGATCTTTAAAAAATACGAGAGAAGTGATGCATGCTCAAACTTGGATCAACAGGGCTCTGTGATACTGGGATTGAGGCATAGTCTGAAGAGGGGAAATAATACTAAGATGCTTGACTGTCTTATGAATATTGGTTTTCCTTGCCTAGACACTTGAGTGGGATAGAAAGGAATGTCAGGAAACATGATTACAGAAAGCTTGTAAGCCCGTCTTCAGCTTATAACTAACTGGAATACCTAAAATATGTTCTAGAAGTTGTCCAGTGAAACAGGCCTTTTGCAGAGTCATTGCAGTGTTTAGGACTTTAGGTGGAATCCTGAGCCCTATCCAGATCCTTCTGATGTAGGACATTCCCACTAGAAAGTATAAGCAGACCAACCTGGAACAGCTAGAGTGACAGAAGATACATCTTTAAAGAAAGATAGGCAGGAAAAACCCAAAACGAAAATGGCAATATGATTGGCTACTATAAGAATAAGCAAGGTGTTTGCCAAGAAGCCATCAAGGCAAGCAATCAGATCACTTCAGGACAAACCCCCCCTCTAAGACTGAAATTCAAAGGGAACACAAGAGTAGGCATGTAAGCTTGCTGGTGACCACATTGGTCTACTGGTGAGTGGAAGAGGGGGAAAGGCAGCAATGAAGAAATGGGCTGAGTTCAACCACATTCCATAGACTCCCATTGACCTGGAGATGAAAGAGAGAAAAGGAAGTGCTGGTTGGTCCAAAGTGTGGTGAGATCTGGGGACACCTGAGTCCATGGACAAGGACATAGCCACATAGGGCTGGAGCTGAGAGTGAAGCATCCCGCTGATATAAAGTGAGGGGAAATGCACAAGAACACCCAAGCTTGCAGATAGTACCCATTTAATCTAGCTTTGATGGCTTGATAATCAGAATTTGACTAGAGGAAGATGAAAACAAATTTTTTTTATATAAAGGAAATGAAGGTAAATTGCTACAATTTGATGAACTTGATCTATACTCATGGATGTAGTAGCTTAAAATACCAACATAGAGGGAAGGAGTCTTCACATGAAATATCATGCTATCCCCTCTGTATAGAGGGCAGATAGGGACAGGAAACTTAGCACGGGCTACCAAAAATGAGAAGGTGGTAAAGGCATGAAGTGACTGGCTTACAAGTTTTCAAGAAGGAGTTTAGTTTCAGAGTGTGCTGGGAAAGAAAGAGTCCCCACTGAATAGTTTTCATCTTCTCTAGATGGGTCTGATGAAAAGAGATGGGGATAAGATTCTTATGATTCAATAGTGAATAATTGTAATCATGACTAATTGAGACTGTCACAATTGTAAAGGTAGAAGTTTTATAACAACAAGGGGTAGTAGTTGATCTTACATTCCAGGGACAGAGGACCCCAGGACAATCAAGGGAGAAGAGCACAAGCAGAATGCAGGGCCCTATCCAGAGAAGGAGCAACACCAGAGATGGAGGCAGAGATGAGGGCATGGAGAGAGGGAGCAGCTGAGGATTCTAAATTCATGTAAACTGGGGACTGAGAGCTGGTGGCCAGGAGGTAGGCTTGCAGAATGTGCCCTTTGGTGGTTTAGATTATTATATGTGCCTGAGTGTTAAAAAAAAAAGAGAGAGCTAAAATGAATAGAGAGAAATACTGTTAATTGAGGGTACATTACAATAATCATTGTAATGAAACAAAGTATATGCTTTGTTGAATGTAAAACTGATGATCTGTTCTGTGAACTTTCACTCAAATCACAATAAAAACTTAAACTAAAGAAGAAAAAAAAAGTACAAGAGGATGATCAGCTAGTTCTTCAGGCTTCCACTAGTGGACTCTGACATTCTACTCAATTCAGGTAGTGCTAATTGAGCACCTTGTGTATACCAAACACTGTTATAGTTTCTGAGGATATAAAGAGGAATAAGAAATCTCTTCTAGCCTCAAGAATTTCCCAAGTGAACACATACCTAACTTGAGTGCAAATTATACCAGGGAAAGTAAATAAAGAGCAACCTGAAGTAAGAAAAGATGCATATTTGTTGATAGAGTTAGAAGAGCTTTCACTAAGAAAAAATAAGATTTGGCCTTGTCCTTAATAGGAACAACATTTCCACTGCTAGGAAAGATGGTATAAAAGACTCCCCATGGTATAAAAGACCCCCCCCCCAACAAAAGTCATGCTAGAGGCACTTTACTATCAAGGTTAGGTGCTAGTGTTGGTTATCTACTTTATAACCTTGACTTTGTCACACATGTAATGTGGTCGTATGCATACAAGGTATTTCTCTGTGTCCAGAGCTTCCAGTAAATATCTGTGCACTTACTGATCCCACTTTGGTTATCAACTTTGCAGACCTATGATGGCTCAATGTTTGCTTGGTTGATCTCATCGGTTGGATAATTGTAGGCTACATCATACACATGTTTGACATCCTCCCAGAATGCGTTTTGCTCAGCAGATTCCTTTACAGAGTGAGGATAATGATAGTACCTACCTCACAGTGTTGCTGTTAGGATTAAATGAGTAAATACATGTAAGTGCTTAAAACAGTGCCAGGTACATAAGAGCTCAGAAAGTGCTAGCTCTTATATAAGTTGGATTTATTTTTCATTACTAGCGTTTGAAACTTGTCATGCACTTCTCTCCCCTAGTACGTTGATCAAGCAGGAGATTTGATGTGTCATGTAGCCAGAAAACATGCCCTTATACTTTACCAATTTTGTGCTGCTTTTCCATGCATTAGGTTGGTTTCTCTGCTTAGAATTTCTCCATCTATCAAAACTCTACTCATTCAAGACCTAAACAACATCTTTGGCTTCCAGACAAGCATGAGTAGCTTCACAAACATCATGGAAAGCTTTTGGAAGTTTCCTCTGAAATATGCTATTAGCCAAGGCTGCTATTCATCCTCCATAGCGATTCCTAAGGTCTGGGGAATGACAGGACTTTCCCATCCTTCTCCTCCAGTGGGGAGTGTGAGCACCAGGGGCAAGGGCAGATTAGTCTTTCAGCTATTCCTAGATTTCTCTGAAAGATGATGCCAACACAGAAGGAACAAGATAAATGCTAACATTAGCAGGTCACCTGCATGTGTCACTATTTGATTTAACTAAACTAAAGACTTCTTCTATTTCTACTCATTGCTCTTCACAAAGTTCCCAAGAACATTCTAGGCCAGGCAATTTCTGAATAAAACTAGGACTCATTTTTGAAAATTGTTTCACAGATTGAGCCAGAGGAGTGACCCAACATGGATGGAAGTTTCTCCAACAGGGGCTCAACTGAGTCATAGACCAACACTGGGTATAAAGGCAGGCCATTGACTAACTCTAAAGAAGTGACTGGGCATGCAGAGACAATTGACATCTTTTTCTGTTTCCCTATTGATCTGGGAAGCAAGTTGGTGATCCCAGGTTTGTGTCTCTACCAGGGCAGAGCTCAGCAGAGAGGGTCAGAGCTGAATACACAGGACCAGAGCTGCTTTCCCACTTCAACTCTCTCAAGCCTGGAGAATCTTGGCAGGGCCATGTGGGGAAATAGAAGGGGAGGAAGGAGAACATGGCCTCAGCCACCCACCGTGCCATTCCTGGGTTTTGATTAAAGAGGAAAATATTGGCTCTGACATCCTCGATTTGCAAGATCCAAATGTGTTTTGACTTTTTAGAAGAACCAAGGGCTCAGGTTTCATGAGAATGATCCTGCTCAGACCTTCTGACTCAAAACCTAAAGTTGCTCAGTTTCTTAGTCGTTGAATGCACAGCAAGTGCAGTTAGCAAAGCGACATAGGGAATTGCACAACAGCATTATGTCAGCCTTCTGATGGGAGGTAGGCTGTTGAGCAATGCCACTTGGAAGAGAGAGGTCACACACAGAAACCTGTCCAACGGTTCTAAGAATTTTATATCTTCCAAAATATTCAATATATTTCTTTATGTGTTGGGACCCAGGCTTTCCAAACCCCTGATTAATGTTTTTCCAGAAATCTCTCCTGAATCTTGGGTCAGGCAGTGAATTTCCAGTTGACAGGATAAGTTCATTTAAGAATATCTCACGATGAGCCTACAGCAGGGACTTTAAAGTGGGGCAAGAGTTTCTAAGAGGGTCCCTACTCAATGTATCTACCTTCTCTTCCCACTCCCCATTCCCTACAAACAAACCAAACCAACCCAAACCAGTTGCTGTGCAGTTGACTACAACTCTTGGAAGCACCATATGTATCTGAGTAGAACTGTGCTCCATAGGGTTTTTAATGGCTGGTTTTTTGGGAAGTAGATCACCAGAATTTTCTTCCAAAGTGCCTTTGAGTAGACGTGAACTGTCAACTTTTTGGTTAGCAGCTGAACACTTAACCACTTGTGTCACCCAGGAACTTTCTTCTACCGAAACCCCACCCTTAGGCTGGGTCTATGAGGAGCCCTGAAGGTACAGTGTTTTAAGTGCTCAGCTAACTGAAATGTCAGTGGTTACAACCCACCAGCCACTCGGTAAGAGAAAGATGGGTCATTCTGCTTCCATAAAGATTTACAACCTTGGACATTTTATGGGATCATTCTATTCTATCCTACAGTGTTGCTATGAGTTGGAATTGACGGCAAGGTTGGTAAGACTGGGTCTGGGGCAACTCTAACCAAGATCCCCATGAAACATGGTGGATAGATGCAGGTAAGATTTTCTACTCCCTCATCTTGGTAAGTAGGAGACACGCATTCCATTGTGCCTGGTACAAGACTGAGACACGCTGCTGCTCCATCCACCACCCTTGTCCTAGGCTGAACCTAGCAGACTGCTCCGATGGGAAGCTGGCAATTCTCGCACGGGTCTTGGTAGAAATGAGTCATGAATATAAGTGGATAAGAAGTCAATTAAAAAGACTTATAGAGTTGGGATTCCTCTGGAGAATGCTTCATCCAGAATGAAAGGAAAATGGCCCCCATATCTGACAAGTCCTTAGTAGCAATAGTCTGTGGCATGTGGCCCATTCTCTCCTGACTTTTTTCATTTCTTTAGTCACTATGTTCACTGAAAAGATGTTTTCACTAAGCATATGCACACATAATTTGGTAAAGAATCTCCTTCATGAGAAGAATTTGTGGGATCAGACATGGTGGCTAACCTGGGAACATCTAAGGAGAAAGTTTTACCCCATTTTGAATTTATAACGCTGACACTCAATTTTCCCATATAAAGTAAGCCATATGTGTGGTTTTGTGTATGTGTGTGTATGTGTGTGTTATACAATCTTGAAGGTAATGGGAGATCCTGAGGAGCTGATGAGATATGAACAAATGTATTTTAAAGACTAAACTGAATTCTGAGTTCAAATGAGAAGAAAGTCTTCATTTAGGGAAAATCAGAGAAAATACCCCAGGGGGGAAAAGATATCAAATCTGTTAGTATGTAATAATATTTTGTCAGGAGGTTTTCTCTCATTTCTGTTCAAATACAGACTTTCAGCTAACATTAATCTTCTAATCAAAAGGGAACACATCTATTTTTAATTGACATAAATGATAGTCCTATTTATAGTTCTCTTTGGTATTCCATGTTTCTCTGTGGGAGATTTTCTGTGAAACAAAAGCCTACTTTTTGAAGTAACTCTGTTCTGAGGACAGCCTTGATCATTTCTGCTGCCCGAGAGATGTATCTGATTAACCTTGTTCGCTACGAATGGGATAGTAGAAATATAGGATGCCATTAATAGACCAATAATAAAACACTCCTAGTTTTGCCCTTCTATTTCTAGTCCACAGAAATCATGTGTGATCTACACAGGAGTGGTAATTTCCAAGCTCTAGAGGAAGATGCATGGGTGTAAACTTGGCTAGCCCACTTGCCACTGTAGAGTCTACTCTGGTTGTTGTTAAGAGCCGTTGAATTGGTTCTGACATAGAGCGACTCTGTATAGAGTTTGAACCACCGACCTTATGGTTCAAACCAACCTTGTGGTCCAGTGCTGATCCTATAGAACCACACCAGGACTCTGGTTGTAGCCAGCTTTCAGTTTCAAAAACGTTTCACTTCAATTCTCTTTAGAAACCTGTAACTGGCCTTGATTTCTTGGAAATTTAGTGATGACTCCACAGGTATTATCTTACCCAATCCTCACCAAAACCAAACCAAAACTCGTTTAGTAGGTAAGGTTGGGCTTAATACACCCATTTCACAAACACAAGAATCACTCAGAGGTACCCAATTTGCAATCACAAAGACACCTCAGGGTGTTTAAGTCTCCTTACTTTGCATTTGGAACTCTTTGTGATACCCAGTATCATAATTGGACCCTCACAGTTGGACTTCTGCTTAACTCAGAAAAAGCTCTCTCACGAGGCATCCTTGTCCTAGAGGAAAAGCAATCAACAAGGCCATGTTCTCTGTGTCAGGCACTATCTGGGCTGGGTGATAGAGAAAGTCAGGTGGGAGGGGAAGCTCATGACTCTACATAGAATTTGGATTTGTTACTGAACTTGGATTGGAAAGACTGGCCTGGAAACACCACAAAAGGAAGGATTCTTTCATGAACTTTCCATCAACTCCAAGTCAAAGCAGCTTTTCCACGCAGGATTTCTGACCTCTCTCAGGCAATAGAGCATATTCATACTGCTATCTAGCCAAGGATTCAGGTAAATGGAGGGCACATGAAGGTGACAAATCACGATGCACTTTTAAACATCAATAAACATGTCACAAGATTCCATTTAGAGAGAGAAGAATGAAAACTCCTTGCTCTCCACTTTGAAATCCAATCAACATGTTTCAAAACCCGCCCTGTCAGGGGAAATGGAAAAGTGCTATTTACATTTACTTTAATGCTGTAGGTGTACTTTGCTGCTTATTTCTACATGAGGATGGGTAAGGGTTGCTTTCTTAATCAGATTGAATGCAACCTTAAAGTGTGTGCTTATGTTACACTTTGGGAAGAGAAGGTGAAGTTTAAGTGCCGTCAAGTTTGGTTCTAACTCATTGCGACCCTCTATAGGGTTTCCAAGGCTTTAAATCTTTTTGGGAGCAGAATGCTTCATCTTTCTTCAACACTGGGAATGTGGTAGATACTCATTAATAATGCTTGTCTCCTCTTTCTTTTTTTAAAACCCCCTCAGCATAGTGGTTACGAATTGGGCTGTGAGCCTCAAGGTCAGCAGTTCGAAACTACTAGCTGTTCCATGGGAGAAAGAGGAGGTTCTCTGCTCCCGTAAAGATTTACAGCCTCAGAAACCCTGTACAGGGTCACTATGGGTCGGAACCGACTCCACGGCACATAGCAACAACAACAGCAGTTCCTATCAGTGTGCTGGGTACATTAAACACTGCTGAGTTGAATTACATTTTACAAGAGTGATTTTCTTCTCTTTGGTCCCTATTTTACAATTGATTATTTGGATCAAACTCCATTAAGTTGGATCCATTTCTGGAGCTAACAAGATTTGATCTGTGTCCTCACAACTTGACAGGCTTTCTGCCAGGGCAAACAAGAATGAAGGCTCCTTTGTGAGCCCTCAGTAACTTTGGAAATGGGCACACTTGAGCGTTGTGCACAGAACTCTTTCTCTTTCCATTTTTCCAAGATATCTGTGTTCTACCTGGCATTGGCTCAATTCACTGTTTCAGTTGCACCCCAGGAATAGACTGCCTCCTGTAATTCTAACACATGTGGAGCACACTAAAGGATTTTCCAGTATTCCGTGTGAGGCATTCATTAGTGCTTTGATTTGAAGATCACAGCCAGCTTCCAACAAAAAGGATCATGTTCTGTTGATCTAAATTCCCTCAGTAGTTTCCTTTAGATACAGTATTTCTCAGTCCCTACTTAAAAAGGTTAAAAAGTCCATGTGGCTTCCCGACTTAGCTGTGTCTTCATGTCTACTGAGTAACTGCCTTCTCAGGGCACCCACAACTAACAACGGCCTTCAAGGCCGAAGGGAAGTGAATGACTTAATGTCAAGCATACAGATAAGGATCTATATGAGAACTCACAGAGATGATAACATCTAGTCCTTACTTACATGGAGCTTAGAGTCAACTATACGATAGAAGATAGGAACAATCTCACACACACACACACACACAATACATAACCCCACAAGACATAGGACAGATTATAAATCCTGTAAGACTAATATTATTGCTATTCAAAGGAAAGAGAGCTGAACTATGGTAGAAGATTTTCGTAGAGAAGGTAACATTTATGAGAATAAGGGAAGTCTAGGAAGGGAAAATATGGTGTAGCTAGTCATCTAGATGAAATGTTGCAATGTGTTGGGGGCAGCTTGCAAATCCAAATGTCTACTATGGCCATACAAGTAAAGTAAAGGAGTGAAGTGTGATCCAGACTCATACAACAGAGAGTTGTGGGGACTTCAGTAAAGTGAAAAGCATGTGCCAATCTAAAGGGAAAAGTCATTTAGTGAATATTTGCAGATAATTTATATGTTTATAAAATTACTGAATTTGCCAAACAAAATCCTTCTGAAGACTGAATAAGATCTACAGACAGCAAGTTTTTGAGCACTGCTGTAGGGAAATATTAGGAAATACAATTGAAAAAGCCAAATAGCCAAATACAAGGCCTGATGTAAAATGCCTTGCTGTCAAATTAGAGAGCTTGGACTCAATTTACTTAGCCATGGATGGTCACTGGAAATTGTTTACATAAGGGATAAAGTGATTAGAACTGTGCTTCAGAAAAACTAATCTCATGGGTGGGATGGCTGGTGTAAGCAGGACTGGACACAGAGTGACCACTGAGGAGACTGTTGCAATCGTTTTGGTGAGTGATGAGGATACCTCCATAGTGATGGCAATGAAAGGAGTGCGTAATCTTCCAGCGAATTGGTAACAGCTGTGCTGGATCTTGGTGCAAAAGAAACTACAGCGTTACAATACCATGTGTCTGACTAGTTGGGTTTGATGGTCTCCACTGTCCTAAACGCTGTGGGTAATTGCGTAATGAGTCCATTGTATTGGCTGGGAATCTGGCTTCTCCTGCCTTATAAGGTCACTGGTCAGAAACTCCACTGACTTTTGAAGAAATATCCCTTTGATGATCTATCAATTACTGAAAAATTTTATTTTTTCGGATCTAGGTTTTTCTTTCACCAGGACCACTTGATTAGCTTTTTAACGTCAGCTGAATGGTATACCCTTGCTGTGTTTGAGGAGAACTATGGTTTGTATCTTATTCATACCACCATCAGTGGCTAGCCTACTGACTGGGTGATAGTATAATCTCAATAAACGAGGTTGAATGGACAGAAACAGAGAGGTTTATGGTTAAAATTCAAAGATATCTTTCATCTCTGGAGCAGGGGTAGTATGTGTCAATATTTGTTGAGGACACAGGTATATAAATGAAAAAAGCAAGGCTGCAAGGCACTATGGGGTGCAGGAGTGTTACACATCACACCTAAAGTCCTCCAGCTGATGGTCACCCCTCAGGAGTGCGGGCTCTGCATGGCTGCACTAGCCAGTTTTTCAAGAGAAACTATTCATTTGACTTTTTATTTAAAATCTCTTGATTTTTATAATTGCCCAGATTTACAATATTATGTGTACTAAACAAACTATGCATGTGGGCTGGATTGGGTTGGGGTAGGAATAGGGGATGGCACTATGACATCTGTTGTAGAGTATTACTAACTCCCTGAAGGTAGGGACTATTGTTGTTGTTGTTAAGTGCTGTTGAGTTGGTACCGACCCATAGTGACTCTGTATAGGGTTTCTGAAGAGCGATTGGTGAGCTTGAACCACCGACCTTGTGGTTCAAATGACTTTGAAGTCTAACACCACACCAGGACTCCAGGGACTATGATAAGTGTCTGGTTAACTAGAAAGTAGTAACGGTGGACAGGTATAAGATAGAAAGAAGTATTTCCATCTTATGCAAGCACGAGGGTGTATGATTGATACTGAATGGGTTTTCACAGACTAGAGTGAAACTTCTTTGAAGGCATGGCTTCCCTTGTGTGTTGCTTAACCCAGAGCACATGCTCTGTTGGTAATGCTACAATTAAGTTGATTAGTGCTATAACTTAACTTCTATGCCTTCTACTAAAACATGAAGCAAAAATCTTTCTTAAAGATTTCTTTGGAGACTTCTATGAAAGATTTCTTTAGATATTTTCTAGGAAATAACATTAGATGTTAATTCTGGAAAAGATATTAGAGATTATCTTGTAAACGTTCTCTTAAAAGGAAGAGTGCCAAGAAATCAGGAAGTGTGTTATGTTAAAATATCTTGTTGGATTCAGGTCTAAATGAAATGAATATATAATTGTGGGCTAAGTCCAACACCATCTTATCCTAGATTGGAATACAGTCAAGAAGGGTCAGGTACTTGGGGAGAAATGTGGACATTGTTGTTATTATTGTTGGTAAGTGCCATCGAGTTGGTTCTGACTCATAGCAACCCTGTGTAGGGTTTCTGAGGAGTGTCTGGTAGGTTTGAACTGCCAACCTTGTGGGTAGTAGTTCAGTGCTTATCCTATAGTGCCACACTAGGGCACTGTATGACTTATTTTTTCCCTGGAAAATTGGAAAAAGAGTTCACAATGATCCTGTTTCAGAGATGGGATGCCTTAGTTCATCTTATAGAATATCATTGTTCTAATGGAAATGACCTTCGAGACCCTAGAGAGTAATAACCAAGTTTACGAAGCTATTTAGTCACAGAATTCTGAGTCAACTCAAGATTTCATAAGCCTCTAATTCAAAGCCCTCCCTTTTCCCACGCATCTTTTCAGAGGCTAGAACTGTCTCTCTATTTCACTTTTCTGTTCTGTTGAGGCACAACATCCTTCTGAGGAAGCCAGGCCCTTCGGATGCGTAAACCAGTTCTGACTCATTGTGACCCCATGTGCATCAGAGCAGAACTGTGCTCCTTATGGATTTCAGAAGCATATCACCAGGTCTTTCTTCTGAGGCAACTCCTGGTGGACTTGGGCCTCCAGCCTTTTGGTTAGCAGAAATCACATTAACTGTTTGATTCGCCCAGGGATTCCGAACAACAGCAAAACCCCAAACCAGTTGCTATCAACCCCACTTCAATTCTTGGTGACTTCATGTACTTCAGAATAGAAATCTAGAGTTTTCAATGGCTGTGATCTTTTGGAAGTAGATTGCTTTTGATGAACCTCTGGCTAGGTTCGAACCCTCAACCTAGTAAGTAATGGTCAACTGTTCAACTGTTTGAGCCACCAAGGGACTCCTAGACCTTCAAGCATGGGCTCAAGCTGGGGATCTGTTGACTCCCAGGATAGAATCTAGTGATGACTATCAACTGGGAAGTCAACTCTATTTCCTTGAAAATGCTGTTTTAAACCTGAGAGGTGAAACACCTTTGTCTCAGCTTGAAACCATTTCTCTTAAATTCCAATAGGAACTCTAATGGAACTCATCAGCTTAGACTCATAAGAAATAATATTACAACCTGGCTAAGCGTGACAAAAGAAGCAATCTGATCTGAGTAAAACACACATTTGTCCACTCAATGCAATTAGAAATATTTTTTTTAAAGAATCTTGATGTTTGGCTGTCCTTGAAAAATGTAACTATTGAAAAAGAACCTGGCCCGATCTTAAAGGCTGGTTCCTTAATGGTTTCTGGCCCCAGTGATGGGCTTGGAAATTGCAGCCACAGCAATTAGCAGTTCCAATTTCCAGTTCACAGAAGGTCAGACTATGGGGTTATCCTTGGAGCAGTTCTGTACTTCCTCTGAGGAAAAATTCCATCCGTTTGTGGTAATCAGGAATTGATAGAATTCAATCAGCACATACATTGTTAATACCCACAAACAGGTTTGGCCCCAACACATTTTGGAAATCTTCAATGAAAATTCAGCTCCATGTGAGTTTACTGTCTTAATAGATGTTGCTGTTACGTGCCATAGAGTAGGTTCTGATCCATAGAGACCCTGTATAGGGTTTTTGAGGAGCAACTGGTGAGATTGCACCTCCAACCTTGTGACTCAAATTAACTTTGCAGTCTAGCGTATTAATCCACAGCCCGCACCAGGATTAGAACCACCAATTGACAAATATCTATTATCTCTGGTTGTTGTTAAGTGCCATTGAGTCAGTTCCGACTCAGAGCGACCCTGTATAGGGTTTCTAAGGAGAAGCCGGTGAGCTTGAACCACCGACCTTGCAGTTCAAACAACTTTGCACTCTGACACATTAGCCCACAGCGCCACACCAGTACTCCTCTTTAGCATTCCAATAAACAGGGTTCCTGAAATCCTACCTACTGTTCATGCAAAGCCCCTGGACATCAGCTTAAAATGCATTTTTTTTCACTTAATTTGTCTGGATTCTGAAGATTTAATGATCTACTTGACTTTATGTAGATTTAAGGTGCCCTAGTGGCAAAGTGCTTAAAGCACTTGGTTTGTAACTGAAATATCAGGAATTCAAACCCACCAGCTTTTCCACAGAAGAAAGACACATCTGGAAAGACATAACTGTAGCAGCCTTCTTCCATAAAGATTTACAACCTTGGAAATCCAATGGGGCCATTTTCCTCTGTGCTCCTCAGACACCCTATCCTGGGTCATCATGAGTCAGCACTTAACAACAACAAAGACAAAGTTGGTATGAGTATAGAATTGACTCTGAGGGATAGGGTTTTATTGGTTTGGAATGCAGATATAATGATCAAATGTATTTCTAACAAGCCCTCCGGTTGCTTTGAGTAATGAAGTTCTAGATCTGTATTCACAAACTAAGCTGTATTTTCACTAAGCAACACACTGGCACATGCCCATTGGAACATTTGTGTATCAATCCAAAATTTCCCATTATAAACAAGAAATTGATTCCTTTGATAAAATACTTACGATGGCTACCAATCAAATCTGATTTCTTTTAAGAGCTACACCTCTTTGTTCTTTATTACCACTGTTGTTTTGATTGGGGGAGGGGCATCAAAATCATCTGTATAAACTAACTTCTCATTGAAAGACTTTCAGACTCTCAAGTGGCCAGTGCCTCCCTTTCAACAACTAGTTAGAACAACCCTTGTGGCTATAGCTTATACATCCTGGTGTTGTACAGTTGTTACTTCACCTTTGCCTGGCTTCTCTGGTGAGGGAGAGTTCCATAATCACATGCAGAGCACTGATAATCTACAGAAATGCCAGCCAGATTTGTGGCACTAACACCTTTCACAAGACTTAGAATTCATAGGACTCAAGACCCACATTCTGTCTATTTTAAGGGAAGCCTGACATTCCTATTGTATGAGTGTGTTATTGATCTTCTCAGAGTCTATCCCTAAATATCTGTTCCATACTGGGAGGCAAGGATCATCAGAAAAGAAGTCAAAAACATCTCTATATTACATTGGAAGAGTAGACTTATAAGGTGAATGCAACTAACTGGCACTTGTGTCTATGACGAAAACAGTTATCCTGTTAATAGGAAACATTTGCTTGCTTGACAAACTTACAGTGAAATGGTTGGATCCATAGGAAAGAACATGCTGAAAATGGTTTCAATGTGATTCTGTTATTTCACTCAATAGTCATTGATCGAGGGTGTCCCGCCAAAAACAATAAGAAATAAGCCAACAACGGTCTTACCCTCTGACTGTATTAGCTATAGCTACAGCTACAGCTACAGCTGAAATCTGTTATATGTTTCAGGGCTAACAAACATCCATACAGAACAAATATTTGGCAGGATGGCAGCTGATGAAACCAGGAAAAATTAGACAAATTATCAATTGCTTGCTCCCAAATTACCCCAAAAAGAAATTAGATCCATTTTCGGTAGCTTTGCTTTCAAATTTCTTCATTCCATGAGTCACCACTACCCTCTGCCAAACTAAATATGTCTATGAACGGTTGGAAACTTTAATGGAAAGAAACATAAAACTCAAAAGACGTAGGAAAATTTAAGCTTCTTCGTGGAAGACCTTCATGGAAGGCTGGCTAGTCAGGAATGGGGGTGGGGATGGGGGCAGGCAGAGACAAACGCATTGACACTACCCTTTGTTTTGAGCAGCTTCTGCATTAGCAAAATGTGTGAGTAAATCAAGAAGCAGACCTGACTTCAAGTTAGCTCTGCAAAACTCTGAACGAACTTTTAACTTTCTTCTCTTTGAAAAAAATGAAGTCTCCAATCCATGTAACTAGTAAGGTCTAGGAAGAGTCAGTCATACAATCATATTCATCATATATTTGATAAAGGGACTTGATGTTATCCAATGGGTGATACTTATTGGGAAAAGTTTGGGTAGATGAGAAATGGCTTGACATTTCAAAGACTATTCTAATATGTTACATAAGAACATGACATAGCAGTTTGTTCTCAGTTTGTGAACACTGCGGTTACTTGTGTTAACTTTCATGTGAGTCTATCAAGATTAAGTTTTAAATGTTCAGCCATGCAGAGTGAGAGTGAAGAGACTGGATCCTAGTCCTGGCTTTTCCTATGGGCATGCTTAGTGACCTCAAGTAGATCACGTATCTCTATGGATCACTTTTAGGAACTGTGAGCACTAGATTAGAGTGATATACGGGTCTTTCTCCCTCCCCAATTCAACCTGCTTTGGCAGATAGAAGCCATGTGTAATGCCCTAGAAGGAACGGTGCTCCTCTGTTTTACCTGTGTGGGGGTTTATCTGCTAGGCTCTCCTATTTGCTGTCAGTCTTCTGTTAACTACCGCTGCTCCTTTTAGTGTAACCTCAGCTAGAGTGGCGGAGAGGAACAGAATGGAGGTTCTGGTCACAAGATCACTTCCACTGGGAAGCCTATTTGTGGCAGCTACCCATTGCTGTGGAGTTGATTTGAACTAATAGCAAGTCTGTAATATAGACTAGAACTGATCCGATAGGGCTTCCAAGGCTATAAATCTTTACAGAAATAGACTGCCACATCTTTCTCCCATGGTATAGCTGGTGGATTTGAACCTCCAACCTTTTGGTTAACAGCCAGATACTTTATAACTGCCTCTGAGGTAGCCCTTGAAAACTCCCTGAAGATTGGAATTAGCTCTCTGTTGAAGTAGGAGAAGTTTTTTTTTTTTTTTTTTTTTGGCAGTAGTGAAGGGGTCCTAAGAAGAGACACCTCAAATACTTTAATCTCAAATCCTCAATGGTAGCAAGAACAGATGGAAAGTCACAGGGTATATTTTGGGGACTGGTAAAAGGAAATAGCTTTGAGGATTTTTTTTTAAAAAAGATCAAGACCAAAAGTTTTATAAAGCACCGAGCACTGGATGCCATGGAAGAAGGAGAGAGAAAAAATTAAATACAGTCTCTGTTTTCAAGGAACTTTAACATCTGGAATGACAACTTCCAAAGGAGCTAAAAAAAAAAGGATGAAATTCATGGCGGCAGAATCCAGTATTTGAGTGTGTGGTTCAAAAGTGACTTTCCTACGTCAAATATTGAGTCTCTGGGAGTCTTTGGGTGTGAGGCCTCTGGAATAGAAAAATCACATGGTAACTGGCCCATATGATGAAATGCAATGAAATAAAAACGATAATTTTTATTTCATCTAAACCAGTTCTGACAAATAAAAAAAAAATCAGTTCCCCTACAGAGTCATGGTGTGGCACTGGACCACAAAGTCGGTTTGAATCGTGTGGTTGGCGGTTCAAACTCACCAACCGCTCCTCAGAAACCTGATACAGTGTCACTATGAGTCAGAACAAAGTCAACGGCACTTAGCAACACATCAACAAGGAAGCGTTAGATGGACAAGCTGAGAGCGCAAAGATACTTTTCTGATTAGTGAGTGCCTTCCCTCCCTCAGCTAAACAGTGCTTTTTGAAACTAAGCAGAAATCACCAAAGCTGACTTCCGAGAAGGGGAAATCTTTTGCTTACGTGGGATACATCAGTAACTGCCTAAGCATCTTGTGGGGGACAAACTTCTTAAGTTCAGTGTGGTAAAGTGATAGGCCCCATCTCTTTTTTGCTTCCTCCAAATGAAAGGAAACGTGGGGTGATACTGAAAAGGTATCTGAAGATCCATTATTTAACTCTTGGGAGATTTTCTAAATGCAAAGAGATCTGAGAGTAGGAAATACCAACTGACTTTTTTTTTTTATATTAATAAGACTGAGAAGATACATTGCTTAAAGACCTCTAGTAGTGTAGTGGTTACAGTCGGGCTGTTAATCTCACCGTCAGTGGTACGAAACTACCGGCGGTTCCGCTGGAAAAAAATCAGATTTACCGCCTTGGAAACCATATACAGGGTAGCTATGAGTCAGAACTGACTGGACGACACTTAACAACAACAACAATTGTAAAGCGCAGTTCTACTCTATTCTTTAGTGTCTCTATGAATCACAAACAACTTTGACAACAGTGGATTTTTAGCTTCCTGCTAAAAATAAATAAATAAAATGAGTTTCATAACTATATGACCAAAGAGAGCACCTGCAAATAGTTTTCAAGTAGCCTATGAGAAGACCTTTCTGTTTTCTGAAAAAGCTTTCAAAACCACACTCTTCCCATTGTTTACACCAGGCTGATAGGGTAGCCAATGATTCCTATCAGTGACTGACAATTAGTGTGTTGCTTTCACTCCTGGTTACCTACCTCTCTAGTTGCTTTGCTTTCTGGTAACTTCTCTAGTCCAGTGGTTCTCAACTTGGGGTGATTTTACCCTCCAGACAACATTTAGCAAGGCCTGGAGATTCTTTATTATCATCATTGGCATTTAGTGGGCAGAGGCCAGGACTACTTCTCATTATTTTTGCATTGGAGAAGACCCTTATTTCACTGTCCCCCGCAACAAAAAAAACAACCAGCCCCAAATCTCAACAGTTCTAAGGTTGAGAAACTCTGTCGCCGATGGCACTTTTGGAGAATTGAGTGGGGACTAGAGAAAAAAGTAGGATTTTAAAATCATGTCAAGGGGGAGGGTCAGGAAGAAAGAAAGCAGAAATTTACAGTGCCCCCAAATCAGTTAAATCCAGGATTCCTAACCCCTGGTGCTCCCTTCCCCAGTTTCACAGACAATCACTTGTTGGCTCCATATGGGTTGGCTCAGCTACGACTTTCTTAATCATTCACTTCTGATGAAAGACCCATTTCATCAGGGTAAATGGCACAGGGTTAGTCCCATCTTCCCAGCAAAAGTTACAGAATTGACTGTATGATTGGAATTGAGTCCAAGTTTTCAAAAGATCCTTCAAATAGCCTTTCCAGAGCTTCACAAAGACCACAGATGACAGAAGAAAGTCAGAAGAGAGTCACCTAGAGTACTCGCTTGGAAATCTGCAAAATAATCAGGTGTAAATTTCTTTTGGACTGGGGCCCGTCAGAGAAATCTCCAACAAAAAAGCCGGTCCAACAACTCCTCAGACTATTTCAGATTTTCCAGGAGCACAATTTGCTAAGTCATTCCAAAGTAGTTCTACCCAAGTTGACATTGGAGAGAGTGACCAAAATGTCAGGATAATATAATATACAATAATAGTCTAAATTATGACCTTAAGTGGACTTGGAATGTTTGAAGCATCTCTGAAGGCTTCGTATACCTTTCGGAGGCAGGCAGGGCATCACTGCAGTGTCTGCCATAGTCTACAGCAAGGGAAACGAAGCCACTAATTAATGGCTTAGGTGATCTTATTAGAATAAAAGCACCAGCAAGATCTATGTTCATGGGTGATCTCCACTGAAAGGCTCTATTTAATTTACTAGGTTGACATTAAAAAAAAAAAAAAAATCACTTGGGTTTGACTCATGGCAACCTCACATGCAACAGAACAGAATTGTGTTCCGTAGGGTTTTTAGTGGTTAATTCTTTGGAATAAGATGGCCAGGGCTGTCTTCCAAGGTACCTCTGGGTAGGTTCAAACCTTTAAGCTTTTGGTTAGCAGGCAAGTATGTTAATTTTTTGTCCCACTTCTCTCAGGAACTCCAAATATGACAATATTGTTAAGTGTTGTCGAATCAGTTCTGGCTCATAGAGACCGTATATAGGGTTTCTGAGGAGCAGTTGGTGGGTTTGAACTGCCTACCTTGTGATGATCCGTCCAGTGTTTATCCTACAACACCCCACTAGGACTCCGACTTTGACGTTGTTGTTGTTGTTAAGTGTCATCAAGTCAGTTCTGATTCATAGCGACCCTGTATAGGGTTTCCAAAGAGTGGTTGGTGGATTTGAACCACCTACCTTGTGGTTCAAACCGACATTGCAGTCAAGTGCTTATCCTACAGCTCCACATCAACTTTAACATAGGCATGGTTAACTACTGCTATACGGGAGAACACTGTGCTGGAATCAGAACACAGACTCTAGAAACTGTCTCCAAATACCTCTGCCGCTAATAAGCTGTGTGACCTTGGCCATGTTACTTCTCTTTGGGTTTCAGACTTCTTATCTTAACTGTTTGTTTTGGGCTGTTTAATCTTCCAAGGCCCTCCAAGCTTGTAGCTGTCCTCAGTTTTACTTCCTTTGAAGAATCAGAGAGTTTTAAGAGGGAGAAATTAGCGTAATGAATAATTAATAATCTGGTTTTTGGGTGGCTTCCCAGGAGCTGCAACATGCCTTCTTTTGCATGGAAACTGTTACCCCTGTGGAAATTCTGAGCATTTAATGCAAAAGCCTTTAATTTAAAAGACCATGTGGTCTCTGCTGGTTGCAATTTCTCTTTGTTTCTGTGCTGCCGCTCATCAAATATTGCAAAGCCATTAATTACCTTTGGACAAATGCAGAGGGCCATGTGCAAAGATTCTGGCCAATTGCACAAAGCAATATGCCAGATGTAAAGTAAGTGAAGGGTTTTTCTTGGTATTTAAGGTTCAGTGAAAAAGTAAGAGGGGCAGCTATGCCAAGAATGAAAAGCCAGAGCTTGCCAAGTGCTTCTTTAAGTGCCTTTAGCCAATGTGAGACTAAACAATGCATTAAATAGGCATACAATTCACTGGAGCTAAGGAATTATATGTCAAATAACAGCTCTTTGCTATGATATAAGCATGATCTAGCATATAGATAATGACAAACAAAATGCCGAGTTGTCATCTCCTTAGTCTAACAGTTAATAAGTCCAAGGGATTTGAACTTTCCAGGCAACCGAAAGTAATTCCTTGGGATCTAAGAACTTGCTGATGTTCCATAGAGAGGTGTAGGATGGAACACTGCCAAGTCAGCAGCTCAGAGGAAAAAAAATGATTTTTTGCCACCATGGTTGTCAAAGATGACTGGCTGCGTAAAAGAACAAAGCTTTGCAGCCCATCCTGGAGAATAATGAGGAATCTCATTGGGAAAACCATTGTGCCTGTTCTTGATGTGTCAGATTCCTTGCTGTGGGCAGTGACATTAGAATGGAGGTGGCTGGGGAGATGAGGTTGGCTCTAATGGAGGTCCTAAAGGATACTGCTATGGAACATGATATCTGAATAAAATATGCAGAGGACCATAGAACTTACAACATGCCCCCCAAGTGTCTACCCTGGCCACTGCTGAAAATAGGAGACATTCTACTGCTGATGGTCTTCAAAACACTGATTGAATGATAGTTGTGCCAGTGAATGCCTTGGATTGAAACACCCAGTGGCTGTCACACCTCTCTTGACTGCCAGATGGGGAAGCATATTCCTGTCTGGGTTATAGGGTATTGTGATCACCTCACCTTTACCGTATCTCTCATAGTACCCACCAAAAAAGATCCTTGCTCCAAGTAAGTAATCCTTCTTCAATAGGTCTTTGAGTAGAACCAACATAACTAATGTCGTAAGTACCATTGAGTCATTTCTGACTTATAGTATTCTGTATAGGGTTTCTATATAGGATTTTACAGGAGTGGCTGGTGGGTTTGAACCACCAACTTTATGGTTAGAAGTCTAGTGCTGAGTCTATAATGCCACATCAGGACATATCTAATAGCTGCAATAAGTTACACACTTAGGGCTTGCTGGCAGAAGACGCTAAAGTCTGCCCAATGAGAGGTTTCTTTATATTACACTGCATGTAATGGTAGGTGAGCAGTGCTCAGTGTGAGTAGGGTCCATGAGTCCAGCCTAGAAGGTTCTTGGGCAGCAGTAGTCTTTAATCAGAGAAGCTATTTCTTATGTACCTTGAATAAATTCTACTACTGTTTTCTCAATTTTTCCAGAAGGTATAATATAGTACAATGGACATCATGCCTCCTTGCAAGAAAATCCACAGTGCCAACTGAGTCACCTAGAAGAGGACTGGGATTTCGGAAGTATTCCCCTTCCCCTTCAACACCAGTCTCTAAAAAATGCAGATGGTTGAAAAAATTCACATCTTGGAGACAGAAAGACATTGGCTGTATGTCTGGATTCCCTCAGTAAAGTCAGCCACAGAATCACAGGGTCTCACATTGTTCATTTGTCTAATGAGGCATTATCCTTGCCCACCAAGATTGGCAAAGACAAGTGGAAGCATCAGTACAACTAACTGAAAAGTTTTAATTGTACTGGTTTGGCTCTGTGGGCTAATGCGTCAGACTGCAAAGTTGTTTGAACTGCAAAGTCAGTAGTTCAAGCTCATGAGCTACTCCTTGGAAACCCTATACAGGGTCGCTATGGATTGGAATTGACTCGACAGCACTTCACAACAACAATTGTACTAGATACATATAAGGCAGTCTTCATTGTTCATGTCACTAATATAACTCTTATAATTGGTGCTATAGGGTGTCCTGGTGCGGTGCTGTAGGTTAATGTGCAAGGTCGTTTGAGCCACAACGTGAGTGGTTCAAGCTCGCCACTGCTCTTCGGAAACCCTATGCAGGGTCTCTATGAATCGGAACTGTCTCAACTACACTTAGCAACAACAACAACCAATAGCAAGTTTTATCAGCTGCCTCCAAGGAAAGAAAATGAATGTATAATTAACTGGGCTGTCCAGATACCTCACCCTTTGTAACAGATTCTGGAAGTGATTCCAGAAGGGGAGAAGTAAGTGTAATACTAACATGAATATGATGCTTATTATGTATCAGGTAATATTCTAAATGAACATCACTCGACCACAAGGTCAGTTTGAACTGCAAGGTTGACAATTCAAATTCACCACTCACTCCTCAGAAACACTACAGAGGGTCGCTGTGGGTCGGAACTGACTCAATGGCACTTAACAACAGAGGCAAAAATGTATGAACACATTTAATCCTAACACCAGCCTTGTGTGGTAGATCCCATTTTATAGGTGAAGAAATCAAGGGGCAAAGAGGTTAAGTAAATTGCTCAAGGTCCCCCACCAAGTAAGTTGCTGAACCAGAACTCCAGCTTGGGATGCTTGGCAAAAGTGGCCAACATGTTGGTCTTAACTTTTCACTCTCTTGCTTTTCGTAATTCTCCATGAGCGGTGATAGTCATAGAGAGTGAACGTGACTTTGAATGCCCCAAATTACACACTTTCATCTTTAATTGAAGAAAAGGTCTAGAGGTCCATAGTTCTTACTAATCCTGTTTAAATTAATAGAGTCCCTCTAAAAACTTATCTACTCGTTTGCCATCACATTCAAGAGAGAAAATGTAAAGATGAAAGTTGTTGGTTGGTCCTTTCCAGCAAAGAAACACAGCATTCTTTTTCTTGAGGCAGGTACTCCACTGAGCAGATGATCTGCATGTGTTTGGTTACATACCCACGATCTATTCCATACCTGAGGAGTTGAAACCCAACTTAACACACAAAAAAAGAAGTTGGAACTTCTTTCCTTAAATTCTTTTTGTGGCATCTCCTATTCCTGGGGACACCAGAAACTGTATAGAGAAGGCAAAGGAGACTAAATAAATGTTCTTTGATCCCTACTAAAACTCAAGGTTTTTATTTTCTTGAATAGCCCCAAATCATTGTTAATTATAACCTAGTATACAAGTCCCTTAACAAAATCTTCTCATTTTAAATACCAGAACATTTCAATCCATGACAATTAAATTCCTGTAAAAGTCCTGGTGTGGGTGCTGTGGGCTAATGAATTAGACTGCAAAGTCATTTGAACTGCAAAGTTGGTGGTTCAAGCTCACCAGCTGCGCCTTGGAAACCCTATACAGGGTTGCTATGGGTCGGAATCGACTCGACAGCACTTAACAACAACAACAACAAAGTCATACGGGTTGGAACCAACTGAATGGCACTTAAAAACAATAACAAATTCATATGGACTGCAAGCCACAAGATCAGTAGTTCAAACTCACCTGCTGCTCCTTGGAAACCCTACACAGGGTCACGATGAGTCGGAACTAACTCTATGGCACTAAGCAACAACAACAGCAAGTCATATAGCTAATAAATGACAGATATGTGAGTAGCTTTTGAGCACTATGTTTTCAATAAAATAAGTGTACATTAATAATAATAACTTGCCTCTAGGTATGTTATTGCAATAAGTAACAATGAAAGTTAGTTGCAAAGTTTCACTTAAATTCTACCCAAAATAGTATATTTTAACCCATAAATGATGTCATTTGTTTATTCAGAACTGTCCTTAAAAACTATGCATTGGAAATATGCTTTATAAAAGCTATAAATCTGTAATAATCCAAAGAATAACCAACATTTAAAGAACTTGATTTACTTCTCCTTTTCCCCAAACTGTTGAAGTCAAGCATATACAGTTTATTTAAGGGTCTGTTTATAGACTCTTAAAACTAAAAAGGACCCCAGAAACTCTTTCTTCTGGTTACTCTTAATTGAAACCATTCAACATGGCTGGCTGTCCATCAGTTTCTTAACTGTGTTCAAGGAAAGAAATTCTAGCAGTTCCTGAATAGTATGTTAAAATGGGTAACCTCCATACCTATCAAAATTTGTATCTCTGGCAAGCTTAACTTCTCTTTCACTTGAAGCTCTTTCCCCCTTACTGGTTTCATATGAAATGTGGTTATAACAGGCCACCCTCTATGAGGGCTCCATCAATCTGGTCAGATAAGAGCTAGCTTTCCCCCAGTGTACTTTCACATCATTATGCCTCCATTTTTTCTCAAAGGATTATGAGAGTACAAGTCTAGTTGATAGGTTCTATTACTATGATACATAGGGAAGAATGGTAATTAGCTGTTCATTGGAACTTGCTTTTCATAAAATGTCTGGGGAAGCTGCATTAATTATAGATGAACTGTTCCACTTATGCTGGGAAGGTGTTCACAGAACAGACCATCTAGAAAGTCATTTCTACTGTGTGCTATAGGAATTTGTGCTTGTAGGAAAATAGCTCATTCACAACATTGGATCAATCAGTACAAAATAAGCCTACAGAGACTTTTACTCAGAACAACTGTTTCTAATATGGTTAAAAGCTCTCCTGGTTAAATATTCTGGATGGGCAAAAATGATACAGTTACATAGGTCATTTTCTTTTAGATTTGGATTTCAGACTAAGATCAGAAACTGCCTTCCATTATTTTATTATTATTATTTTTAAATCCATGGTTACTTCCAAATTGGATTTGAAGTTGTTTAACATAAAATGCACAGCTACAATGAAACTTTGAAAATAACAGTGAAAAAACAAAAGTCAGTTGTTACCAAGTAGAGGTGGGGAAGACGGTTTTCCTCTGAAAAGTAGTTCAAAGACTGTAAATGCTAAGAGCTGATTTCTCCACACACAATAAATCTCAGGGGATGAAAAGAAAACTCAATAAAATTTGTTGACAAAGCAAATGCCTATAAGAATAATTGGATCAGACTCAAAGCAGACCATTAGTGTAGCTTGGGGATGACCAAACGCAGCCTCTCTGTCATTGTCAGTATACAGTGTGTTCACTTAAATCAAAGAAAAGCAGTTTTATCAAATAGCTGGGTAAACTTAGGTGAGAACTGTACCAAGCAGTGAATAAAACCTAACTGTTGATGGTTCTTATAACTAAGCCCCAAACATATAATATATTCAATTTAATTGGATTCATTTTGATTTAATTCAATTCAATTCTCCAATCAAATGTGGATAGCTATAGATCAGTCAGGCATTAGGTTAGACCCTGGGGTTCAAAAGTGAATAAATATGGCATTAAGGAGTCAGTTGAAAGAGCATTATTCTTGGGAGAGTAGAACCAGGTAAAGGCGGGTAATTCAAAACTTCTCCCAATAATACTTAGGAAAAACCTAAGGAACTATAATCTATTCTCCCATGGTCTTCAGTTATGACACTCAGTAATACTAATGTGAGTATTTTTAACCACCTAACTAGACTGTGAGTTCCTTGAAGGCAATCTTGACTTCACTAGATACCGCATTCATGCCAAATACAGTACCTTCCATATAACAGATGTTCCATAACCAAAACCCCACAAGCATAGCATCAATTCTGACTCAGAGCAAGTATATAAAACAGAGTAGAACTGTCTCATAGGGTTTCCAAGCTTGTAAATATTTACATTTTTGTAAATTGTCACATCTTTCTCCCTCAGAGAAACTACTGGATTCAAACCACCTTTGATTAGCTGTTGAGCACTTTAACCATTGTACCCCTAATGCTTCTGAGATGTTCTGTAGTTGTTTTGATTAAAAATGCAATGGGGTTACCTGCTTATAGACACAGAGGACTGTCTAGTGGACTAGAAAGTTGTTTTGTTTTTTTTTAAAGAATACTTTTGTTCATGAGGATCTGTGTCAGATAAGACATAATATAAATCATGGTATTTATAAGGCAGAATATATGAAACATATATACCCCATGACAGTGCAGACGATAATCATATATGGTAGTGGTGGTAATGTGCCATTCCGACTCATAGCAGCCCTGGATAGGGTTTCCAAGGCTGTAAATCTTTAGGAGGGCAGAAAGCCTCATCTTTCTCTTGCATAAGAATATATAATTCGCTAGAGTTTATAAAACTACTTTCTATCCAAAGCCAACAGTTGTCTTATATAACCTTGCCCTCTATGCTAGTGGCTGCATCAATGGGCTCAAGAGTAGCAACAATTGTGAGGTTGGCACAGGAGTGGGCAGTGTTTCGTTCTGTTATGTATAGGGTCGCTATGAGTGAGTACCGACTCCATGGCACCTAACAACAACAACAACAACAACAACATAGTAACAGAATAAAAGAACCTTTTCCATGCCTTGAAATTGGTTTCCATCATAGTTGTCCAATGTTTTCAACTGTCTGTGTGAATATATATATATATGAATATGCATCATCCAGTTACTTAGGGTCAAATCATTTTTTCCATTCTCATTTTTCATCATGTCAAGCAAACATCAGAGGCATAGAAAGATCCAGTTTCTGTGCCGTCTGTCTGGAAATCTGCAACATGTCACATTGAACGTTATAACA
Organism: Chrysochloris asiatica; assembly: GCF_000296735.1. Classification (NCBI taxonomy): domain Eukaryota; kingdom Metazoa; phylum Chordata; class Mammalia; order Afrosoricida; family Chrysochloridae; genus Chrysochloris; species Chrysochloris asiatica. Next base: position 4,325,956 of record NW_006408678.1, on the reverse strand, counting down.
AGATGCTTATATAGGTTTGGCAATTACCTAGTGAATGGGATCAAAGGAAATTTTACAAACGGATTATCAAGGCTAAAAAAAAAAAAAAATCCTTTTGGGCATAATAAGTGAGAACCACTTATTCATATTTTTAAAATGTGGATCAGTAACAGCAAATCATAGAATCATTACAACCCATGGTTGGTTGATGTTGTGTGTTCGCTTTCCACAAGTCATTTCGGAGGTAAAACAAGTCTGTTATTCCAAAAGCACACACCCAATGAACTCATTCATCTATACTGTAACAGAGAACTGGGTTCAATTGCTTCCTTGCCCAAAAAATAAGCAAATTCACTCAATTAAAGCATTGGATGGAAGCAGAGTGGGCATGTGCCCATTCAAATGGTAGAAAGTGCCTCCTATTTTCTCACTAGGTAATAAGGCAATTTGTTGCCAAATCCACAGCGAGTACAGATCATTAGTCTCAACAACAAGCCTTTTGCTTCTCATCTTCTCTACCCATCCTGAGACCACTATCCATAGACCCTCCAAACTCTCTTTCACTCTCTCTCTCTCTCACACACACATACACTCACATGACACCTGCCTAAAGAGAGACTGACATCGGGGAAGAGCTGACATCTGGGGAGAAGCTCAGAGAGACTTGAAATATGTGTGTCATCCCAGGAGTTATTCCAAGCCTAGTGGGTCACTGAGGTAAACTGTCTAAACTTGAGTGATATGAGCCTTTAAGAATGAATCATCTTCAAGGAGGATTGTCAGTTTCCTGGATCCTAAAGTCCAAAGACATATACAGAATAAGCGTCTGGCCTTAAATCTTTCACTGCCTTGTAATAGGCTAGACAGATTTACTTGAAGTAGATCCTTTGGGCAACGTTGACTTTAGTTTAGGTTTATTATTTGTAAGTGTTGACATGACTTTTTACTGACTTGTTACTAAGTACCATCCAATCGGTTCCAACTCATAGTGATCCTGTATAGCGTTTCTGAGGAGCAGCTGGGGAGTTTGAATCACTGACTTTGCAGTTTAAACTGACCTTGAGGTCCAGTGCTTACCCTACAGTAACATACCAGGACTCCGCTTTTACAGACCGTGTACTTTACAATCACCTGAGATCCATTTATGGGATAAGCAGCCCTACACTTGTCAAAGACCTTTTTCCAGACTTAAATATCCCAGAAGATTCCCATAGAAGAGATATGGCAAAGGAGAGCAATAACCAATCAACCAATCAACCAACCACCACCACCACCACCACCAAAATCAAGATCAATTCCCATAGAGGGCACATTGGTACAGTTTGCAGTTAGAGACAACTTGGGTGTTTGCAAACATGCCTGTGAGCAAAGTTCACCTCTGGCAGTTCCTGGTGATTTCATGTCATATGAGGACATCTAAGATGTGCCTCCTAATTCTTTTTCCAAATCCACATGGCTGGAGTGTTTTATTCTTGAATTCCAAATGATATGCACTTACAATAGGCCTGATGTTATTGTTGTTAAGTGGTGTCAAGTCAGTTCTGACTCATAGTGGTCCTGTATAGGGTTTCCAAGGAATGACTGATGGGTTTGAACTGCTGACCATATGGTTAGCAGTCCAGTGCTTATCCTACAGCACCACACCAGACTTCCATATGTTTATATGTGCACCCATCTGTCTCAAAACTCAAAAGTTTATATATTCTGTCCTTTCATTGAAAGGAATGGAATAGCAAGGGTAGGCCTTCATAGTTGAAGACAGTTCCAAGCCCATCTGCTAAGGTGGAAAATCCAGCCTAAATCTTTGGTCTTGCCCAAGCCCTACTGAAGCACTCTTATAAAGTGAGGAACCTCAGAGGCTGAAGAAAACAGCCAGCTACTGATAGCTATTCAGTTACTTACACACCCTTTCTGTGGTTGTAGGTCCACAGAGCCATATACTCCAGACTTTAGGAGCGTAGTGGGGATGGGCTACTTACTGAAATAAAAGCCTCTGTCTCCACACACGAACTGAAGAGCATCCACCAACTCCGCCCCGCAGAGAGTCTCAGGCCCCGCTGTGACAGAGCTGGTGAAGGTGAGCAAGCACAGGGCCAGATAGAAGAGGTGTGAGGAAGACATGATATGTATCTTCACCTGTGGAGAAACAGAAAGAGAGTCATGTTTCCTCCTGGGTCCTTGCAAGAGGAGTGGGGATGGGGCAGGGCTGAATTTCTGTGCCCCCCAATTTTCATTGGGATTCATGGCAATACCCTGTGTTCACAGAACAGAACCTCTCCATAGAGTTTTCTTGGTAGCAATCTCTGGGTTAGTTGAGAAGCCAAAGAGTTTGCACCACTCAGGATGCAGTTTCCCCTAGTATTACATTATGGTCCTTCATCTAAACTACCACCACAGAAGTGCAACAAAGTACAGGGGAGGCTGCTGGGTACCGTAGACTGCGCATGTCCTGACATCAAACAACCACTGGTTGAGTTCCCTTGGAATCATGGAACCTTGAGGAGGTCCGTCCTGAACTTCAGCTGTCTTTGGGGGTGCTACGGGGTTACTATAACTTACTATATAGGTTCCTGTTACAATTAAATGAGGTAAAATATCAGAAAACATTTATTACATAAATAATGAATGTCATAATTACAATGAAGAGCCCACAGCACACTGAGAGGCTAGTGAAGCTTACTGACTCAGCAAACATTAAATTGTACTTTGCATAGATTCGTGACCAAATATGTTTTATTAATTTATATTCTTTTGAAATGAACCATCCACAGATGGTATACGATCCTTTGTTAACCTAAACCCACTGTTGCCAAGTCAATTCTAACTCATATTGACCCTACCAAACTCAGCAGAACTGCCCCATGGGATTTTCAAGGTTGTAAAGCATTACTGAAGCAGACAACACATCTTTCTACTTGTAGAGCCCATGATAGGTTCAAACTATTGATCTTTCGGTTAGCAGTTGAGTGCTTTGACCATAGTACTACCAAGGATCCTTCCATTATTGACCAGAATATTAAATTAACTAGAACATTATTTCCCAGCTATTGATTCAAGATAACTTACTGAGGCTAAAAATTTTAGAAATTGAGAAAATACTATACATTTTTATCGTTTCTTTCCCCTTACTCAGTGAGAGAGAAAAAAAGAGAGAGAGAGAAAAAATATATATAGAGAAAAGCGATTGAGAAAGGCTGATTCCTTACCTGGGAAATAAAAGCAGTTAGCACAGCCACAAGTAGAAGAAAAAAGCCAATCCAGAGACAGAAAACAGGAAGCTTTAGGAGTGAAATGGATTCATCCTAAATAGATAGCTACTTCTTCTGTATTCTAAAACCCAGTATGTCAAGTTCAATATCAAATCAACACATGTATAATAAGTGCATTCTATGCATAGGTACTGAGCTCAAAACCTGAAAAAAAAAAGTCTTTCTACAAAATTTTTTTTCCTGGTCACAGGAATTCTGACTTCATCTATTGGAGGGACTTATGTGTCACTGTGTCATTTTATAGCGCAATCTACCAAGGGACCCCGGGAAAGTGATTTAGTTCATGAAACGAAGCCAGATGCAGGATTCCTGCAGCTCTGGTCTCTGTCCTCACTCTCAGAAGTAGAAAGGATGCTAAGGTTATCACTGAGGCTACCATATTGCTACTTGTGGCCCTACCAGGTGCCTTGTAGCAGGAAGTTGAACAAGGTCAGTAGCCTTGCCTGTCTTGGATGTGGCTGCTTTCAGCAACTTTGGAAGACCTTCTGGAGGGACGGTAGGCAAGAAGCCCTATTAAAAGGGCTCTGGAGTGGAGTTAGGCTGGAAGCCATAGTTATATATAAAAAAAAATGTTTTCTGAACCTCCTAATAGAAGCAAATATATCTACCCTTATCACTTTTGAAGAAGCAGACTCAGAAACTTATTTTCTGACTACCCACCTTGTATTCTATGAACTCTCAACTGAGGTCTCTACATCAGTGGCAAAGTTTGCTTGATCATTTTAATTAAGATTTCCATATTTGTAGCCAGATTTCAACCCAGAAATTGGGGAGAAACCACACACACAGTCCAAACCCCAGGCTCTCGTTAATACAACATAAATATTTAGTTAATGCTTGTAAAACAGTTGAAGATGAAAAGCACCCTCTATTTGCAAATTATCATGAATAATGGACATGAAATAAAAGAGAAGGTGATAACTCAGCTGAACATTTTTCCATTTCCTCAATAGACTTCTACATGGAAACTATCCACCCCACATGGAGCCAGAACTACTGGGCCTTCTAGAAGCAAGTCATCAGCCAGCCTTCATTTGTCTAAGTTGTAAAAGAAGTAGTGGGTTTATTTCCCTTCAGTCTTTCCCATGCAGACTGCAACAAATGGACTTCATTGCCCTTCACAAAAGAATTTTGATCTTTTAGGACATGCTCCCACATTCTAATGATGGGCCCATTGGTCTATAGAACAGATCCTCACATTCAGGCAATGGGCCAGTTCTAGAATGTATGGTACTTTACCATTCCTTTTTCTCTACCTGCCCCCCTATGTCTGTTGAGTCTCTAGACATACCGAATGCCAAGCACCTGCAATTACAGATTCTTTCAAGTTCTTTTGTTCTTATGAAATCCATAGGGGTGAAGGGGTGACAGAGGTGGGTGGAAATCACTCAACTCATAGCTTCCATGAATTGAGAACTTTATTAGATGTCAAAACTATATTTTTAATAGCTATTTCTGGTATAACACATTTGTTGTTGTTGTTAAGTGCTATCCAGTCGATTTCGACTCATAGCAACCTGGATAGGGTTTCTGAGGAGTGGCCGGTGAGTTTGAACTACCGACCTTGAGGTTCAACCTTCAGGTCAAGTGCTGATCCTATGGTACTACACGAGGACTCCATAATACATTTAGGCCCAGCAGTACATAGAAATCTCTAGCCTTTAAAAACTCAAGTTGTTTCCCCCACCCCCACCCCCCATAATCTTTTTTTTTGTTGTTGTTTTGCATTATATTCTATAACTTGAGCACAAGATAGAATTTCCAGGGAATTTTCCTTTAATTCATGGAAGAGTCCAGGACACCTACAGAGAACCAGAGAATTCATCACATTAGGTTCCCCAAAGGGAAAACAATCAGGAACTTGCTTAGGAGTTAAAAGTTTGAAACAATTGGCCTCATATGTTCATCATTTCCTTGCCCTTTTATTTTGCTAAACAAAAAGAAAACCAAGAGAGAGAAAGGGAAAAATGAGAGAGAGAAAGGAAGATAGCAGAGAGAGAAAAGGGACAAAAAAAAATCTAGAATATTCTTCCTCAAAAACCATTCACAGTTCCAAATTTAAAAAAGAAAAAGAAAGCTTTCTTATTATCTTAAATAAATGGACTATCAATTGACTCCAGATGTCTGGTCTACAGTGGAAATGCCCAGTAGAACTTGAGGGTGATAGTCATAAGAAAACACTTACTGTAGGTGTACTCATTTTGGTTTGTTCCAGGTCTTTTACAGCAGGTCAGGGTGGGTTTTATGAGACTGATGTGAACAGAAAACTGAGGACTTAAAAACATGTGCGGCTTGTGGGTGTGGTTTATGAAAGCATCTAGTTACATTTGGACACTCAGGCAGGTATGCTATGAGGCTGGGTAAACTGCCTTTTGTCCATTCACACAATGAACAAATTGCACAGCTGGGATTTGAGTCAATCTATCCCCTCCACCTCCCATCCCAATCAAGCCACTGATTTCCATTGTGTGTCTACTACAGCGGCCCAGATAGTGATCTAGGCTCTAACCTTCTGTCTTGTTCTCTTCCCTCTGATTCCCTCACACCCTAGGAAACACCTTGAGACTCAGAGTACAGATCAACCCAGGAGTTCTGCTGCCTCTAGGCAGGGCACCTTGACTCATTGAAATGACATTTGAAAGTCCATGTAGCTCCCCCAAACCACTTCCTGCTTCAAGCACAGGGAAAAGTAAATTGATTGCTAGTTCTGCTTCTGAGAAGTTCAGCATGCCCAGAAGGAAAAGTTTATTTGGACACAGTTTCCCAAACTTGTAATTAATGCAGAGAGAACTTATCACAACCTCGTTTATGATCATCTAAACAGGGAGAGAAACATAGAATATCTGTATATTGACTTCATTTCATGGAAAGCAAGGTGGTAAATGCATCTGGGAATCTCAAGGACAGCTGGCTCTGGTGCTTGACAAGGGCGTATCCTCACCTCCCAAGCCACTTACTTGACCAAGCAAGGTCCTGCTGGTAGAGTATTTGGAAGCAGGAGATGAAGGCTGCACTAAGCAACAAAGACGTTTTATGAATTGAGCCCGAATGCAATTGCAGCAGGGGAGCCAGTGACAGCTGTTTAAAAGTGCTTGCAAATTGAAACACACACACACACACACATACACACATCTTGAAGGATATAATTTTGCTAAGAATGGAAATTTGAACCAGGGCCAGTGATTAGAAACCAGAAGTCAGTGCATTGACAACGGCAGCCAAATTTACCTACAAAGACTGTACAACACTGAACATAAAATCCGAGTTTACCACACACAATCAATCCCAAGGCAAAACTTTTCCCACAAAAGTCCTCCTCAAATGAGTCAAGTTGGAAAAGCAGCAGCTCAAAAGTTTCCGCTTTCCATCTACAGTATGCATTTGTTTAAATCCTGTGAATATGCAAGGTCAGCAAGAGTTATCAAGGACTGTTCTTTTTCATTTTTGAAGAACATTTTAAACTTCATTGTAACTTTGACTCTCTGGGCAAAAGTGCAGAGAGTTCCGGGACCTTAGCTCTAAAGATCATATTTAAAAGCTTTAAAACACCATCTCAAATGTAACTCTTCATATCGGGCATACCCTGTAAATTAAGTCCTGACAAGTTACACACACACACACACACAGAGCGAGAGACATGATTTTAAAAATAAAACATCTGCACCTGCCAAAAAAGAAAAAAAACCCTAAAGAGTTCATATCCATGTTCAGCCTTTAACTCTAGACAGGATTTACAGGAATCTCCTATAATGACACTATGGAAGCCTGCAGAAGTAGAGGGTTTACCATAAGGACCCTGCAATAGTTTCTACTCATACCGATATCTGTGCAAATGCATCCATCTCCCGGAGCTATTTTTTCAGATTCCACAGAATTGCATATTCAGCAATTTATAAATAACTCTCAGTTCCAAAACAATGAAAATTCCAAAGTGAATAACATTTCTAGGCAGCAGCAAACAGTATACAATTTAAATAAAATTCCCCCAATGACTTCAAAGAGTAAGAAATATTTACCTTCAAGAAATCACAAGAGCAGCACTTAAATAATTGGGTTGGAAGACTGCTGATTTTTCCCATTGCTTCTGAAGTGCAAAGTCTGGAAATGAATTGGTTAGCAGGAATAATGAGGCAAAAAAAGAAATCCAGAGAGATGGGAGATGTTGAGGGCAATGTCACATTTCAATTTTGAGGACTTTATTCCATTGCGCAGGCTCTATCTGCTCTGAATTTAGCAGTGACAGTGAGATTTAGCAAACAGAAGAGGGATTTAGAGAAAATCCTCACATTTATCTACAAAACACAGACACTGTAGACAGGAAACAGCTGGGGGAACATTTGCCTTCTCTCTCTCTCCCTCTTCTGGCAAAGTTATCGAGTAAGGACTTTTTTGGGCATGGTGACAAATAACATCATACCTTTGCATTTTAAAACTAGAGCACAGAAGCTTTTTTTTTTTTTTTTCCCTCTTAAAAGAATGTGTATTAGTGACAGGGTTTACAGATACTAAAATACTTCTTCAGTCATAGAAAATATGGGTCTGTCCTCTGATTAACTTTTCACTGGCCAAGAAAACACACACCTTCACAGATGTTACAGGGAGATACGTGGAGGAGGGGTCAGCAGTTTGATCTTCTAGAGAAAACACAACATTTAAGAAGAGAAGAAATGAAGACAAGACCACCTCAAGCACACGTTACAGTTTTAACCCTGAAGTGACTGGGGTAGATGGAGAGACAGAGCTGAGGTGAATCCTTCTCCCAGCTGCAGATTCATGGGACTGATCTCATTTCTTAGAACCTACAATAGGGGCAGGCAGCATTGCAGTTGGCTCTCTTTAGAATATTGTCTCATGCTTTTGCTCGCGACTAGGCAAACCTTTTGCTGAACTGTAAAGCCAACTGAATAAATAAAACAGACTCTTTTTCTTCTTTACATGGCAGTCTGTCACCTCCCAGGGGAGGGGAGCCTGAGGGTGCCATAGTTTGTATTTTTCTACCTAATTTGAACCTGTATGCATGTGTATTTTCTTCCACTTTTGTGAATTCTAAATAACCCCCAGCTGGCTAGCCATACCCTATCAAGGATTATGATGTCATCCAAATCACTCAGCTGGGTGAGTGGCTTCAAGCATGGTCCAAGCCAGTTGTCTGGCTCTGAATTGTGTATACCTGCATTTGCCACTGAGAATCACGTTCCGATCTTTGGTCGACACAAATTGTACCAATTTCGCTTTGGTTTTGTGAGGTAGAAGATAAGAATGTGGATTAGGAAACATGTTACAAAAGCGCAGATCTGACATAACTCTTCCTGAGATCCTTCTTTAGGCATGGTTTCCCAGGGGAGGATAACTTGGAGTTCAATTTCTGTCTCTTGAGTCCCAGGGGATTTGATAAGCAAGTGCAGCACCTGTAAAGAGAAGTCTGCTGGAATCCAGAGCCTAGTTCTTTACATTATTCCGGGGCCAGACATTTGCAGAATTGGGTGCCCTTAGAGGAAAACCTGGAGTCCCGGTATGCGCGCTGTGGGCTTATGCGTCAGATTGTAAAGTCTTTTGAACTGCAAGGTTGATGGTTCAAGCTCACCAGTGTACTCCTTGGAAACCTGATACAGGTCGCTATGGGTCCAATTGAATCGACGGCACTTAACAACACCAGTGGAAAACCTAGTTGGTTTTGAAAGTGGGTTGGGTTGCTTGAGGTTTTCTGTGTGGTTAATAACTTGTAGCAAGGAAAAAAAAAAGAATCTGGGATTAAACCATTTCTACCACTAACCACAAGGTCAGTGGCTCAAAGCCATCAGTCTCTCCTCAGAAATTCTATCGGGGATCACTATGGATCAGAACCAACTCGATGGTACTTAACAACACCATTTACTGCATCTAGTCAGCAGGCATCCCTAGCGAAACAAAGAAGAAAATGCTGCAGTCAAAACCCAATGGGAGCCCTCAACGGAGCAGCAGAGGCAGAGAGGAAAATGTCACTGTCATGTGCTCTTATAAAAATATGAACATTGCACTGGGGTGTGTGGGCAGAGGGGGCGGGGGAGGCAATGGACAGTAGTGACCAATTCTCTGGAAAGACAGGGAAGTGAAACCCTTTTGTAAATCCAGAACAGGGAAGGGGTCCTGTCAGGAGGGGCTTTGTGCTCCGAGTTTAGGGAGTTTCAGTGAGTACCATTTGACCAGCATAGGATAGAAATTGTTGTTGTTTTTCAGTACCGTGGAGTCGGTTCCGACTCATAGTGACCCTGCACAGGGTTTCCAAGTCTGTAAATCTTTACGGGAGCAGAACACCTCATCTTTCTCCTGCGGAACTGCTGACCTTGAAGTTGGCAGCCCGACTCATAACCACTACGTTACCAGAGCTCCTTAGGATAGAAATGAGCACCCATTAAGAGGTAGTCCTTCCGGCATCTGTAGATGTGTGCAAGGTCCTGGTTGTGTAAAGAACAGCCCAAGGCTTCCTAAAACGTGTTTCCGTGTACACTTAACTTATGACTTGATTTGCCCAAGATACCCCCACCACCCCTGCTGGTTTTTAAAATGCAGCCTTTACAGATCATGTCTTTATGAAAAAGCAAGGTACTCCTTCCTTTCATGGGCACTGATAATATAGATTATATGGAACCAAAGAGTTGTTCACCTGTTTCCCAGGTGAGAATAAAACATGATATCCAAGTGTAGGTACAAGTAGCAAAGCTACGGTTTTGCTCCATCTCTTCCTCATTGTACTTTGAGCATAGCTGAATCCCTCCAAGATATCCTGGAGACTCATTACATTTCTCCAAATCTGTAACCCAGTCTGGGACACCTCCTTGGCACACACTGGACCCAGGTCACTGTATCCCAAATCATTTCACAGGAAATGCAACTTTGGGAGCAGATCAGACACTGTTCTCCTGTGTGTTTGTCTCTTGGTTTTATAACCCCAACTACCCTGGTAGCGTAGTGGTTATGAATCGGGCTGCGAACCATAAGGTCAGCAGTTCAAAACTACCAGCCGTTCTGTGGGAGAAAGATGAGGTTTTCTGCTATGAAATGATAATTGAGTTTTAATTTACGTCCTCGTTTTTTATGTTACAACCAAATCTGAGATTTCAGGGAGCCATAATGGTCATCAGCAGCACTGTGGAAACATTCTGATGTGAGTTATCAGTTTTCAAGAGTGAAAACAATGTCCTGAAGTGATTATTAGTATACTTCAATTTGGGGGCGAGTCTCTACTTCTGGGAAGGGTGAGACAGTCCCAGAACAGGACAACAATTCTTAGGGAAATGGCCCCCCCCCCCCCCCCCCACACACACTAATTTTAAGAGTCATTATGAAAACAAAAGGGCAATACATGTACCAAATGTTTTCCTCTTAATCACAGGGTGCTATAATCCTGCTGAGGATAAAAAGAAACCGATGTACCTATTGACTAAGGATTCCAGGGGTGGTGGTAAATTTGATCTCCAAGAAAAAGTTCAGGCCATTAAAGTCCCAGTAAAGAGAAACAGACAGGGCCATTCTGAAACTGCTGAATGCTTATGGAGTCTCCTGCCTGGAGAAATCTGACAGCTTGGTATGGGAATTGTATGTACCAAAATAGCTACCTGCAAGGAGGTGCTCATCATGAGAACGTCTACTCCTGGAAATTCAGAGATTCACACTTCCAGCATGGGCATGCATAATGGCTGTTGGATATAAATAACTCTCCCCTACTTGAGGAGCTTATTTGCATAAAGCCTCAGCCTATGAAGACTTCTGACACCTCTCCTTAACAACAACAACAACAACAACAACAACACAAAGTTGCTCAGTTCCTTAAAGGGTAGACTGACTGAGGTGCAACCTAAAGGGGTAGATTAGGCTCAGTGTCCCCTCTTTTTGCTCAAAGCTACAGCCTCAAACTTTGTTAGCTAATGAAGCTCCCCTCCAACAGGTAATTTGCTATCTGTGTGCAATAAGGTCTATTTACAGCTTAGTTCATTAATGTCATTTCTGACTGCCAAGAAAAGCACAGAAAGCTAAGGGGACCCTGGAATCAAACACAGGCTAAGATCTTGGGCTCTGGGGCAACCTACCAGGCAAAGAACTTGGGGATACTTTGGTTCTTTCACTTGGATCACTGTTTGTGGGCAGGACTGCCCTGAGAATATATCCTGCAAAGTGCAGATGAAGGACTCAAGATCAGAGGGAAAAGGCTGGACCTCAGATAGGAAAAGCTGTGGAGCAAGGGACTAAAGTCAGCTCCAAAATGTCTTCTCAGAAGGAATGCTAACTCTGCAGAAAGCTCTTCTTTAGCACAAAGACTCTGCTCAAAATCCTTAGAAGAGCATTTCCCCTACAACTAGGGAAAACAGTAATAGGAAGGAGAAATTCCCTCACTAAAGAAATCTATGTTTTCTTTCAGCATCAAACTTGGATCTTACGTTTTCTAAAATGTCCAAAGGGCAAATACTGGAAAGAGAAAACAAAATTGTTGAGGTTTTGTGAGCAAAAGAATTCTTTATGGTGGGTGAGGAACCATTGCATGGGGTGAGGATGGGTTAGGGGATTGAAAAAGCCTCAGAGTTTACCACCCTTGCCCAAAATTGGATAAAAAGTGGGAAACGGAGACACCAGTTCCAAACGTCAGGGATTGTGCCCAGGAACACGCTTTCTTGTGAAATAGAAAAATATGCGCGCCCTCTAGTGGCCTTCTGGGAAACTGCCACTGTAATCAACTACTAATGTGTGGAGGCTGAGAGATGGGAGCAGTGTTGGAAAAAGCTCTAGAGATGCAACTCAAGCTACACTTACCCAGTTTTGTTCAGCATGTTAGAATACATAAAGTAGGTATTTGACTCATTGTGGTTTAAAAAGGGGAAAGGTGCTAAGGAAGAAAGATGGTACGTTTCCTGAGGACGAGAATATTTTGTTCATAACCATTTCTCCAATGCTTAACTTCTGGTCCCGGCTCAAACCTTCTGTGAATGAATGAAAGTCTGGAAAGTAAATGATCAAGAAAAAATGTCTCATATAAAAAAGATCATAGACTCACTGGGTGTGAAGTGACCAAATCATCCTTTAACAGATGAGATAAATGAGACTAGGTGATAGAGAAGTAACTTGTTCAACAAAATGAATTTAAACCAGATCCATTACCACTAAGTTGATTCTGACTCTAGCGACCCGACCCTATAGGACTGAAGTACCCCATAGAGCTTCCAAGGCTGTAAATCCTTATGGAAAGTGGCACATTTTCTCCGGCAGAGTGACTGGTGCATGCAAATTGCCCATTTTTCAGTTAGAAGTCAATTGCTTAACCACTTCACCAACAGGGCTCCTTGAAACAAATTTAGTAATGGCAAATGGGACTCTCCCTGTCTGTGTCTCCCTCTTCCTGCCACATCAGTGTGTCTGGAGGTTAGAGACATGGCACTGAGGAATTACATAGGACAGAGGAGGTTCCATTTTCAATTCTTTTTCTCTCCTTAATTTACCAAGGATAAAGTCTCAGTTTGAAACTGGTTCGTCTTCAGTGCCTCTCTGTCATTAGCTAATCTCCCTTTTTAACAAAAAGAAAGCTGACCTTCAGCCCCCAATTTTTCTTTTCTTTTTAACTTTTTACTGTAACTTAAGTGAATGGTAACAGACAAGATCATCAGTTTTACCCTCAACAAGCATACATTTTGCTTCATCTCAATGACTATAATTCTGCCCTGCAACAAAGAGTTATCTTGCTTCCTCCCAGTGGCTTCTCTTTTCATTTGATTTTTTTGCAAATCAACAAAGCAAAAAAAAATTGATCTACACATACAAAACAAAACATATATATTCATTAAAATATTCAATGGGCACAGTTTGCAAGTCTGCCTCCTGCCCACGGGCACACAGCTTAGCTTTTCGCAGTCCATTGGCCTAGAGTCCTGCTGTTGCTACTTTTCTAGGTAGGATCTCATGTTCCACTCATGTTCTTCCTCTGGATGGTCCCGGGATCGTCTGTTCCTGAAATGAAAGACTAACTACTCCTCCCTTTAAATTACACATCGTCTACAATCACAGTTGTGACAATTGCAATTAATCCTACTAACAATTACTCACAATTGAGTCATAAGATCCTCTCAGCACCATCCCCCTTCCTTTTTACCAGATCCATCTGGAAAAGAAGAATACTATTCAGTGGGGATTCTACCTTACCTCCCGTGTTCTGAAACTAAGTGCACTCATGTAAGCTTGTAGAGGAGCCACTCAGTGCCATTATAGTCGCCCAGTTTTTATAGCCAATGTCTAAATTGCCCATCCCTATCAATCCAGGGCATTGAGGAAACAAACTTGATCTTTGATATGCAGAATCCTTCCACTTTGATTGGAATTTTGAGCCACTCAGCCCCCAGTTTTTGCAGGTAGATGTTTCTATCTGGAATTTGATGGTATACTTGGTGGTGGTGGTGATTGTGTGCCATGGAGTCAGTGCTGACTCACAGTGACACTGTATAGCATTTCTGATATGATAATTCCTCTTCTTTCTCCTGCAGAGTGGCTGGTAGATTTGAACTTCTGACATTGTGATTAGCAGTCTGACTCATAATCCACCATGCTACCAAGGCTCCTGATAATACACCGAGTCCTCACTTACTATCTCGTTATCCAAAATTTTGCATTTACAACAATGTTAAAAAAATCTACTAATTGACTATTTTGTGCACAAATGATGTACATCTGGTAGAAATGAGTGCTGAGGTGTGAGGCGGATGGAACGTTGACGATGATGGTTAAGGTTATGAATCATCTTGGCTCGGCTGATTCTCAGTGGTTTGGCAGTTACGTAATTTGCAGTTATGTACTGATGTAGTCATCCATTTTATGAACTGACGTGGTCATCCTTCACATTCACATAATGCTGAGTTTGAAAGAAAAACTCGGTCTTTGGAGTGGATGCTCTCTTTGTTTTCATGGTATTTACTCAAATCAAACTTAGTTTTAAAAGTATTTATGTAAGTCTCAAAAAAGAAACCCTGGTGGTGCAGTGGTTAAGCACTCAGCTGGTAACGCAAAGGTTGGCACTTTGAACCCACCAGCTGCTCCATTGGAGAAAAATGTGGCCGTCTGTTTCCTTAAGTCTTGAAAATGCTATGGAGCAATGTGACTCTGTTCTGGGCAGGATACTGCTCTGGAATGCAAGGTCAGTTTGAACTGCAAAGTTGGCAGCCACTCCTTGGAAATCCTATATAGAGTCCTTATGAATTGGAACCGACGCAATGGCACTAAACTACAACAGTAGCGTTTCTATGAGTTGGAATCAACTCAAGGGCTATGGGTTTGTTTTGTGTTGAAAATCTCAAAAATCTTTTAAGAAAATTATTAGTTTTTAAACTTTTTGAGTGAAGGTTTGTAGAGCAGACCATCAGTTTTACATTCAACAAATCATAGACCTTGTTTCATCTCAAGGATTGCAGTCCCTTCTATGTAACATCATATATCCAACTTTCTTCCTGTGATTCATGTTGCCATTTTTCCTTTATTCCCAAACTTTCTGCATTTTGTCCTTAGGTAACTGCTCCCTTTTTGATCTCTAACGGTTGACAATTCTACAGTGTTCACACACCTCACTCTTGTTGTCGTCCCTCAATAAAACTATCCACTGCTTGGCTCCACCACTTGTCAATCAGTTGACCATACTGTCATGGCTTCTGTGTTGTTGCTGTAAGGCTGAAAGCTATGCAACAGTATTCTAAATACCTTCAGGGTCATCTGTGGTGGACATGTTGCAGTGAAGCTTCCAGACTAGCACAGACTATGAAGAAAGAGAGGCATACCACTTTTGAAAGGTTAGCTACTGAAAACCTTAGGAATAGCACCAGAACATAGCCAGATAGAGTGCTAGAACCCCTCAGGTTGGAAGACACTCAAAATACAACTGGAGAGGAACTGCCTCTTCAAAGTAGTAGTTGTTGTAATGTGCTGTGGAGTCGGTTCCGACTCATAGCAACCCTGCACAGGGTTTCCGAGGCTGTAAATCTTTACGGGAGCAAAAAGTCTCATCTTTCTCCCGCGGAGCAGCTAGTAGTTTTGAACTGCTGACCCTGAGGTTCACAGCCCGATTCGTAACCACTACGCTACCAGAACTCCTTTCCTCCATCCATGTCATCATAGTCAACTCTCCTCAAAGTAGAGTTGACTATGATGACATGGATGGAGCAAAGCTTTCAGGACTTTCATTTGCTGATGGGACACAACTCAAAATGAAGAGAAACAGCTGCAAACAACCATGACTAATTGAAATGTGGATTGTCCAAAAAATGAATCTAGAAAAAACTAGAAGTTGTCAAAAATGAAATGGAACACATGAAGATTGAATTGACAGAATATCAATTGAAATGTTTCAATGCATCAACAGGGAGCTGCCAGGAATTCAAGCCAGATTCAAAAGAGGATGTGGAACAAGTTATATCATTGCTGATGTCAGATGGAGCTTGGCTAAAAACAAAGAATACCAGAAAGATGTTTACTTGTGCTTTATTGCCTATGCAAAGACATTTGATTGTGTGGATGATAACAAACTATTGGTAATGTTGCAAAGAATGACTATTCCAGAACACTTAATTGCCTGCACATAGACCAAGAGGCAATTGTTAGAGTAGTACAAATGGACACCGAATAGTTTAAAATCAGGAAAGGTATGCATCAGGGTTGTATCCTTTCACCATACTTACTCAGTCTGTATGATGAGCAAATAATCCAAGAAGCGGGATTATCTGAAGAAAAACATGGCATCAGTATTGGAGAAAGACTCATTAACAACCTGCAATATGCAGATGACACAACCTTACTTGCTAGAAAGAAAGAGGACTTGGAATTCTTACTGATGACAATCAAGCCTTCAGTATGGAGTGCATTTCAGTATAAAGAAAATGAATATCCTCATAGATGGACCAATAAATAACATCAAACAAGTTGTCAAAAGATTTGCTTGGGTCTACAATCAACACTCATGGAAGCAGTAGTCAAAAGATCAAAAGATGTATTGTATTAGGCAAAACTGCTACAAAAATTGTTTAAGATCAAAGACATCACTTTGAGGACTAAGGTGCATCTGATGCAAGTCATGGCATTTTCAATTGCTTCACATGTATGTGAAAGTTGGACAGTGAATAAGGAAGACGAGAGGAATGGTTGCATTTGAATTATAGTATAGATGAGAAAGTATTGAAAATACTATAAACTTACAGAAAAATAAACAAATCTGTCTTGTAAGAAGTACAACCAGAATGTTCCTTAGAAACTAGGAAGGTGAGACTTCTCTTGTACTTTGGACATGTTGTCAGGAGGGATCAGTTCCTAGAGAAGGACATCATGCTTGGTAAAGTGGAGCATTGTAGAAGAGAGTAAGAGCCCAAGGAGATAAATTGATGCAGTACCAGCAACAATGAGCTCAAAAACAATTATAGGATGGTGGAGCAAGGGGAGTGTTTTGTTCTATTGTGTATAGGGTCTATATGAGTCAGAACCAACTTAATGGTACCTAACAACAAGAACAGTAATGGGGGGCTGAAAATTGAGCCACGATGGTAAGTTTATTTCCACACCTGAGGGGTGAGCAAAGGGCAAAGTCTTGGGGTTCCTTTAGTCTCTTTCTGACTAGTAACCCTGTTATCTTTTTTTTTTTTTTTTTTACAATTTTGAGTTTTGTTCCCCATTTCATCTCCCTTAGTCTAGGACCTTCTAATATTAATGTGATCCCTTTCAGAACCATTGCTGTGGTAGCCAGATACCATCCAATTCTTCTGGTCTCCAGGTCATGGAGACTGATTTTCATACGTTCCATTATTCCATTAGACTAATTGTTTCCAAGCATCTTCAATTTCATCATTCTTCTTTTTACACTCTGAGAGACCAATAGTTGCTCCTTAGGTGGTTGCTTATAATTTTCTAAGATTCCAGTTGCTACTCACCAAAGTAGAGTGTAGAACATTGTATTGTGGACTACATTATACCAATTGACCGGGTGTCTTCCAAGACTGTGGTCTTGAATCCAGGCTCGCAATTTATTTCATCAAGGTGCTTGGTTCTATCTCAGAAGTTTGCATGCTCAGTCTGTTGTACTGTGGTGGATGTGTGTTGCTGTGATGTTGGAACTAGTATTTTAAATACCAGCAAGGTCATCATGGTGGGCAGGGTTCAGTGGAGCTTCCAAACTAAGACAGATGAGGAAGGAGAAGCAGATTACTACTGAATGTTTCTCCACTGAAACCCTTATGAACAGCAGCAGAGCATTGTCAAATATAGTTCCAGAAGATGAAAACATTATGAAAAGTGGCAGAGAGTTGTCAGATACAGGGCTGGAAGGTAAGTCCCTCAGGTCGGAAGGCACTCAAAATACTATTGGGGAAGAACTGCATCCTCAAAATAGAGTTGACAGTAATGACATGAACAGAGTAAAACTTGTGGGACCTTCATTTGCAAAATGAGGAGAAACATGTGCAAACAACTAAATAATCAGAATCTGGAATGGACCATGTATGTATGACTCTATGAACATTGTTGTTAAGTGCTGTCAAGTTGGTTCTGACTCATAGAAACCCTGTATAGGGTTTTCAAGGAGTGGCTGGTGAGTTTGAATCACTGACCTTGCAGTTCAAACAGACCTCGTAGTCCAGTGCTTATCCTATAGTACCTCACCAGTACTCCATGAACATTGGAAGTTGTCAAAAACGAAATGGAAGGCTAAAAGAACAGAATATACTTCGTGAAGGAAAGCCTGCAGGAAAAATCTGAAACGATAATGGCAGTCTGATTGATCACTACAAGAACAAGTAAGCTGTTTGCCCAGGAGCCATCAAGGCAAGTGCCTGGGACCCCTTAGAGCAAACTCCTTTCCAAGACTGAGACTCAAGGGAAATACATGAGCAGGCATATGGTCTGGCTGGTGACCACATTGGTCACTGATAAGGGGAAGAGGAGGAAAAAACAGCAATGAAGTTGTGAGCTAAGCCAGGCCACATTTAATAGACCCCCGTGAACCCAGGTGGAGACCTGGATGGCCAGCAGTATGGCAAGACCTGGGGATTCCTGGGCCCAGAGGCAGTGACATGGCCACAGAGGACTAGAGTGGAGAGTGAAGCATCCAGCTGATATGAAGTGAGGGGAGATGCACAAGAACACTCATACTTGCAGATAGCATCTACTTGACCTGGCTTAGATGGCTGGAT
>NW_006408678.1:4303778-4305042 GCF_000296735.1 Chrysochloris asiatica | reverse complement strand
CGGGCTGGTGAAAGGAAATGGGGATAAGACTCTTGTGGTACAGTAGTGAATAATTGTCATCAGGACTGACTGTGAGGGTAGGAAATATAGCGGTAGATTTTTTTTACTAAGGAGGAGAGTGATTGATTTTGCAGCTCAGGAGCAGAGGTCCCTGGGACCATCAAGTGAGAAGAACGGAGAGTGAGACTCTGCCCAGAGAGGCAGTGATGCCAGGGATAGAGACAGAGATGATGACATGGACAGATGGAGTGGCTGGGGACACTGGACTCAGGGAGGGAGAGGGGCTGTGTTCTGATGGTTGGGGCAGGCCTGGCCTGTGTGGTGTACACTTTGCTTATTTGATGATGCAAGGGGGGTATTGTAATCATTGCAATGAAACAAAATATGATAGGATGAGTGTAAAGCTGATGTTCTCCCAT
Organism: Chrysochloris asiatica; assembly: GCF_000296735.1. Classification (NCBI taxonomy): domain Eukaryota; kingdom Metazoa; phylum Chordata; class Mammalia; order Afrosoricida; family Chrysochloridae; genus Chrysochloris; species Chrysochloris asiatica. Next base: position 4,304,623 of record NW_006408678.1, on the reverse strand, counting down.
GTAAACCTCACAATAAAAACTTTATATATATATATACAGCCTCGGATCTGGCCAACTGATTGGAAGAGACTCATATCTGTACCCATTTCAAAAAGAGTGACCCAACGGAATGTGGGAATCTTTGAACCACATCATTAATATCACATGTAAGTAAAATTTTGTTGAAGATATTGCAAAAATGGCTGCAACAGTACATAAACAGGGTACATCAGCAATACATCAACAGTGAACTGCCAGAAACTCAAACCGGATTCAGAAGAGGACATGGAACTAGGGGTATCATTGGTGACATCAGATGGATGTTGACTGAAAACAGAGAACATCAGAAAGTCATTCAATTGTGCTTTATTGACTATGAAAAAGATTTCAATGGTATAGATCATGACAAGCTATGGATAATACTGCAAAGAAAGGGTATTTCAGAACACTTGATTGTGCTGATGAGGAACATGTACAAAGATCAAGGGATGGTTGTTCAAATAGAACAAGGGGATACTGAATAGTTTAAAATCAGGAAAGATGTGTGTTAGGACTGTGTTCTTTCTTTTATTATTGCTATAAAATCATGGAAACATTTATTAAACAAAAATATGAAAATGGGAAGCTACTGTTTCTTGACATATCCTCCATATCTAGGTCTATATATGTATGAAGGCAGTGTTTCCGTCTCTCTAACCCTTCAGTCTCAAGTGGACCTTTGACAATTTCTGTTCAGTTCTTGTACCTCCTCACTTCTCCCATCTGCTTTAGCATCTCTATGCTGGAGAGCAAGTTTCAGAGTCTCTTTTGACATCCATTTTGTTCTTTTCCTTCATTCTTGTGTTCTTAATGACTTTTTTTTTTTT
>NW_006408678.1:4270246-4302823 GCF_000296735.1 Chrysochloris asiatica | reverse complement strand
GGCTTACAAGTTTTCTCTAATCATGTTTCCCAATATTCCTTTCTATCTCACTCAAGTGTCTGTTTTACAATAGTAGGCAAGGGAAACTAATATTCGTAAGGCAGTCAAGGATTTTAGTATTATTTACCCTCTTCAAGCTATACCTAGATCCCTGTATCCCAGAGCCCTGTAGTTCCAATGTTGAGTATGTTAATTTTAAATAAGTAAGTAATGCTGTTGGGTGCTGTTGAGTTGATTCTGACTCATAGCAATCCCATGTGACAGAGTAGAACCACCCTGTTAGGTTTTCTAGGCTGTAATCTACATGGAAACATTTTGACAGATCCTTCTTCCATAGAATCACTGATGGGTTAGAACTTTCAACCTTTCAGTTAGTAGTCAAGTACATAACCATTGCACCCTGTGGCCTCATTCTGTTCTGTGGAGCCCCTCTATCCACCTCCACCCATGAGTAGCTTCCTTCACATAGCCAAACCCAGAAACCATTGAGTTAATTCTGAGTAGAACTGTGATCCATAGAGTTTTCAATGACTGATTTTTCAGAAGTCGATTACTAGGAGTTTCTTCCAAGGTCTCCAACCTCCAGCCTTTTATTATCACCCTAGTGTGTTAAGTGTGTTAACTGATTGCACCACTCAGGGACTCCATGTACATAGCTATTGTTGTTAAGTGTTGTAGAGTGGGTTCTGACTTATATGGTTAGATGGCTGGAAAACACATGAATATTTGTGTGTGAATTGAATCCATGATTAACATTGGGAATGACATAGTGCCTCAAGTTAGATGGTAGTGGTGTTGGTGGTATGCCGTGGAGTCGGTTCCAACCAATAGTGACTGCATAGGGTTTCTGAGGCCCTAAATCTTTACAGGAGCAGAAAGACTCATCTTTTACCCACAGAATGGCTGGTAATTTCAAACTGCTAACCTTGCGGTTAGCAACCCCATTCGTAACCACTATGCTAGGTATTCAATAGCAGAGCTGGATCACATTACAATCAATTTAAGTAATCCGGGGTTAAAAGAACTAAAGTGTAGACTGATTACATAGTGGCCTTACCAGATCTTCGATGTTGAAAGATTTAACTTCAGTGTTTATACTTTTGCAAGTAGATTTCTACTACTCGTCTGTCAGTTGGTGATATTGTGGTGACTTTTGGGTTGCTGTGATATTGGAAGCTATGGCCCTGCTACATAAAATAACTACCAACAGGGTCACTGATGGTGGACACATTTCAGCAGAACTTCCAGAATAAGACAGACTAGGAAAAAAGGTTTCCAGAAATTAGCCAATGAAAACCTATGAGTTAGAACAGAACATTGTCTAACTCACTTGCTTTAGACATCTCATCAGGAGGGGATAAACAACTGAAGACGGACAGCATGTTGGATGAAGTCGAGGCTCAACGAAGGAGCTCCTCAGTGAAATGGATTGGAATAGTCATAATGATAGACAGCAAATTGCTGATGGTCATGAGGACCATGTCCGTAAGTTTGTCATGATTGGAGTTAACTTTGGTCTACCTATCTAGATTTTATTCAAAAAATGAAATGACTGCACTTGATAAAAATCACTCACAATAAGGCTTGAGGCCAGAGGTCTTGCTTCTGATGATCCCTGAACTCCCTGGAAAACTGGTTCATCAGGACATCACACTTTTACAAGTGTGTGCAGAACGCACACATTACACCCAAACACATACATATACACTTAAGCATGTGTGCTTCATTTCTATGGGCAATGAGAAATGCTTTCATTTCTTTCTAAGAAAATTTGGAGAGAAGTTTCAGACCTAAGCAGATGGGCCCAGCAATATCCCCCACTTTTGGAAAAATGTGGAGAGAGTTCTCCCAGATGCTTCTCCTTGAGACTGCTCCTTTAGGGGGAGAACATGCAAAGCAATTCTAACTGTCTTCTTTGTATTTTTTGCATACTTGTCATTTTCCATTGTAGGAATAAACAAAACACATTCTAGTTCTTGATAGTCACTGGTCACCCATGAGCAGCATCTTGGTAAAATATTCATGACAGGGACAAAGCAAAGGTTTATGATTTCTTTTGCAAGGGTCAAGAACCTGTGTAACTAAACTTTTTGCAAGGGTCAGGAAACAGAAAATGTATGGGAAGAAAACATAGAATTGAAAAAAGTAATTCAGTAACTTACGGTTTGTGTGTGTTTAATGGAACAGGAAAACGATTCTTGGTAGTGTAGTGGGTTACAAGTTGGGCTGCTAACCTCAAGATCAGCAGTTCAAATCTACCAACAATTCAGTGGAGAAAGATAAGACTTTCTGCTCCCATAAGGATTTACAGCTTTGGAAATACTATACAAGGTTATTATGAGTCGGAACCAACTCGACGTCCCACCACCACCACCACCATCACCACCAGGCAACAGTGAAAAGGTTATTATTGTCATCCAGGTTCAGTTTCAGTGAGGGAGCACCCATGTGCTTTTTTTTTTTTTTTCACTGAGTAGGTGTTACTATCATAGTCCAGGTATCACCAAACAGTTTATAAAAACATCATAGTAGTTGGTACCATTGACTTGATTTGGATTCATAGTGACAAGTGACAGAGTAGAAGAGTCCTATAGGGGCTTCTTGGCTATAAATATTATGGAGTAGCTCAGGAGGTCTTTCTTCTGTGGTGCAACTGGATGGATTTGAACTAGTAACCTTTTGGTTAGCAGCTGACAGCTTGTTGTACCACATTGCTAAGTACTATGTATAGCACTGTAGGATAAGCCCTGGACTGGTAACCATAATGTAGGCAGTTCAAACCCACCAGCTGCCCCTTGGAAACTCTATATAGGGTCGCTATGAGTCAAAACTGACTCAACAGCACTTAACAACAACAACAACATACATACGTGCTTACATGTAGTCCTGGTGGCACAGTGAGCAAAGTGCTCAGCTGCTAACTGTAGAAAGGTTGGTGGTTTGAACCCACCACTTAATCTGAGGTAGAAAAATGTCACAGTTGACTTCCTTAAGGATTTACAGCCTTGGAAACCCTATGTGGCAGTTCTACTCTATCCTTATAGCATCGCTGTCAGTTAAAATCAACTCACAGAGTTAATCAAAGGACTTCATTTGGTTTTATTCGTGCTCCATATCCTTGTATTCTCACTGTGGAGTCCTGGTGTGGTGCTGTATGATAAGTGCTGGACTGCTAACCACAAAGTTGGCCGTTCGAACCCACCAACTGCTACTTAAAAACCCTATACAGGGTTACCATGAGTCAGAAAAATCTGGAAGACACTCAATAACAACAACACTTAGTGTTGACTGAAAATGAGTGAATTGTATGTGTACATTAATTAGTTTTTCTTTTTGACTCTTCAAAGCTTTTGAGAGTCAGTGTTACGTAGGTCTTAACTTAGTTTATTAGACTTATATGTACTTGCTCAACAAACCTCACCCACGTGTATCCACCTCTCTTCATTTCTTTAATGTCCATCATTTTCCTTCCTATTGGCCCAGTGTTGCCTAAGATTTGACTGATGACTTCCTGCCTTGTTGCATGGATATTCAACCAGTCTTCCCCTTGGACAGTCTAGGCAGTTTGACTGCTGGAATCATTCTTCTTCAAATACCTTGTTTATGTGCTTATTCCTCCTCAGGAACGCAGTGACCCCTCAGTATCCCCAAATCAATCTGAGTCTTTCTCCTGCCATTCTTCAGCAGACTCATCTCTTGCTAACGCCTAGCATGTCTTCTTCACAACCTGCTACCATGCACGAGCATATCACAAGATTTTAGAATACTGCTTGGTTTTTAATAGGTGCTCAGAAAGGACATCATGCTTGGTACAGTGGAGGGTCAGCAAAAAAAGAGAAGACCCCCAACAAAGTGGATTGGCACAGTGGCAGCAGCAGTGGGCTCAATCTAGCAATGCTTATGAGATTGGCACAGGACTGGGCAGTGTTTCACTCTGTTGTGCATAAGGTCGCTATGAGTTGGTACCGACTTGACCAGCACCTAAAGTAACAACAACAGAAATATTTGTTAACAACGACAATAATAACTGCTACGTTTAGCACTTTATTTTGTTGTTGTTGAAATATACACAGCAGAATATTTACCAGTTCAGCAATTTCTACATGTACAATTCTGTGACATTTATCAAGTTGGGGAACCATTTATGCCCTTCTTTTCTGAATTGTTCTTCCCCCATTAACACAATCTTACTGCCCCCTCAGCTTCCGATCTAGCCTCTCAATGTACTGTTACCATCTGATCCCAGACAGATAGTTCTTCTTTTAAAAAATCACAATACTAATTAACCTAAACTATCGTTTTGTTTAAATAAGACTAAGAAATATTTTTGGTTTAAGGGTTAAAGATCATTTCACAGTAATAGTTTTAGAAGCTTATCCAGTTCCAATAGCTTCAGAAAATCTGGATTAATGAGAATTTGTAATTCCATTCTGCTTTCCCCTTTTGATCAGGATTCTTCTATAAAATCTCCGATCAAAATGTTCATAACTGCCATTATTGAGAACCTAATACACACAACTCTATATTTCATAATATCTTAATTACCTCATTTAATTCTCACACACTTCAATGAGTTACATACTTTACTCTCATTTCCATTCCAAAGTTCCTGGTGCACCTCATCTAGCATATTGCATTATTAAAAATATTTGTTGGATTAATGGTTGAGTTATTAGAGGTTAAATAATTTTCTTGATGTGAAATTGTGAAACCAGGATTCAAATTCAGGTTGTTTTAATATGCAGTAGTACATTTCCTTATAAAGCCCCACCTTGCCCACAGTATAATAAAATACTTGTGCTCAATAAAAGGATAGATAATTTGAAAAATGAGTTCAGAATAACCGTAAGAGTAATTTCCAAAATCGCCATGCCTGAAAACTGCAGAAATCAGCACCTAGGATGGGCTTTAGTTACACAGTCATGTTTGTAGCATTTTGGGGGAAGCTGAAGAAGAAAGAGTCTACTGACTGATTCTCATTCCCACAACTTCCAGTTTGAGCTACTGCCTCATAATGCATGGAAAAGAAAATGATTACCCACAGACTTTTTACTATATAATGCTGCCTCTAATAAAACATAATTAAGTAGCCAGAGTAGAAGAAATAGGCAACGACTTTAGAAGCAGGAGGTGTAAGTGTCTAATCCAAAAGTTCAGGCAAAACCTGTCTCACATGAGGATCAACTTACACGTATAGTAAGAACAAAGGACTGATTTCTGGAGTGCTTTAACTGTAACTTTACGTGTGGGTGGTTGTAGTAAAGCAATTGACAATACCAAACATCTTTCCACTAAGTCCCACTCAGATTTGGATAAAGTTTTTTCTGATGAGACTAGAGGCTTAAGCATTTCATATTCAATGACTAAGTTTCTATATGTTAGTCCTAGAGTGTAGGACACTCTCAAACATTGATGTCTATAATCCTTCACACAGAGAAGCATCTGCTGATTGGCTTGGGAGGGGTAATGTAGCAGATCATTTTCAACCTGCCCTAGAATCAGTGCAGCTTGGTTTGATTGGTGGTGGTGTGCTGTGGAGTTGGTTCCGACTCATAGTGACCTCGCATAGGGTTTCCGAGGCTGTAAATCTTTATGGGAGCAGAAAGCCTCATCTTTCTACCATATAACAGTTGGTAGTTTTGAACTGCTGATCTTGAAGTTAGCAGCCAGACTCGTAATCACTATGCTACCAGAGCTCCTTTTGGTTTGATTACTGTTGATTTATCTGTTTGGTAATTCCCACATGTGGCTCATGATGGGTGAGGGACACTTCTTCGAGTCTCACTGGCTTTCCTACAATTCAAGATCAGATGATTTGACCAGTTTCTTGCTCACTGGCTAGTATTTTGGCCTATTTTCCCCAGCTGTTCCTTATGGGTTTTTCTCTCCTGCCTTGCTTCCCTGTCTAATGAGTACTAGTTGAACTACTTCCCTCTAATCAACTGCTCTCTGGCTTCACATCCATGATTCTTCGCAAGGAAAATGGTGACTTCAGATTTGGATCTTGCGAGACTAGAGCACTGCCAATCCAACTGGCAGACTCCTTCCCAGTTTGGGTTCCCATCAAGGTACCAATCCCACATTCTGGATTGGTGAGCATCTCTGCAAGGTGCCAAGGTTGTTAAATTAACTCCACTTCTCTGGAAAGCAAGAAATATTGAGAGGCAATTGTAGCATTTGCAATGTTTGGAGAGAGTCTGAGGTTGTTAAGTGAGGGCATCTGTTTTCCCCAAGAGGCCACCTAGTACAAGTCTTCCAACATCTGGACTTTTCCAACCCACTCACTCTTGTGGATTTTGCAGATAAAGCAAATGTTTTCAAACCACAGATAATCCGTCAGGTGCTGCCCCCATGGACAGATTCAGTGGGGCAAGAAACACTTCTGATGGAAAACTGACCAACTCTTAGGACCCAAACAGAAAACAAACAAAACAAAAAAACCAAAGCTCCTGGGAGACTGAAAGGAATCTTTTCAGTGGGAGGGAAGAATCGAGAACAGACGTTAAGTGTAGTCAGAAACAATTGGCAATAGCAGTCATCAGCATTTAGCTCCAGTAGTGATAATTTTGCATTATTGCAGTTTATAAATAAGTAGTCCCATAAGTATAGCCCTTGAGCCTTATGGAAAAATTGTTTGTTGTTGTTGTTGTTGTCAGGTGCCATCCAGTCGGAACCGACTCATAGCGACCCCATGCACAGCAGAACGAAACAATGTTTGATCCTGGGCCAACCTCACTACCGCTGCCACACTTGAGTCCATCAATGATGCCACCTGGCTGATCCATCTCGTTGGGGGTCTTCCTCTTTTTCTCTGACCCTCCACCCTACCCAGCATGACATCCTTCTCCAGCGGCTGTTTCCTCCAGACAATATGTCCAAAGTAGGAGAGACGAAGCTTAGCCATCCTGGCCTCCAAGGAGCACTCTGGCTGCACTTCTTCCAAAACAGATTTATTGGTTCTTTTGGCAGTCCATGGCACTTTCAGTATTCTCCTCCAACACCACAACTCAAAGGCATCAATTCTTCTACGATCTTCCTTATTCACTGTCCAGCTTTCACATCCATATGAGGCTATTGAAAACACAATGGCCTGGGTCAGGCGCACCCTAGTCCTCAAGCTGACATCTCTGCTCTTCAACACTTTAAAAAGTTCCTGTGCAGATTTGCCCAGTGCAATACGTCGTCTGATCTCTTGACTGCTACTTCTGCGAGTGTTGATAGTTGATCCAAGAAGAATGAAGTCCTTGACAACTTCAATCTTTTCTCCATTGATAAGAATGTTGTTTATTGGTCCAATGGTGAGGATTTTTGTTTTCTTGACATTGAGATGTAATCCATATCGAAGGGTGTGCTCTTTGATCTTCATAAGTAAATGTTGCAAGTCCTCTTCACTTTCAGCAAGCAAGGTTGTATCATCTGCATATCGCAGGTTGTTAATGAGTCTTCCTCCAATCCTGATGCCACGTTTTTCTTCATAGAACCCAGCTTCTCGTATTATTTGCTCAGCATACCGGTTGAATAAGTATGGTGAAAGAATACAACCCTGTCTCACACCTTTCCCAATTTTAAAACATTCAGTGTTCCCATGTTCTGTTCGAACAACTCCTTCTTGATCTAGGTACAGATTTCTTAGAAGTACAATTAAGTGTTCTGGAATACTCATACTTCTCAATGTTGTCCATAGCTTGTCATGATCCACACAATCGAAAGCCTTTGCGTAGTCAATAAAGCACAGGTAAACATCCTTCTGATATTCTCTGCTTTCAGCCAAGATCCATCGGACATCAGCAATGATATCTCTCGTTCCACGGCCTCTTCTGAATCCAGCTTGAACCTCTGGAAGTTCTCTGTCAATGTATGATTGTAGCCGTTTCTGTATTACCTTGAGCAAAACTTTGCCCGCTTAAGATATCAAAGAGATTGTCTGGAAAAATTGTAGGGTCTCCCATATCCCAAGCATGCCAAACCCCGTCTTGTATCATTGTATCAAAGATGAATTTTCCTTTATGAGGGAAATGCTATTATTGAACTACAAGACGAGAAGATGCAGCTCATAAATTTGGGCAGTTCTAACCACCCACACTGAAGCCAGGGTCACCCCAAACTACAGAAAACTTCATTCTCTTGGAAGTACTAATTCTGCTGCCTGGAAAATAAGTTTACATAGCTCAATGTCAAACAATTTGGTTAACTCCAGAAAATGGGCAGGAAATGCCAGGGCTGGGTTCACATGGGTCCTCTGAGCTACAACACTCTACTTTGAATGGGACTATTATTTACTTTCTTAAATAAATATCATGTGGCAAATCATGCCTTATACAAACCAGCTGAAGTGTGTGATGTAACCATGTTAACACGTTTTTATAGTCCTAGAAGAACGCAATGGGACTGGGTCGATCAGTAATCATGTAAAGAAGTCGAGTATACATTCCAGATGTTCATTCTGTCCAAATCAGTCTAGGAGCAAAGTGGAGGTTTTCTTCTTGCCCAGGAAGTCTGATTTTAGTAATTGAGACAGAGACACACTTGACATTCTTGGAATTCGAGTGCTAAATCCCATAGTACCAGTTAAGTGTGTGTATGTGTGCAAAACAAAACAAATAAATATATCTCAAAGTGGTGGTTAAAGAGAGAGAGAGAAGACAGTACTATAGATCTTTCCACCAGAAGTCTTTCTTCCCCCACTTCAGCCTCACAAGGTCTTGTTCATTTCTGCTGTCAAACTGAGTCTTTACTAGAAAGGTCTAGGCCATGAAAAGTAAATCAGATGTAGTTCAGATTAACTGTATTATTGAGTAACTGATCTTTGTAAACTTGGATCCTTCAGTGGCCTGCACAGTCATAAAAAGACATTTTTATTTCTTGTGTTGCTTAAATTTCAAAATATCTTCCAAAGAAGAAAAAGAATAATACAATAGTTAAGCAACTTCTAATGAGTCCCCTTTAAAAGTGCTTTAACTTTTACACTGCAGAAATCACTTCAAAATGCTTTTTTGTCTTGGAGGGTAACGTGTTGAATCACACCAGTCTTTTTGTTAGAGTCAGTTAACATCCCAAGTCATTTACAATTCAGTTTAAACACACCTTTGCAAACATATCTTCATCTGTCCCTCTAGTCAAGTGAGACCATTTCCTATGCTGCAATTGTCCCTTTTCTACCTTTGTTGTTGTTGTAAGTGCTGTGCAGTCAATTCAATTATTATTCAGTTCATTAAGACCCTGTATAGGGTTTCCAAGGAGCAGTTGGTGGGTTTGAAGTCCAGTGCTGATCCTATAGCTCCCCACTAGGACTCTGATTGTCATCTCTATCCCAACTCTGCTCTTGTGGTAGAAAAACCAGAGACAAGTCAAACTCATGGCATTCCCATGTGTGTGAGAGTAGAATTGTTACCCACAGGGTTTTTAATGACTGATTTCCCAGAAGCAGATCACCAGACCTTTTATTTATTTATTTAGGTTCAAGGACTTGAACCTCCAACCTTTTGGTTAGCACCCAAGTAAGTTAACTGTTTGCACCACCCAGGGACTTATTTGGCTGAAAATTCCAGTTCATTTTCACCAATCTTCTGGCCATTTCTGCAGCCACCTCAACATCCTTCTTGACACCTCTGAACTTACATCTCATTCCACTAATATTTTGTCCTCTTATATGCATGCAAGTATGCATATATTTATGCATACACATATTATGCATAAAATAGTTACTCACAAAATAGTTGCTGAGTTGAGTAGACACCATGGTAAATATACGATTACAACAGTGAGTAAAACAACACACCACTTCTCCTGCTATGCAACTTAGTGTTTAGCACAAGGAAATTGTCTTGTGCCTTCTAAACAATTCTAACTCATGCCAACCTCATAGGCAACTGAGTAGAACTACTTTATAGGGATTGCTTGGCTGCAATCTGTATGGAAGCAGATTCCTGAGACTCTTCCTCTGAGGCACTGCTTGGTGGGTTCAAATCACTAACTTTTCTGTTATTAGCTGAAAGCAAACTGTTTATGTTATCCAGGTATAGGTTAGTCCAGTAAGACAGTCATTAAATAATCATACTAACTGATGTATGAGAATACTGCTACAGCACCATAGACACCTTTATTAAACAAAAATATTCAAATGTAAAGCTATTGCTTCTTGACATATTCTCCAGATAGGTCTATAGACTTCCAAAGGTGGTGTTTCTGCCTCTCTAACCACTCCTCAAAGAATTCTGTATTCTGATTCATACCACATTAAATGGCAGTTTTGACATTCTCGAAGGGCTCAATTGTGTTCCCTCTAAATGTTCTTTGAGTTTTTGTAGCAAAAAGAAGTCTGAAGGAGCAAGATCATGGCTGTAGGGTAGATGAGGTAAGGTTTCCCAATGAAATTCTTGTAGGATAGCCCTTACTACCTTCAAAGAATGAGCAGGTGCATTGTTGTGATGTAAAACAATTCCTAGGAGCAAATTTCCTGGACTTTTTCTCACTATGCAGTTTTCAATTTTCTTAAAACTTCATTCAAAATAAGCCCATTGATTGTCCTTGTCTTTAGAGAAAACCTATCAAGACCACCCATTTGGAATCCCCAAACAACAGTCGCTATAGCCTCTTTCTCTGCCTTGAATTGAATTGGTTCAGCAAATCCTTTGAGAAGCCATGGTTTGATTGGACCTTTTTCCTGAAGGGATTCTAATGAGACTAAGACAAGTGTGTTGCTGACAAAACTTGTCTGAAGTCATTCACTGATCAGAAACAGGATTAAACACATTTTGTTTGTAATAAATCCTTGCATGTATGAACTTGAACACTAGTAGCAATATTTTTCTACTTGTTGTTAAGTGCTGTAGAGTCAGTTCTAATTCATAATGACCCTGGATAGGGTTTTCTAGGAGTGCCTGGTGGATTTGAACTGCCGCATTGTGGTTAGCAGTCCGGTGCTTATCCTGCAGTGCTACATTTACTCTCTTATAATTACAAATAGAACTATGCATCCTAATGGGAATTCCTGTTCTTTTTGTTGTTGCTTATTTGCTTGTTTGTTTTTAACAGTGTAACAAAGATACCTGATCAAAATATAGTCTGAGAGGGAAGGAGGCGGGGCTAGCTTCATAAGGAACAGAGATGTAGAGTAGGGGGTTTAGTTATCTGTATTCTTTGCGGGACAATGCTATTCAGTACCATCTTTGTCTAATATAGTTCTCCACAGAGTTGGGAAACACAGCACAAGTGTTTTGAACAAAACAGCATGGATGAGGAGTGGGCATTTGTCGTGTCCATTCATTTATATATTAATTTACTCATCTGAAAATCTGAACTCTCCTAGTACCAGGGACCATTTCAGATTCTGGAAATACACTGGTAAGCAAGATGGAGTCCTTGTCTTCTCAGAGCTTTCATTTGTGTGTGTGTGTCAAAAACAAAACAAAACAAAAACCACGTCTCCCCAAAAAGGATAATTTCAAAGTATTCTAAGTGCTAAATACTTTAGCACTTAGGAAATAGGAAAGCATAAAACAGGACAGCTATTGGTATAACTCGGAGCTATGATGGAAGATGTTCCTTACTGAGGCAGGGGGAACAAGTTTTATTTTATTTTCCCATTACATTCCCTGGATCCATTACTTATGGCAATGACCAACTTTGAAAAAAAGGTCTCCTAGGAACATAAAAAGAGATCATTGATATTGTGGGCTTTAACAAAACACCATGAACACAAAGTCTTTTTTATTTTTAAAGAAGGTAGAAAGTGGACTGGACTTGAAAGATGGCAGATAATTTAAAGTGGAAACAAGATTAGCAATAGAAGATTCTAGAGGCAGTTCTGAAAACAAACAAATAAATGGGAAAATCCAAGTCAACATGTGAAAATTACCTGTTATAGTAATCACGGTTTAAAGAAGCAGTGATACAAATTTAAATCTCAAGTTTTCTGAAAATTCTTGAGCTGGCAGAATAAGCTTGGAAGCATAAGGTGAATTTAATGTTCTCTAGTTGAAACTTGTCGAGAACCGGCCTTGACACAGGAGTTCAGTTCACGAAGTAGGGAGATCTGGCGGCGACAGAGATAGAGAAAGAATACACACAAAGACACAACAAGAGAGACAAGAAGACACCCCGAGACTAGAGTGGATGCGACACTGGCATCAGACAGATTCTGCATTGTAAGCATTTTGGCTATGCATGCCGTTTGCACACCTTGCCAACTGCAATGCCTGCCCGTACTGCAAGCCGCAACGCATGCCTTGCCAGCTGTAACGCATGTGGGCTTCGGTCTGCGCCTCCATTTTATTTCGGGGAGGAGCTTTACACAAAGGAAGGCGGGGTTTATTAAGATGGGGTACAGAAGTGAAATGCGAGTAATCGTTCAACACAGGACACAATGATTTACAGGAATCAAATTCTAAAACATACATCACAAATTGTCTTGATAATCTAACATCCTTAATTTTCCAGAAATTCAAGCAAATTTATACAGTACTTTTCAGGTTCAAATCCCAGGGCAGCAACTCGGTTTCTTCAGGCTAATTAACATACCTATAACACCTAATCTTGAATGGGAGAAAGGTGAAAAGGATTGGGAGGAGTCCCGCTGTGTCAGCTGCCTGGCCGAGACTTGCAGGAGGAAGCAAACCGCCTAGCTTAGTGGTTTGCACCTGGGGGCGATCTGGGAAGGCTGACGCTATTGTTCTTTAGACAAAACCCCAGAATTCGCCAATCTACTGAGTTAATTCCTTGGGGGAAACTTGCCATTGGAACTTTTTACAGCCTCGGCTTTATGAGCAGTTTTTTGTTTTAATATTTGTCCATGGGTATCAAGGGCTCATGTATTAAGTTAATATCAAACATAACTGAATAATTTGATAAAGAACAGTTTAGACGAGCTTGCCCAATGGCCAGAGTTTGTTTCTCAGAGAGATTTGTTCCCAGAACACCTTAAGCACTGCCAATACAGTGGAGACATTGAGAGAGGCACATAAGAAACCATTTTCTCAGAGGCTACAGTTACAGGAGTTCGAAGCATAGCATGAATTAATAGGACTAAAGAGAATTATACAGAGCTAGCCCAACAGTGAGTTTGTAAAAGCCAATGAACCCGGGACGTCCGGAGGTTACTTCCTTGAGTCCTCAGGGTCTCTGGCCAGCAAGTCTGAGCGCAGCCACGCGTTGGATTTTCGTCCATGACACCGGTCCTCAACACCCCAGAACCTGCAGTCTGTAACAGAAACTGTAGTTTCTTTAAATTGAAAACACAGAGGTGGGAAACAAATACCCAAATGTTCTTGAAAAATGACCAAGTGAGAGAATTAAGAATAAATTTCAGTTAACTCACCTTTTTCGTGCTACAGATAACAGTTGTACTGCAGTCACCATGTCCCAGATGAGGTTTCATCATGCCTGCTTGGTGACATGACAATAAACACAAGAAAAGTCCTCGAAGGTGACCTCTATAATCTGAAGTCTACATGGAGCAGGTACCACTCCAACCTGGATATTTGTATCATAGTCAATACCATCACAATCATGATTTGAAACAAGTCAAAAGGCTAAGTAACTCAAAGTAAACTCTTCAGAACCACATTTTCATTCCTTGCTGGCATTAGGATTGTGAGTTCTGCAATGTCAGCTCAGTTTCTAACCCTAAAGATGTAGCAGTTGAGGGTTTAATTTAATACACTGGGTAATCAAGGCACCTCTTCCTTGTTTCCAGCTATTCTACTAGACACTGTTGGAATTCACAGAAGATTAAGACATGAACCTTGAGTATCTCAGTATTATGTTGAGGAGACATTGACACTCATAAATATCACAGATGATATAACCAAGGAGGATTTCTGATAAAAAGCTGTAGGATGAGCACAGGATAGCAAGGTTGATTTGAACTGCAAGGTGGCAGTTCAAACTCACCTGCCACTCCTCAGAAACCCTATAAAGGTTGTAATGAGTAAGAACCAACTCAATAGCACCAAACAACAACATCACCAAGGAGTATTAAATTGACCACATGATCAATTTTTAAATTATATGACACACAGAGATTATAGCTATGCTGGTGCCAAGAAGGGGAAATGATCTTGGTTCTGCCTAGCAATCAAACTTCATTTGCCTTGTCTGTTCACTGACCTACTTTTGTAGATGACTGTTTCAAACCTTATCTGAAACTGTCCAACATCTTCTCCCTATCTTCACTTTTAGTTAAATATCTTAACTTCATATTTCTCTGAAAAGATAGAAAATCAGAAAAAAGTCCCCACTATCATACTCACCCCACCCATTTTTGTGTTCACATACTGTCTTGTCTTCCATTACTAGAGATAAAAGCCCACTGTCCTAGCTAAGGCCAATGCTGCACTTGATCTCCTCTTACCCACTTCAGTCTGGCCCTCCAGAAATCCTCCCCTCCCTCTTCTGCATTCTCAGTTAACTCCTCCTTCTCCTACATCATTCCCATCAGTACAATTATATGCTGCCATTTCTCCCATCTTAATTTCACTTCCCCATTTAGCTGGCCCCTTCATTCTCTCCTTTCATTTCCTTCAAGCATAATTTTGCTGAACTTTTCCCCACTTAATTTAAATTTTAAAAAAATTGCTGCCATGGAGTATAAGTAAAATTGTGCTGAAGACAATTCAAAAACAGCTGCAATAGTACATCAACAGCAAACTGCCAGATACTCAAGTTGGATTCAGAAGAGGGCATGGAACTAGGGATGTTATTGCTGATGTCAATGGATCTTGGCTGACAGCAGAGAATACCAGAAAGATGTTTACTTGTGCTTTATTGGCTATGCAAAGGCCTTTGACTATGTGGACCATGACAAACTATGGATAAAATTATGAAGAATGGGTATTACAGAACATTTCATTGTGCTCATGAGGAACCTGTACATAGACCAAAGAGGCAGTCAGTCATTCAAACAAAACAAGGGGATACTGAATGGTTTAAAAACAGGAAAGGTGTGCTCCAGAGTTGTATTCTTTCACCATACTTATCCAATCTCTATGTTGTTAAGTGCCGTCGAGTTGGTTCTGTATGTTGATCAAATAATCTGTGAAGCTGGGTGATCTGAAGAAGGACATGGCATCAAGATTGGAGGAAGATTCATTAACATTCTGCAATATGCATATGATACAACCTTTCTTGCAGATTGTTGTAAGAGGACTTAAAATACTTACTGATGAGGATAAAAGATATAGCCATCATTGTGGATTACAACTCAACATAATGAAAACAAAAATCCTCATAATTGGACCAATAAATAACATCATGTTAAATGGAACAAAGATTTAATTTGTCAAAAACTTCATTTTGCTTGGACCCACAATCAACAGTAGTGCAAGCATCCACCAAAAAATCAAATGACATATTGCATTATACAAATCTTCTGCAAAAGGCATTTTTAAAGAGCAAAGGTATCAGTTTTAGGACGAAGATGCATCTGACTCAATCCATGATATTATCAGTAGCTTCATATATATGTGAACGTTAGGTAATGAATAAAGAAGACCACAGAAGAACTGATGTATTTGAGTTGTGTTGTTGGAAAAGAATATTGAAGGTACCATTGACTGCCAGAAGAACAAACAAGTCTGTATTAAAAGAAGTCCAGCCAGAATGTGCCTTAGAGACTTCATCTCTCATACTTCAGACATGTTATCAGGAGAGACCAGGACTTGGAGAAGGACATTATGCTTGATAAAGTGGAAGGTCAACAATAAAGAGGAAGACCCCCAATGAGGTGGATGGGCACATGGCAGATGCAATAGATTTAAATAACAGTAATCTTGAGGATGGAGCAAGAGTGAGCAGCGTTTCACTCTGTTAGCATAGAGTCGCTATGAATCAGAATCGATTCAATGATACCTAACAACAGCAACAACAACATAAGGTACAGGTGTGTTGCAGTTAGTTTATCAATGCTCGAAGTCTGAAAAAATTGTAAAAACAAATCATTGGTGAGTTACATACTGTTGCTTGTGTAACTAAATAACACGATGATCATTTTGGACTATTGCTGTTGTTGGTAAGTGCTGTTGAGTCAGTTCTGACTCATAGAGACCCTGTATAAGGTTTCTGAGGAGCAGCTGGTGGGTTTGAACTGGTGACCTTGTGGTTTGCAGTCCAGTGCTAATTCTACAGCACCATACCATGAGTCTAGCAGAAAATTATTTAATCTAGTTTATTGAATTGTATCAAAATTGTATTAGAAGTAAGTGGATAGTTGATGATTTAAGAAAACTAATTTAAAAGCTGCAATTGATAGAGGTCAACTGATAAATTTTTAGAAAGTGACTTAAACAGTAAATGTGTAGAAATCTTGAAGAATGTCAGTCATTTGATAAAGGCATACCTAATGGGCTGCCCATAGAACCAACAGATCTGTGTTGGAAGAAGTGCATCCAGAGTGTTCCTTGGAGGCCAAGATGACCTAACTTTGTCTTTCATACTTCGGACATATTGTCAGGAGGGACCAGTAACTGGAGAAGGACATCATGTTTGGTAAGGTGGAGGGTCAGAGGAAAAGAGGAAGACCCCCAGCGAGATGGATTGGCCAAGTGGCAGCATAGATGGACTCAAGCGTGGCAACAGTAGTGAGGTTGGCCCAGGATCGGGCAGTGTTTTATTCTACTGTGCATAAGGTTGTTATGAGTTGGCACCTAACAGCAATAACAACAACAATCCTCATCCTCAAAGACAAAACCCTTTGAGGGTCCTAGCCATCCTGCATAAGGTGGACATAGTAAAACTGATCCCAAAGGGATTCCAAAAATATATATATATATAAATATTATAGAAGTAGAGTCTACAGCTTTCTCCCAGGGAGCAGCTGATGGATTTGAACCATTGACCTTTCGGTTAGTAGCTGAACATTTAACTATGGCACCACCAGGGCTTTTAAAAACAAAACTTGTTGTTGAGTCAATTCTGATTCATAGAATCAGACCCAGAGGTCAGAATAGAACTGCTCCATATGGTTTCTAAGACTATAAATCATTTTTGGCTGCCAACTATTACATCTTTCTCCTACGGAGTGGCTGGTGGATTTTATCTGCTGACCTTTCTGTTAGCAGTTGAGCACTTAACCACTACACCACCAGGGCTCCTTTTTAAAAGGAGCTAGAGAAATGAAAATCCAACATATTTAAAATAATTACCATGCAACACAGTTTTACTATGTTCACTTTATGACACTTAACAACAACAAGATTACTATGAATCAGCATCAACTCACTGGAAACAGAATTAGTTTCTTCTGTGATGTCAAGTAGCCAAGTTAGTCCATGAAGAAGCAAGATAGTCATGGTTTTCTATATCTGCAGTCCACATTTCTAAGTACTGACTACTAAAATGAAAATATGATTGGATGGTTTTGCCATTGAGGATGAAGATAGGTATGCCTTTATCAAATTGGCAACAAAAATACAAATCTGCTACCAGGACTTACTATACCATATTTCAAGACAAGTATTGAAATTACAGTATTGACTGTTGTTATTGTTAAGTGCCACTGAGTCGTGTTCTGACCTATAATGACCCTGTATAGAGTTTCCAAGGAGTGGCTGGTGAATCTGAATCGCCAACCTTGCGAATCAAACTGAATTTGCCATCCATTGCTTTATTCCACAAAGTCACACCAGGACAGACTCATGGAATTTTAGAATTGGAAGGGACCTTGGTAGTCATCTCCAGTTTCACTGCCTTTTCATGTGATGTCTCACTGAAGTGGAGAACAGTAGATGTGATGAGGAATAATGGACAGAATAATGAGACACAGTGCTCTCAACTGGAGAAGTGAACAAGAAGGAAGAAATGTGTATTTTTGCTATGTATGTTCACTAATGTCACATTTTATGGAAAAGGCACATGATAAATCAGATGACATCATGGACACATTCATCAGCACCTATCTGGGAAAAGTATCTCTTCTAAATTTCTATGCCTATGAGAAGAAGCAACACTAAATGAAGAGAGGATTAGAAATAGATTTTTGGGAGAGTAAACAAAGCTTCAAAGTAGCATAGGTAGGATATAGAAGCATTGTGTTGGGAAGAATAGGTAACTCTCCTTGAGTTTCAATCTCAGCGTCATCACCAACTACTTGTGTGACCTTAGACAAGTTACTTATTCTCTCTGAGTCCATTGCCTATAAATTTTAATTTTCTATTCTGAGCACAAAAAAAGTGCTAATATTGTTAGGTGCCATCAAGTGGGCTCCAATTCACAGTGACCCTATACACAACATAATGAAACACTGCCTGGCCCTGTGACATTCTCACAATTGTTGTTGTGTTTGGGCCCATTGTTGCTGCTGCTGTGTCAATCCATTTCATTGGGGGGTTTCCTTTTATTCATTGGCCCTTCACTTTACCAAGCATGATGTCCTTCTCTAAAGATTGGTCCTTCCTGACAACATTGTCCAATATATGAGAGATGAAGTCTTTCCATCCTTGTTCCAAAAGTGCATTCTGGCTGTACTTCTTCCAAGACAGATTTGTTGTTCTGGCAGTCCATGCTACTTTCAATATTCTTCACTAGCACCATAACTCAAATGCATCAATTCTTCTGTGATCTTCCTAATTCACTGTCCATCTTTCACATGCATATAAGGTGATTGAAAGTACCATGGCTTGGGTCCGGTGCACCTTAGCCCTCAAACTGATATCTTTGCTCTTTCTTATGTTAAAGAAACCATTTGCTACAGATTTCCCTAATGCAATATGTCTTTTGATCTCTTGACTGTTGTTTCCCTGAGCATTGATTGTGCATACAAGCAAAATGAAGTTTTCACAACGTTTTAAATATTTTCTCTATTTATTATAACACTATTTATTGGTCCACTTGTGATGATTTTCATTTTATTTATACTGAGGTGCAATTTATACTAAGAGTTGTAGTCTTTGATCTTTGTCAAAAAGTTTCAAATAGTCTTTGCTTTCAGCAAGGAAGTTTCTGTCATCTGTATATTGCAGGTTGTTATTGAGTCTTCTTCCAATCCTCATACCATATTCTTCTTTAGATAATCCAGTTTCTCAGATTATTTGCATACAGATTGAATAGCTATGGAGAAAGACTACAACCCTGGCACACACCTTTTAAACCATTCATGAGCTCCTAGTTCTGTTTGAACAACTGTCTCTTGGTCTATGTACAAGTTCTTCATGAGCACAGTGAAGTATTCTGGAATAGTTATTCTTTGTAATGTATTATCTTTAGTTTGTTATGATCCACATAGTTAAATGCCTTTGCATAGTCAGTAAAGCACAAGCAAAACTTTTTCTGGTATTCTCTACTTTCAATCAACCAAAAATGTTAGCAATGATATACCTAGTTCCACATCCTCTTCTGAATCCAGTTTGAATTTCTGGCAACTCTATGTCAATTTACTGCTGAAATAATTTTTTAAGTATCTTCAGCAAAAGTTTACTTGCATGTATTATTAATGATATTGTCAATGACTTTCACATTCCATTGGATCACCATTTTATGGAATGGCACACATGTAGATCTCTTCCAATCAGTTGGCCAGGTTGCTGTCATCCAAATTTTTGGCATGGACGAGTGAGAGCCTCATGCACTGCATCAGTTTGTTGAAATATTTCAATTTGTAATCCATTGATTTTTGGAGCTTTTTTGGGCTACTGTCTACAGTGTAGCTTGGAATACTTTTTTCAATACCATGGGTTCTTGATTATATGCTATTCTTGAAATGATTGAACATCAGCCCATTATTTTTGGTAAAATGACTCTGTGTATTCCTTCCATCTTCTTTTGATGCTTCTGCATCATTCAATATTCAGTCTATTGTTGTTGTTGCTATTAAGTGATATCAAGTCATTTCCAACCCATAGTAACCCTGTATAGGGTTTCCAAGGAGCAGCTGGTGGGTTTAAACTGTTGACCTTGTGGTTCACAGTCCTATGCTGACTCTACAGTGCAACAGCTCCATTATTACAAGTCGAGGCTTTACTTTTTCCTTCAGTTCTTTCAGCTTGAGAATAGCTGAGCATGTTCTTCTCTTTTGGTTTTCTAATTTCAAGTCTTTGCACATCTTATTATACTTGACTTTGTCTTCTGTTCTGCTGTTTTACTTCATCATTTCTTCTAGTCACTTTGGCTTCTATTTGGTCAAGATCAAGCTTCAGCATCTCTGCTGACATCCATTTTGCCATTTTGGTCTTTTCTTTCTTTATAATGACCTTTTACTTTTTTTTGTGTGTATGGTGTTCTTGATGTCATTTCACAATAGTAATGATGTCATTACTGTATAACTTATTAAATCTGATCTTGAGATGGTCTCTAAATTCAGGTGGGATATATTCAAGGTCATATTTTGGTGCTAGTGGATTTGTTTTATTTTATTTTTTTCAGCTACAGTGTGAACTAGTGTGTGAACAGTTAATGGTGTGTTCCATAGTCGGTTCCTAATCTTGTTTTGGTTGATGATATTGAGCTTTTCCATCATCTCTTCCCACAAATGTAGTCAGTTTTATTCATGTGTATTCCATATGGTGAGGTCCATGTTTATAGTCATAATTTATGTTGTTTAAAAATGGCATTTGCAATGAATGCCATTGGTGCTCTAATTTTCAATCATGCGATCTCTAACGTCATTTCTATCACTGAAGCCATATGTTCCAACTACTGGCAGATGAGTGATGTCAATAGCCTTGATGGGAGATAGGAGCATTGTCTTGCAAAGGGCAGATAGTTGTCCTAAAAATAATTGTTATAGATCCAAGTTTCAATCCCAGCAGCATCACCAGCTACTGTGTGACAAGTTACTCATTCTCTCAGAATCCCTTGCCTATAAAATTGAGGTATCAAATGTGAGCACACAAAAAAATGTTGAAATATAAAAGATGCTATTAGTATGAGGATGTTTGTGTGTTTTTAGCACAAACAACTAAGCTATGAAATTCTACAATGTGGAACCCATTACTACTGTGCTATCTGTATACAGATTTTCCTGATGACTTCTTCTTGGTAAAGCAATTGGATCAAGGTCAAGATGACCTGCTTCAAACTGACCTCAGTGTTTCTAAATTTACTTAAGCTTTGAGAGACAGTGAAATTTATATAAATTATTGCAAGCTCTATAGCAAGTATCAACTACTATAAAACATATTATCCTTGTCATCAATCCACAGTAGATATCAAATCTCAATATTCATCCTTAAATGGTTACCCAAAAGGATTATAGGTAGATGGTTCTGAGATTTAATTCAAACCACAAGTAGTCACATTGAGCTTTATTTTCTAGCTGTCATATTTAAAGGAATATGTTCAAAAGGTAGGGATGATTATGTTTGAGTTTGTATTTGACTTTGGTGCCTTGATGATGGGAGAATTGCAGCGCTTGAATTGTTCCGCCATTTTCACTCTCTTGGTGATTAGCTGAAGTATAGTAGGGGGCACACTTAAAGGTGGGCCAGTGGAGGCAAGATGCAGAGACTCAATATCATTTCCCTCCTTGTATATAAGCAAGAACGCCTCTTAAAAATATTAACAGTTTCTGGAAGGGTTAAGAGTCATCCAGTGCTTTCTAGGAATTGTTTTGGAGGACTACATTAGACTAGCTAACAGAGCTTCTCATGTCTTTAGCAAGGCCCCTCTGCTTTCTAATCCTTCCAAATTCATCACTAAAAACTGCCAAAGACATCAGAATCAAAAAAAAGGAGGCTGAAACAAGAACTGGTATTTATTTCTTTTTGAAAAACCATAAGGAGCCCTGGTGGCATTGTAGGATAAGCACTGGACTGCTAACCAAAAATTCAGCAGTTCAAACATACTGGATTTTCCATGAAAGGAAGAAGGGACTTTCTGTTCCCGTAAAGATTTACAGCCTCAGAAATCTTATTTTGGGTTCCTCTGAGTCAGAATCAACTTGATGGCAGTGGGTTTGACTTTTGGGATTGGGAAGAGACCATATAGACTAATCACATCACACTTATGATCGCTTCTTAAAGTCCCAGTAACATTTCAACATGCTCCATATTGTTCTGCATGTCCTTGAATCTGAGTTAATTTTCAATATGTGTTGCTATAGGAAAGCACTGGATCATAAGATCTGTTTGAATGGCAAGGTCAGAAATTCAAATTCATCAGCCACTCCTTGGAAATTCTATATAGGATCACTATGAGTTGGAACCGACTTGGAGGCACTTAACAACAATAACAACAGCATTAGAAATCTAAGACTACCCCATAACTAATATGGAGAATATTGGATGGAGGTGCACTCCAAATCTACCAGCAGCTTTGCAGAATAAAGATGAGGCTTTCTGCTCCTATAAAGATGTATAGCCTTGAAAACCCTATGCAGGGTCACTATGAGTTGAAACCAACTCCCCAGCACATAACCACCAACCACCACTATCATTTATTTATTGTCACTGAGAATTGTGGTGGAGAGAAGATACTATCCCTATTAGGGAAATCATGGTTTAAACAAGAAAATTAAACCAAGTAGGAGGTAAAAAGTAGGGAGTATGCTCATTTCATTGGGGACATTTCGATTTCTACATTAACTGACACAAATACACAAATAATGGTTAAAGTCATAGACTGTGAATTGTCGTGGTTATCTATTGTTTTTACCCACCTAGAATTCATCTTTCTGTTAACAACATCATTAGATTCTCTGGAAAACTAGCCTTTCCCCTTCTCAGCATCATCATCATTCGTATTCTCTCATATACATTAAATTGACCAGTCCTGACATTATATGTTTATCTACTTATTTGTGTATTGATTGTATCTACCTCTGGGAATGTAAGCGTTATGATTCCAGGAACTTTGACTCACTTTTCATCAGAACCAAGAACAGGAATTGACAGATAATAGGTGCTTCATATATGACAAACAAATGAGTGTCAGTTTGGGCAAGGTTGATCTCACTCCTGCCTCCAGGAATGGCTATGTGATTCAGGTGTAAGCTAGTCATGCTTTATTCCTTTGGCAGGAATGATTGCTAGGATGATACCATATAAACCAATATGGACCTGGGGCTGTTAGGATTTTGGAGCTATCAGGGGCCATCACATAGAAACCCAGCCTGGAAAGAAAGCTAACGCAAGATGGAAGCAGGGTGAAGAGACAAAGAAAATGAGATCCAAATCTGATGACATTATTTAAAATCCTGGATCCCACCAAGCATGTTATATGAGCCAATAATTTATGGTTTCTGCTAAACATTGCTTACATTGAATTGTATTTTCTGCCACTTTTAGCCAGAGAATCCAAGCTGGATGTACCCGAAAAGATGTCAATAGATGCAGCCATAAGGACATAAAGATAGTAGGAGAACCATAGGATCAGGAGTAACCACATTCAAGGAAGGATGGAAGAAGAAAACAAAAAGGAATGAGAACCAGATAAAACAAAAACTTATAAGATTAGTTCACAGAAAGCAAGTGAAGAGTTTCAAAGAGGAAGACATTAGCAGTGTTGAGCTCAAACTCAAAAATGTGCATCCGAATCACCTGGAGAACTTGTTAAAAGCCAGATTACTATGCCAACTATCAGACTTTCTGATTCAGCAGGTCTGGGGTGGAAGCTGAGTGTGTAACGTTCCAAGGAGTCCCCAGGTGTTGGTAGTGCTGCTGGCACTGGTGGTCTTGAGACTACTGTAGAGATTTTGAGTAAAGTGAGATTTGAAAATGGGCATGTTTTACTTGAAAATGTGGAAATAAGAATGGTGTCTATGTCTTAGGTGCAGTAAGTTAAGGAATGATTGAGAGTAAAAAAGGTGGCAGAAAGGACAGGTGATTTTTTTCAAGACTATCAAAAAAAAACAAAAAAAAAAAAAAAAAAAAAAAAGAGGGAAATAAGGGAAAGCTGTATTTAAAGACAGGCGACATCTAGGCATGTTTATTTGCTGAAGACAGCGGGCTGTAGTGAAGACTTGAGAAGCTGAGAGTGCAGGAGAGGCACTCCTAGAATGCTAGAGTGATAACTTGAGGGTTGGATGGGACCATTGGAAATTGGTGAGGTCCACAGGTGGACTGGGAACCACAAGGTTGGCAGTTCAAAACCAACTGCTCCTCGGAAATCCTATACAGGATAACTATGAGTCAGAATCAACTCAACAGCACGTAACAACAACAACAACAGAGGGAGAGGCCATCCATGAGAGGTCAAGAGTGGAGACCAGGGGGGTAGAGGCAATGTGAAGAGATTAATGGATAGAGGAACCTGTGTTTGGATTGACAATCCTCACCCCCCATACAATAGAAAACAAGTTCATGTGCTAAGAGCAAGAAAGCGCGTAGAAGAGAAAATAATTTAAAGAAGAAGGGGAAAGTTTGAAATAATTAATGGCTAAGAATAGAAGAGAGTTAAGCATGGACAAGTACAGGTTTTATTCAGAACACCAAGGGCCAGTTGAGGTTGGAGTCCATGACTACAGACTGGTGGGACTTCTCCCCAGCAAAGCTTGGCAGCCCTGGTTTAGGAACAGAAAAGGCAGGCTGGAATTTATCCAGATTGGAGTGACTTTCAGTCTTGGTCTTTTGAGAACAGTAATACCTCCATTAATGAGTGCTCCGGGAATAAAACTCTTTACTATGAAAACAGGCAGTGTGAAAAACAAAAACATGTCTATAAATCATGAAAATTTGTAGTCTTACAACAAAGTTTCTTGGTATACAATTTCTTTTTGTCCTGGATCAGTTCAACACGTGAAATCTCTGAAGATTATCTTCTAACCTAGGTCCTCTTGACCCACATAAAGGGTTTTACATCTCCTGTTTTCTTCAACCTCACCACTTAGTAAACTTGAGAAAGATTGGATATTCATTCTTATTGCCTGTTTATTACAGATGACAGGTCATTCATTTTCTCCTTAAATCAAGATTATGTTGTTACTCCAACTCTGGAATGATAAGGGACTTTCACTTCCTTAAAAGAAGTGTAGGTGTCAATTATGGGGAGGGAATGCTGGTAACAGAGATGTTGTTGTTGTTAAGTGCCATCGAGTCAGTTCCGACCCATAGCGACCCTGTACAGGGTTTCTGAGAGTGTAAATCTTTACGGGAGTAGAAACCCTCATCTTTCTCCCGCGGAGCGGCTGGTAGTTTCAAACCGCTGACCTTAAGGTTCGCAGCCTGATTCGTAACCACTATGCTACCAGAGCCCCGGTAACAGAGATAGTATGCCTTATTTCTCCTGGTGGGGTACTGTAGGATAAATGCTGGACTGCAAAGTCAGTGGTTCAAACTCACCATCTAGTCCTTGGAAACCCTAAACAAGGCCCCTATGAATCAGAACTGACTCAATGACACCTAAAATAACATCTCTAGTGTCCTGCATTATACTTGGAGACTAGTATGATGCTGGACACATAGAAATGACCAGTAAATAGCTATTGAATAAGTGAACAGATGAATGAATTAATAATAAAACTGATGAGCTGGAATGGGAATGGAATAGAGACATAGATGTAGACACATTCATTGTTTGTGAAATGCAAATTATTATACCCTTTAAAGAGTTGAGTTCTCTTAGATATAGATTTGAGTGCAATAAATTTACTTGGAAGGAGGTTCCTCATAGCACTTTAAAGAGAGTTGGGAACTGAGAGAAGGCAGGGAAGGAAGTCAATAAAAGAGTGCATTGACCTTGAGGTTAGTTTGAACCACAAGATTGGTGGCACAAACTCAGCAGCTGCTCTTGAAAACCCTATACAAGTTGCTGTGAGTCAAAACTGACTCTATGACACTTAACAACAACAACATTCTGGACAACTCAGTCCTACTCAATACCTCTGGGACATCGCATACCATCTTCATTCACCAAAGAGCAAAAAACATGAGGTATTTATTGACTATCTCTTACTCGTCATTGTCTGAGGAGTGCAGGCAATATTCACTTACCAGCATTTCTGGCCTACCCTATGGGTAAACAAGGCACACTTCAGCAGCCTGGGAAGTCTATTAGGTAGAGATGTGCAGGTACTTGCAGTAGAAAGCCAGGACTGACTGAAGAAGGTATATAGTGGAGCATCGAGCAGATCTACAAGTCCTGTTTAGCCGTATCTTTCAAAAGTTTTAAATGCCCATCCCTTTCTATGCAGTAATTCCATTTCTATAAATGTATACACTAGTTAAGTACACACACATACACACACACAAGGAGATTCATTGAAGAATTATTTGTAGTAGGAAAAGATTGGACACAATTTCAATATCCATCAGTAGGGGACTTGTTAAGTAAATTATGGTACATCATATATTGGAATTCTGTGTGGCTCTGAAAGAAAGAAAAAGATCAATATATACTGATATGGAAAGATATTCAATATATATTAAGTCTTAAAAACGTGATATGCTTCATGATCTGAATGGTGGTGGTGATAATGGTTGTGTGCTGTTGAGTCAGTTCTGACTCACAGAGACATTCCTGGTGTGATGCTATAGGGTCAGCACTGGACTGCAAACCACAATGGCAGCAGTTCAAACCCACCGACTGCTCCTTTGAAACCCTTCAGGGTCACTATGAGTCAGAACCGACTTGACAGCACTCAACAACAATAAGATCAATAGGGTTTCTGAGACTGTAAATCTTTGTTGTTGTGTGCCGTGGAGTCGGTTCCGACCCATACAGGGTTTCTGAGACTGTAAATCTTTGTTGTTGTGTGCCGTGGAGTCGGTTCCGACCCATACAGGGTTTCTGAGGCTGTAAATCTTTGTTGTTGTGTGCCGTGGAGTCGGTTCCGACCCATACAGGGTTTCTGAGGCTGTAAATCTTTATGGGAGCAGAAAGCCTTATCTTGCCCTCGCAGAACAGCTGGTAGTTTCGAACTGCTGACCTTGAGGTTCGCAGCCTGATTCGTAACCACTATGCTACCAGAGCTCCTTACAGGAGTAGAGAATCTCCTCTCTTTCCCTTGTGGTTAGCATCTCTACAAATAATCTGCTACACCACCAGCGTTCCTAGTCTGGATAGCATTCGATTTGTGTAAACATATGTGTACGTGTGCTTTAATATATGAAACAGTGATTCCTCTGGTGTGGAATGGGAGAAGGGGTAGACGGGTGGAAGAGAATTTTTTGTTTAGTTTTGTTTTTTACAATAGTTTGTTGTACCATTTAAAAAACATGTTCGTCTATAACCTGTTTTAAGAAATTACAAATTTTAATGAGTTGAAGTGGTACACTGTGTACATGTGTGTAGATTGTAGCTAATTAGCAAAACAGAAACATTCTCCTAACTCCATTGCCCACATTTTCATCCCAAGGGAATTGAATCCTGAAGAGTTTCAACAATTTTCAGGAGCTCTCAGATGCCCTGATATTGGGATTATTCCTTTTCAGGTCAATCAGGAAAGTAAATTTCCTTCAGATTTTTTTTCCCTGTCGCATTTTTACAGTTCTCTACTTTTCTGGGACCCAAAGCAATGGTGGTTGACAAATGTTTTGAAGACAAACACAAACAACAAACAAGTTCTAGCCCATGCCGGACTAGATGTTCTTGATAATATGTTGCCAAAAGAAATGTTCTCCTTCTGGAAGAAAGTCCCTCAAATGGTCATGACACTGTCCGGCGGGGAAGTCACTTCTTGGAGCTACCCTGAATGGCTGGGCAGCATCTTGTCACAGAAGTGGCTAATTAACATAGATCTTCATTTTGAGGAACTGAGACTTGCTGTGGAGCGCTGGGGGATAGAGGAACTAATCTGTCTTTACGAAACTGGTGAACTGCTGCTCTTTCTTCTGCTTTCTCGGCCTCTCTGTGGAAGAGAGGACTCATCCACTAATTGCTCAATTTAATCAGTGGAGGCAGCAACATTTAGCTGAGAATGCCCAGATTAAATTGTTTAATTTGTGGCAAAGGGTCGGGGAGAGGTATAGATTCCCACATCTCTTAGTTGGCACCATTGTTGTTGTTGTTGTTAAGTGCCATCGAGTCGGTTCCGACCCATAGCGACCCTGTACAGGGTTTCCGAGGGTGTAAATCTTTACGGGAGTAGAAAGGCTCATCTTTCTCCCGCGGAGCGGCTGGTAGTTTCGAACCGCTGACCTTACGGTTCACAGCCCGATTCGTAACCACTACGCTACCAGAGTTGGCACCATAGAGTAATAATAATAAAGAGCATACGTTCGTTCTCATCTGAGTTACCCTGACAGCTTTCTAATTGCTTTCCCTCTCTCTAGAGTGCCACTTTAAAAATCATCTTCCAACATGTGGCTGTAGTAATTTTTTTTAGAATATGGATAGAATCCTAAGGAACCATTTCTGGAAACCCTTCAATGGAACCCTATTTTCTTATAGTAAGACATATTCTATCTACAAGGGCACTCAAAATCCTTCACGGTCTAGCCCTGCCAACTTCTCAGGTTACATCACTTACCATTTCTCATCTTTGTTGTTGTTAAGTGCTGCTGAGTTTGTTCCAACTCATAGCCACCCTGTATAGGGTTTTCACAGAGCAGCTAGTGAGCTTGAACCACCAACCTTGCTGTTCAAACCAACCTTGCATACCAGTGCATTAACCCACAGTGCCACACCAGAACTCCTTTATAGGTCTCTATATGCTGTTGAAAAGGAGCCCTGGTAGGGTAGTGGATTACAAGTTGGGTTGCTAATCGCAAAGTCAGTAGTTCACATCTACCAGCTGATCTGCAGGAAAAAGATGAGGCTTACTGCCTCCATAAACATTTATAGCCTAGGAAACCCTATACAGGGTTGCTAGGAGTCAGAACCAACTTGGTGGTACACAACCACAACCACAACCACAACCACTATCATCATATACTTTTCATGTTCTGCATTCCTAGCTCATCGGTATCATCTCTGGCTCTCTGTGATCTCATAGGCCCATTGAAACCCTGCCCTGTCATGCAATGTATTGTATTTTTTAACTTGTACAGCTCCTGTATTAACTGGTAAAAACTGCTAGGTAAATACAATCTTTACATTCTCAACAGTAATAGACATTTAATAAAAGTTGTCTAGATAGATTTAACTTCCCTCCACTCTTTTCCCATCCAGTGTCTGCTTGCATGCCTCTAGTTTGTTACTTCTGAAGACATCCCATTGCACTCTGACTACTTTAAATGTAGTTAAGAATTTTGTTTCAAGTTGTGTTCGCCAGGAGAAAGACTCTGAAATGGAGATTTGCATGCAGGAAGTTTGGTGGGGATGAGAGTTGGGGTCAAGTGGGGAGAGAGAGAGCAATTTCTTAGGATCAACACCTGTAAGGGAAGTGAAAGAAACAGACTGGGAAAAGAGAGAAGTTGAGCTATGGTACAGTCACAACAAGGCCTCAGCTGACCCCACAGGGACCTCTGAAGCTAAGCTAGCTCTTCAGAGTTGTCCCAAGATGGGCATAGGAAACCTAGCTTTTCTAACCTTGCATCAACCAGTCTTTGGATATGACCTGTCCTTGGAAAGGAGTCATGGCCTTGGGCAAGATGACTCTCCTCAGCAGTGATAGGTACTGTAGAAGCTGGAGGGCTAAGCCTGAGAGAATTTGCAGTAGGAGCTGAAAGTCATCAGTGGACATTTGAGGGAGTAAGTCTGTCAGTCCTGAAGGGGGGTCTGGGCAGTACAGCACTCTATCCATTACAAATAGAGACTCTGGAATCAGAATGCTTGTGTTCAAATGGAAACTCCATTATGGGCTAAGTGTCCCACTTACCTAGTGCTATGTGAAAATACACTCGGAAACTTTTGGCTTGAAAAATAACAATTTGTTAGGTGAGAGATCTGCAATTTGGGCTGGTGTCACTGGGGACTACTCATCATGTCGTTATATCAGCTTGGAGAGAGAGGCTTGTTTAAGAATGGAAGATTGTTTTCCAAGATGGCTCACTACCACGGCTGGCAATTGGGGTGGTTGCTGTGTTATTTTCAACATGGACCTCTCCAGGAGATGATTTGGATTTCCTCACAGCATCATGACTGCCAAGGATAAGCCTTTTATGACCTAGTCTTGGAAGTTACAGGTTATCACTTTTGTCAGAGTCGTAACTTCACCCAGACTCAAGAAGAGAAAACATAGACTTTTCATTTTGATAAAGAAGTATCAAGTCACATTGTAAAAATAATAAGTGGATTTTGTGGCAGTTTTGAAAAATAAAGTCAGCCACAATCTTCATTCTGGCTACAAGAATTCACATTCCTACTTTATACAAACCATACTCACTCCCTCTCCTTAAGTCCCCAAGTCTCATTTCATTTTGACATTAGGTGCAGTGTACCACCCCAAAGACCTGTGACTGAAGAGAAATGTATCTGTTCTCTTCACAAACAATATCTAATGGTTGAACAAATTCACTGTGCTGTTTGCTTCTTTTAAATAAAGTTTTATTGGAACACAATCACACCAATTCATTTATGTATTATCTATGGCTGCAAAGCCATTTGGACTGCAAGGTCGGCAGTTCAAGCTCACCAGTTGCTCCTCGGAAACTCCATACAGGGTTGCTATGGGTCGGAACAGACTCAATGGCATTTAACAACAACAACAACAACATGGCTACTTTCATTTTATAACAGCAGAGCTGAGTAATTGCAACAGAGAGAGTATGACCTGCAAAGACTAAACCTTTCCTACATTTCTATTTCAAAGAGGGGGAAATAAGAAACACACTGTTGTCGTTAATTGCTGTTGAGTCGGTTCCGACCCGTAGGGACCCTGTACAGGGTTTCTGAGGCTGTAAATCTTTACAGGAGCAGAAAGCCTCATCTTTCTCCCACGGAACCGCTGGTAGTTTCAAACTGCTGACCTTAAGGTTCTCAGCCCAATTGGTAACCACTACGTTACACATAACTATCATTAATCCATAACAATTATTAAATTGAACTAGACATATGTTATTAGTTCCTTGATTAAGGCTCATCCTTCTGCCTGAGAATGGTGCTCAGCCTTTTGACCTTGTCCTCTGCCTTTACAAGGCAGCTCATCAGTTTACCTCTGAATTATTCTTCCTCTTCCATTTCCATAAACATTAGCCCATGCTTAAAACTGAGTAATTCTCTCAGTCTTTAGTCCAGTCCAAATTGATGTTGTTATTGTTAAGTGCTGTTGAGTCAGTTCTGACTCATAATGACTCCAGTATAGGACTTCTGAAGAATAATTGGTGGGTTTGAACCATTGACCTTGTGGTTATCAGTCCAGTGCTTATCCTACAGAGCCACATTAGGACTCCAGCTTCCGGTTTAAACACCTACTTTAATTTTGTGTTGTCCATCTTTTTTTGTACAAATTAACAATTTAAATATTTGAGAAATAAAATTTACCACAGCATATTCCTTAACTTCTTTTTGCCTTAGGATCTTCTAAGAGTTTGTTGTTGTTGTTGTTAAGTGCCATTGAGTCCATTCCAACTCAGAACAACCTTATAAAAAGTTTCCAAGGAGCAGCTGGTGAGCTTGAACTGCCAACTTTGTGGCTCAAACTGACCTTTCAGTCCAGTACATTAACGCACAGCACCATACCAGGACTCTATTCTAAGAGTTGAGTGCCTGAAAGAAGATGCTTTACTGCAATTATTTTGAAAAGTACAGAATGGAGGGAATCTACTTTCTTCATCTTTTACACTTCACATCACAGGTTTGCAAACTACAGCCCAAGATCAAATCTACCCCATTGTTTGTTTCTTTTAAATAAAGTTTTATTGGAACACAGCCAATTCATTTCTGTTTTACCTATGAATTCTTTCACTTTACAATAGCAGAGCTGAGTAGATGCAGCAGAAGCTGTACGACAAACAAAGAGTAAGCAATTTATTATCTGGCCCTTCGCAGAAAATGTTTGTTGATCCCTGTTTCACATTGTGCTCAGTCTCGAGTGTTAGGTCAGAGGGATGACCTTCTTGAGTGCATTCATTCTCTGGCAGAGGAAGCTGAGGCTCGTTGATCATTAAGTGATTGGCCTAGTAACATGTAACATGTAGTTAGAGCTCGAGTTAGGAGTCCTGGTGGGATGCTGTGGGTTAATGTGCTGGACTGCAAAGTCAGTTTGAATGGCAAGGTTGGCAGTTCAGGCTCACCAGCCGCTCCTTAGAAACCCTATACAGGGTTGCTATGAGTTGGAACTGACTTGATGGCACTTCACAACATAAACAAGAGCTAAAATAAAGACCTTTTTTTTTCTTTTTTCACTATTTACTGTGTGTCTTGTTTTGAGCTGCTAAACATTTGATATACT
Organism: Chrysochloris asiatica; assembly: GCF_000296735.1. NCBI lineage: Eukaryota > Metazoa > Chordata > Mammalia > Afrosoricida > Chrysochloridae > Chrysochloris > Chrysochloris asiatica. Next base: position 4,270,686 of record NW_006408678.1, on the reverse strand, counting down.
CCTCTCATCCAAAATAAACTCAAAAAGAAGATATTAGTCTGATTTCCCATTTGTGCCTGAGGAAAGTGAGAACTGAGGTTAAGTGATTTTTCTATTCAGATAGGTTAGGAAGGGGTAGAGTTGGAATTTCAATACCGGAAAGGTAAGAACAATGGAAGCACCACCTTCAGAAGTGTTGAGACCTAGATGGAAGAAATGATTAGAAGTAATAGATTCACATTTTGATATTTTGGCTTAATACAGGTTTCGATGATTTTGTAGCAATACTTTTTTTTTTGTTTAAAGTTTTTATTGTGATTTTAGTGAACATTTACAAGGCAGCTCATCAGTTTTACATTCAATAAAACATATACTTTGTTTCATTACAATGGTTTTAATCCCCTCCATGAACCATCAGTTAACAGTATTTCTCTCTATTCAGTTTAGCTTTTTTTTTTTTT
>NW_006408678.1:4263447-4269721 GCF_000296735.1 Chrysochloris asiatica | reverse complement strand
TTACAGCAGCCTTGTATAGGGTTTCTGAGGTTGTAAATCTTCATAGGAGCAGAAAGTCTCATCTTTCTTCTGTGGAACACCTGATGGACTCAAATTGCTGGCTTGTGGTTAGTAGCCCTACATATAATCCACTATGCCACCAGGGTTTCCATGATTTTGCAGCAATAGTTTTTGACTTATTCTCATATGTAGTACATATTACTAATGATTAGATGTGAAAAACATCATAAGTTGGGGATTGTCTGTTTGCTGTTGTTAGGTGCCATTGAGTCCATATCAACTCATAGGGACCCTATGCAAAACAGAAACACTGCATAGTCCTGGGTCACCTCACAATTGTTGCTACGTTTGAGTCCATTGCTGCTGCCACTGTACCAGTCCATTTTGTTGGGGGTCTTCCTCTTTTTCTTAGACCCTCCACTTTACCAAACATGATATCCTTCTCCAGGGACTGGTCCTTCCTGATAATACCTCCAATGTATGAGAGATGAAGTCTGGCCATCCTGGCTTCCAAGGAGCACCCTGGGTGTACTTCTTCCAACACAGACTGGTTTGCTCTTTTGGCAGTCCATGGAACTTTTAATATTCTCCTCCAGCACTATGACTCAAATGCATCCATTCTTCTAGGTCTTCCTTATTCATTGACCAACTTTTACATGTTTATGAGGCTATTCAAAATACCTTGGCTTGGGTCAGTTGCACTTTAGTCCTTCAGCTGACATCTTTGCTCTTGAACACTTTAAAGAGGTCTTGTGCAGCAGATTTGCCTAATGCAACACATCATTTGATTCCTAGATGTCTGCTTCCATGAGTGTTGGTGGTTGATCCAAACAAAATTAAGTTCTTGACAACTTCAATTTTTTCTCCATTGATATGGATGTTGTTTATTGGTCCAGTGGTATGGATTTTGGTTTTCTTTACATTGAGGTTCAATCCTACTGAATGTTGTAGTCTTTGATTTACATCAGTAAGTATTTTAAGTAAGTATTATACGTATGAAGTATTATCCATATTATATATATGGATTTTACTTATAGAAGTTGTGATTTTCATATAATCACAAAAGTTTGGCCAGTTGCTCAATTGACAGGGCAGGATTTAATCCTGCTCTTCTGGCAAAAGAACGACAGGAGAGAAGATTTCGAATTAAGATTTTCACATTTAAAAATCATTGTAGCCTAGGAAGAAACTTCTGAAAAAATTATACATTCTTTGTATGTGAGAAGAGATGTTGTTCCTCCCATTTTGTTCATTTAACCTTTTGAAAAAGTTGACAATGTTTTGCAAAACTTGACAGTCTCTTGGATTTTTAACAATATATTTCACAACACAGATGTCATGTGAGGCCTTTTTTTGCCACTTCATATAACTGTGTATGCTGCCCTAGGATGACTGAGGACTTCCTGGGACATGGAAGTACCAGTATTAATTCTGAGAGAGTCCTAGGAAAATATCCAACCTTGTTGGATATTTTAGCCTATTGGTTGTCCTAGGCTGGAGAAAGAACTCAGTTGTTTCATGTTGTATGCTGTCGTGTCAGTCCTGACTCATAATGACTCTGTAAAGGGTTTCTGAGAGCAATTGGTGGGTTTGAACTGCGGATCTTGCATTTTTCAGGCCAATGCTTATCCTACACTTGTTGTTGTTAAATTTCATTGAGTTGGCTCTGACTCCTAGCGAACCTGTATAGCGTTTCCAAGGAGTGGCTGGTGGGTTTGCATCTCCGACTTTGCAATTCAAAGCAATCCTGTGGTCCAGTGCTTACCTTACAGTGCCACAGCAGGACTCCTAGTCAAAAAGTGATCTAGCCTCCATTTTATTACTAAGCTACTCTGATGAAGATTTGATCTTTTTTTTGAAGATGGAGAGCTTTTTTTGTGTGTGATTTAAAAAAAAACAAAAATCAAATATTACATAGGTTCTGGCTTCTGTCTTTCCCATTTCATCATTTTCTTCTTTTTCTATTTCTCTGCTTTTCAGAAACAAACGTAATTATCTCCTCTTATACCTCCCTTCTTGAAGCCTTGGCACCAGATACTTTATGGTGCTGAGATTCAAATCCTACTGCAACTAAGATGATCACAACATTCCTTGAAAGAAACACTAGAGAGGAATGCTGGCAAGCACAATTTAGCTCATCTTAATATAAGTACTCCAACTTGTTCCAAAAGGATATATTCTGTGAAGAGTCCTCTTCATCTGTGATAATCTATCCCCTTTCATTATATCAATCCCAATGTCCTTGCTACATGGAGGCATATATGAAAGCATGAGCAGCTCTGCAGCCTAAAACAAATTGTGTGGCTTCCCTGAGCTCAATGCATCTTCTGAAAAAGCAGAGTGCAAAACAAAATACTTTTAAAGCTCCCTTCTTGCCCTGACATTCAATTGTATTATACAACAAGACAAATGCAACTGGTCGAGGTAATATTTACACGGCTCCTGGAAAGCTCACAATGACAATCTTTAAACATCTACCAACGCAGAGCAGGGAAATAGGAACAAGTTTGATCCTTAGACCTTTCCTAATCATGATGCGACAATGGTCATTTGGCAAGCAGGTTATGTCCCATCATTCCTAGAAGTTCCTGCTCTCTGCTCTGTTCCCCTGCTGTGGGGAAATATTTAAAGAGTTGTTTTGGAGTTAACTACTTAGAAAACAAAAAGAGATTCATCTCTTCCCCTCAACCCCACCCCCTGCCACCACCATTCATTTTGAAAGTGTTAAAGTAATTTATTTAGATTTCAGGATATCTGAAGGAAACATTCCCCCAAACAGGATAAAAATCACCAGTAACTTCTCCATGTAGACACAACGATTGTTAAACTTTTGTGTATTTGATTAAAAACAAAAAATAAAAATACGACCATACTGTTTTATAGTTAGATTTATTCACATAGCAATAGATTACATTTTCTCATGGCATAATATGATTTTCAATGACTGTATTACATATCATTTTGTAGACAGTCATCCTTAATTTAGCCAAGCTTCTCTGGCTAGATATCAGGGTTCCCCCCAAAGTTTATACAAACAAAGAGCTAATGAATTACTTTTTCATCAGATATTTTAACTTCTGGTTACTTTCTTACCAGATATTCATAGTGATGTATTTCTAGCATATACATTATATGATTTAGGGATTTTATTATGTGTTGTCAAATTGTCTTCTAAAAGTTATTTTCCATTTACATTCCACTAGCTGCCTGTGAAAATGACTCTTTCTTGCCTCCTAGCCAACAAAAGGCTGTAGTCAGTGGTCACAAAGACCAAGGACTTGGAAAAGTGGCAAAGTCCAGTGTGACAGCAGAATACTAATCTTGCTCTTTGATACTGATGTGTTCATCATATATCTGAAAATAGAACAGAAAAGCAAACAGTGACACTGATCATTTGGGGTCAGTCATCCAATAAGGGATTCTTAACCTGGTGATTCTGAACCTTACTCCAGACTCATACTCTCTTAATATAAGTGTCTGCTCCAACCTGAACAAATACATTTAAGCCAAAGGCCATGACGGCTACTAAAACATGTGAGAATAAATAACTAAAAACAAATTGCTGTCCAATTGATTGTAACTCATGACAACCACGTGTGTGTCAACTCCATAGACTTTCAACAGCTGATTATTTTAGAAGTAGATCACCAGGTCTTTTTTCCGAGATACCTCTGGGTGGACTTGAACCTCCATTCTTTAAGTTAACAGCCACACGTAGTAAGCATTTGCACCACCAAGGGACTCCTGAACTAGTTTATGAAAAGTGGAAGAGAGCAGTTACCATATGGATTAACTTATTTTATCCTTAAGTAATAGGCTGTTGTTATTAGGTGCCATTGAATCAGCTCTTGCTCATAGTGAGTTACCCTATGTATAACAGACGGTCCTGAACCATCTTCATAATCATTGCTATGTTTGAACCCACTTTTGTAGGCACTGTGTCAGTCCATCTTATTGAGGGTCTTACTCTTTTCATTGGCCTTCTAATTTACTAAGCATCATGTCATTCCCTAGAGACTGGTTCCTCCTGATAACATATCCAAAGTACATGCCATCTCACTTCTGAGGAGCATTTTGGCTGTACTTCTTCCAACACAGATTCGTTCTTTCTTCTGGCAGCCTACAGTGTATTTAATACTCTTGTCAACACTTTAATCCAAACGCATGCATTTTACTTAGATCTTACTTGTTCAGTTTCCAAATTTCACATGCATATGAGGCAATTGAAAATAATACCCTGGCTTGGGTCAGGAACATTTTAGTCCTCAAAGCGACATTGTTGCTTTTTAACACTTTAAAGATGTCTTTTGCAGTAAATTTGCACAATGCAATACATCATTTGATTTCTTGACGCTGCTTCCATGGACTTTGATTGTGACTCCAAGAAAAATTAAATTCTTGACAACGTTAATATTTTCTCCATTTATCATATTGTTTACTGGTCCAGTTGTGAGGATTTTTATTTTCTTTATGTTAAGATGTACCAGTGATAAAACTGAGAATTCAAAGAAATCTGTGGGTTCCACCACAGTTATGAAGTTAATTAAGAACAAATCCTGCTTTTTTCTGACTCTAAACCACTGTTGCTTCTGATATTAAACAAAGACTTTCTCAGAAAGGAAGAAAAAGGCTAGGATTTAAGCATAAAGTTCAAGAAATATTATTAGGTTAACAGCATAGTGCCTGGAACATAGTAGAAGTTAAATGCATTTTTGTTGAGGGAGTGAATGAATGACTAATATATCCTTTTGGTTGACTTCAAATATCCCAGCAATGGGGGAAGGGTTGGAAGGACTTTCTTCTCCCAGTTATGAGATGGTTAATGAGATGGTATTAAGAAATTAGATGAAAAATTATTAATTTTATTAAGGGTAATAATGCTATGGAGTCCTGGTGAGGCACTGTGGGTTAATGCACTGAATGCCAAGATTGGTTTGAACCCCAACGTTGGTGGTTCAAGCTCACCAAGCATTCCCTGGAAACCCTATACAGGGTCGCGATGAGTCAGAATCGACTTGAAGGCACTTAACAACAACAACAACAAAAACAAATAATGCTATGATTTTTCTAAAGAAAAAGGTCTTCAGGTATTAGAGATAAAAGGTAAAGCTGTTATTGTTAAGTGCTGTTGAGTCAGTTCCGACTCATAGCGACCTTGTATAAGTCTCCATGAAGCAGTTGGTGAAATTGAATTGCCGACCTTATGGTTCAAACCGACCTAACAGTTCACTGTTTTATACCACAGAGCCACATTTTAAAATTATCTAATGAAACATGGACAAGAGGCAAATGTTGAACAGAACATGGGAACACTGAATGGTTTAAAATTAAGAAAGGTGTGTGACAGGGTTGTATTCTATCACCATACTTATTCAACCTGTATGCTGAGCAAATAATCCAAGAAGTTGGGTTATATGAAGAAACACGTGGCATCAGGATTGGAGGAAGATTCATTAACAATCTGTGATATGTAAATGATACAGCCTTGCTTGCTGAAAGTGAAGAGGACTTAAAATATTTACTGATGAAGATCAAGAGCACAGCCTTTGGTATGGATTGCATCTCAATGCAAAGAAAACAAAAATCCTCAATGGAGATTGAAGTTGTCAGGGAATTCATTCTCTTGATTCATCCATCAACACTTATGGAAGCAGCAGTCAAGAAATCAAAGGACGTATTGCATTAGGCAAATCAGCTGCACAAGAACTTTTTAAAGTGTTGAAGAGCAAAGATGTCAGCTTGAGGACTAAGGTGTGCCTGACTCAAACCATGGTATTTGTAATAACCTCATAAGCATGCAAACCAAACATAAAACCAAATGGCCACCACTCGTCTTCTGTCTGTCGTGATGTGGTAGCTTGAGTTGCTGTGATTCTGAGGGCTATGCCACCGGTATTTTAAATAACCCACAGGGTCACCCATGGCGGATAGGTTTCAGATGAGCTTCCAGACAAAGACAGACTAGGAAGGAAGAGTGACGAACTACTTCCGAATTTCTAGTCACTGAAAACCTTATGAATAGCAGAGAAACACTGTCAGGTACGGTGTATATGTATACACATATACACTGGAAGGTGAGACCCTCGGGTTGGAAAGCACTCAAGATGAGACTGGGGAAGAGATGCCTCCTCAAAGTAGAGTTGACCAGGATGATGTGAATAGAGTTAAGCTTGTGGGAGAAAAGTCCACAGAACCTACATTTGCTAATGGGCCACAATTCAAAATGAAGAGAAACAGCTATAAACATCCATTGAAAATCGGAACATGGAATGTA
>NW_006408678.1:4251169-4260587 GCF_000296735.1 Chrysochloris asiatica | reverse complement strand
AATATTGAAAGTACCATGGACTGCCACCTCATCTTTCTCCCGCAGAACAGCTGGTAGTTTCGAACTGCTGACCTTGAGGTTCACAGCCCAATTCGTAACCACTACGCTACCAGAGCTCCTTGACATAAACCTCTCTCTCTATACATATATAAACTTCACTGGTTTTGCTTCTCTAGAGAACCCAGCTTAAGGCATTTATTTTTGGAAATGGTTCTAGAGAAACAAAATCATAAGGATGGGTTTTCTAAATTGGTTTTCAAACCTGACTCATTTTAAAGGCATTAATAACTATGCTTCTATTACTAAAGAGGGTGATGCCAATCCATGGTTTGAGGTGGCAATGTGAATACACAGAGAATCACCACCTGTGGATCAAGTATTGGTAACAAGTGAGAAAATCTTATGCTTGATAATTTTCTGCAATTTTGTCAGGATAGGTGTAGAGAAGTTGGTTGGTTAGTCCTACTCACAATAGACCAAGTGGTAAAGGAAAAAGACCAGCTTAGGGCTTTGGAATTACAGCTCAAGCAATGCATAAAAGACCTCAAAGTTTCTACTTGTTTCCTGAAAGAACATTTTATGTCTTACAGTAACAAAGCTAATATGTCAAAAAATAGAGTGGCTGAATTACAATGCCAGCATAATCCCCAATCTAGAATGGTCTCTGATGTTAAAGTGAGATCAACTATTGCAAAGGGATGGGATCCTGAAACTTCAAATGGGACATAGGGGCAGATAATTAGGAATTTGGGAATACTGAACCCTTAAATTCTGTTGAATCACTCTTGCCAACAGCACCACCCTTCCCATCAGGAGAGATTGCTCCATCTTCATCTGTTGATTCATTATCAGTAAAACCATTATCCCCTCTGAACACAATTGATCATATTAACCCAACTGTGCCTGCTGAAATGTTGTCTGAGACATTGTCTGAGGTGTTTTCTGTAGCAGATGTCTTGCAAGACATTATTGAATGTCCCCAGGAAATGCCGCCACAAATTATTCTTCCTAGACCTCTAACTAGACTTAAGTTCTAGTTGTTGTTGTTGTTGTTAAGTACCCTCAAGTCAATTCTGACCCATAGCGACCCTGTATAGGGTTTCCAAGGAGTAGCTGGTGAGTTTGAACTGCCAACCTTGCAGTTCAAATGGCTTTACAGTCTGGCGCATTAACCCACAGCACCACAAGAGGACTCCTAAGCTCTAGTGAACCGTCTCCCCCACCCCTCCAAAGCGAAGTACAAATTGTGACTCAGGAAGAAGTATGCTACACACCAAAAGAACTGCTTGATTTTTCAAATATGTACAAACAGAAACCTGGAGAATATGTGTGGGAATGGCTATTAAGGGCCTGGGTTGTGGTGTAAAGAACATAAAGTTGGATCAGTCTGCGTTTATTGATATGGGCCCTCTAAGCACAGATTCTTCATTCAGCATGGATGGCATGGTAACCTACAATACATCAAGTCGAACTACCAGACCTACTTTGGTGTTCTGTAGAGTGGGAGCAGGGAATTTTAATCTGCCAAAGGCTACTTGAATATTTATAACATCATTTGCGGACCATACTAAATGATCACCTTAAAAATTAGCCTGCTAATTTGATGACAGGAACTGTGGTTGCCTTGGTAGGGCCAGACCAAATGCTTTAGGGGGTCTAATATGGTCAGTACTGGTGTGGTACTGAGGGTTAATGCACTGGACTGCAAGGTGGCTTTGAACTGTAAACTCAAGAGGTTCAAGTTCACCAGTTGTTCCTTGGAAACCGTTTACAGGGTCACTACAAGTTAGAACCAGCTTGATGTCATTGCACAACAACAACAACAAATATGGCCAGTGGGTTAAACGTTCCCCACCCCTTCTGTAGAGGAGTATATCTAATGACTTAGGGAGATTGGCATATTAAACTGGTATATTAGAGTGAATTTATCAGGATAGACCTGTAAACTCACACATGGAAAGCCCAGAGGACACGCCTTTTACCACAACATTTAGGGACACATTTGTGAATGCAGCCACAGTCTCCTTGAAGACTGCTGTAATTGATATTTTATGTAAACCAGAATTGACAATGGGAACTGCCTAAATGAAGTAAGATTGAAGTTGTCAAGGACTTCATTCTTCTTGGATCAACTATCAACACTCACGGAAGCAGCAGTCAAGAGATCAGACGACGTATTGCATTGGGCAAATCTGCTGCACAGGAACTTTTTAAAGTGTTGAAGAGCAGAGCTGTCAGCTTGAGGACTAAGGTGCACCTGACCTAAGCCATGGTATTTTCAATAACCTCATATGGATGCGAAAGCTGGACGGTGAATAAGGAAGATCGTAGAAGAATTGATGCCTTTGAGTTGTGGTGTTGGAAGAGAATACTGAAAGTGCCATGGACTGCCAAAAGAACCAATAGATCTGTTTTGGAAGATGTGCAACCAGAGTGCTTTTGGAGGCCAAGATGGCCAGGCTTCTTCGTCTCTCATACTTTGGACACATTGTCCGGAGAGAACAGTCACTGGAGAAGGATATCATGCTGGGTAAGGTGGAGGGTCAGAAAAAAGAGGAAGACCTCCAGCTAGATGGATCAGCCAGATGGCATCATTGATGGCATCAAGTGTGGCTGAGGTAGTGAGGTTGGCCCAGGATTGGACATTGTTTCGTTCTGCTGTGCATGGGGTAGCTATGAGTCAGTTCCGACTTGATGGCACCTGGCAACAACAACAACAATTGAAGTAAGACACCTAATTATAATGGTACTGATTGGACTCTGTGGTTATTGTTGTTCTTAAGTGCCATCAAGTCTGACTCTGTGGTTGTTGTTGTTGCAAGTGCCATTAAATCAGTTCTAACTCATAGCAACCCTATATAAGGTTCCAAGGAGTTTCAACTGCTGATCTTGTGGTTCTCAGTCTAGTGCTGATCCTTCAGTGCCTCACCAGGAGTTCTGTGGTAGTAGGGGTCAAATGGTAGCACTTAATTGACAAAGACAAAGTGGGTATGGTTATTTGCAATGGACAGAAGAACCAAAGTAGTAATCATAGTAGTTTGACTCATGTGGACATATGATGTTGGCTTGGGGTCCCTAGGAATGAAATAGATGGCAAACCTACTAAATATTTCCTTGATCTGTACAAGCAGAAGAATGCTAGGCCAAGTGACTGGCAATCTAAGTTGATCACCAGAATAGAGAGTGATGGCCTCTCAATCAATTCCCAGACTTGAGTCAGTTACAGACCCATGACCAACCCCTTTAATGAAGGGTAGGCTGATTCCCCTTGAGAGAGGACTCTACTATACTACCATAAAATTTTTACTGTTAATCTTTCTCCCAGTTTTCCTCAAAGGGATTTAGAACCTTTTACAAGAGTGACAGCTCATTGGGGAAAAGGAAATAATCAAACTTTTGGGGAATTATTAGACACTCACTCTGAATTGACACTAATTCTGGGAGATGAAACTATAACAAAACGTCACTATAAGTAGTCAGAGTGGGGCTTTAGTTAGACTTATAAATGGAGTCTTAGCTAAGGTATATTTCACAGTGGGTCCCTGAATTCATCCTATAATGGCTTCCCCACTTCCAGAATGCATAATTAGAATACCATACTCAGCAACAGGCAGAGCCCCCGTGTTGGATCACTGAAATGTGGAATATGGGCTATTGTGGTAAGATAAGCCAAGTGGAAGTCATTAGAACTGCCTTGCCCTAGGAAAATAGTCAACTAAAAGCAATAGCACATTCTTGGAGGGATTGCAGAGATAAGTGCCACACTCAAGGACTTGAAAGATACAAGGCTGATGATTCCCACCACATCTCCATTTAGCTTGCCTATCTTGTCTGTGCAAAAACAGTTGAATCCTGGAGAATGACAGTGGATTTTAGTAAACTTAACCAGCTGGTGGCACCAGTTGCAGCTGCTAGTCTAGATTTTTTTCCCCATTGTTTCAACAAATTAATGTATCTTCTGATACCTGATAAGCAGCTATTGATCTGGTAAATGCCTTTTTTCCAATTCTGGTTTTGAAGGGTCACCAGAAGAAGTTTGCCATCAGGGGCAAGGCCAACAATACACCTACACTGTCCTACCTTAGAGGTACATCAACTCCAATACTATGTCACAATTTACTCTCCAAGGACCTTGATCACCTGTGGTCCATTACATTGATGACATTATGCTGATTGGATTTAGGAAGGAATAAATATCAATGATTCTAGATTTATTGGTAAAACATCTTCAAACTAGAAGATAGGAAATTAACCAGACAAATATTCAGGCATCTTCCACTTCAGTGAACTTTCTAGGGGTTGAGTACTATGGGGCATGCTGAGATATTCCTACTAAAGTGAAGGATAAGTTATTTCTTCTGGTCCCACCCACAATTAAACAAGATGCACACAGAGTGGTCCTCTGAATTTTGGTGGCAATATATCCTTCATTTGATTTAACAACAACAACAACAACAACAAATTAACTTTTGAAAACAGTGGTTTCATACAATATCTGTCCTTTTGTGATTGACTAATTTTACTCAGCATATCACCCATTTGAGTGTGCTACTCTGGCCTACTTATCAATTGACTAAAAAAGCTACTAGTTTTGATTGGGGCTTTGAACAAGAGAAATATCTATAACAGGTGTAGGCTGCTGTTCAAGCTGCTCTGAAATTTGGACACTATATGATCCAATGGTGTTTGAAGTGTCAAAGGCAGATTGAGATGCAGTTTGGAGTCTTTGGCAGGTCCTTATTGGCGAATCACAGTGTACACTCTCAGGATTTTGGAGCAAAGTCCTGCCATCCTCTGCAGATTACCACTCTTTTTAAGAAACAGCTTTTGGCTTGTTACTGGACCTTAGTAGAAACTGAACGTCTAACCATGGGCCACCATATCACCAAACAATCTAAACTTCCCATTTTGAACTGAGTGTTGCTTGACCAACAGAGTCATAAATTTGTATATGTACAGCAGCACTTCATCATTAAATGGGATCAGCATATATGAGACCAGGGTCGAGCAGGACATGAGCACACAAGTACACTATATGAGAAACTGGCTCAGATGCCCATATTCATTACTCTATTGCATTAAATTTCCTCTCCCAGTCTACACCTATGGCCTTATGGGGAGTTCCTTATGATCAGTTGACTGAAGAAGAGAAAACTTTTGCTTAGTTACAGATGGTTCTGCATGATATACAGGCACCACTTGAAATCGGACAGCAGCAGTACTATACCCCTTCTCTGAGACTTCCCCGAAGAACAATGCTGAAGGGGAATTCTCCCAATGGTCAGAACTTTGAGCAGTGCACCTGGTGGTTCATTTTTCTTGGAAGGAGAAATAGCCAGATGTGTATACTAATTCATAGCTGTGGTCAATGATTGTGATGGTTGGTTAGGGACTTGGAAAAAACATAATTAGAAAATTGGTGACAGGAAGGTATGGGAAAGAAGTATGTGGATAGACCTCTCAGAATGGATAAAAAAAAGTAAAGATATTTGTGTCTCATATGAATTATCATCAATGGGTTACTGCAACAAAAGAGGAATTTAACAATCAAGTGGGTAGGATGACACGGTCTTGGTCAGCCAATCATCCCCTTCCCCCTGTCACACCTGTCATTGCACAGTGGGCTTATGATCAAAGTGGCCATGATGGTAGTGATGGTGGTTATACCTGGGCTCATCAGCTTGGACTTCCACCACCAAGACTGACTTGGCTACAGTCACTGCTGAGTGTCCAATCTGCCATCAACAGAAACCAACACTGAGTCTGAGGTATGAGATTATTCCTTGGGGAGAAGATCAGCCAGCATCTTGGTGGCAAGCTAATTAATGAACCATTTCCATCATAGAAAGGGCAGTGTTCTGTTCTTACTGGAATACATACTTACTCTGGATATGGATTTAACTTCCCTGTACGCAGTGCTTCTGCCAAAGCTACTATCTTTGGACTTACAGAATGCCCTATCCACCTTCATACTATCCCACACAGCATCACCTCAGATCAAGGGACTCACTTCATGGCAAATGAAGCACAGCAATGGGCACATGCCCAATGGGCGCATGCCTTAACCATATCTTCATCATCCTAAATCAATTTGCTTGCTCTAACGATGAAATGACTTTTTAAAGACACAGTTATGTCTAGGTGGCAATACTTTGCAGGGTTGGGGGAGGCTGCATATCCTCTAAACCAGTAATATATGGTGCTGGTTCTCCAGTCAGGACTCATGAATCCAGGAACCAAGAGGCAGAGATGGCAGTGACACTACTCTCTATCACTCCTAGTGACCCATTCAAATTTTTTTTTGCTTTTTGTCCCTGCAACCATATGCTCTTTGGGTCTGGACATTTTTGTTTCAATGAAAGGAATACTCCCACCTGAAGACAACATTAATTCCATTGAACTGGAAGTTAAGAATGGTCCTCCTGACCATTTTGGGCTTCTCATGGAGGTAAAGAAGAATATGTGTGAAGTCCATGAGATTTCTTAGGATGTCTCTGAGTACTAGCATGCCTTGTGATGGGTCAATGGTTATAGTTGTTGGCGATGTTGTTAGGAATCATCGAGTTGGTTCTAAGTCATAGCAACCCTGTACACAACAGACTGAAACACTGTCTGGTCCTGCACCATCTTTTTCGTTGTTATGTTTGAGCCCATTGCTGCTGCCACTGTGACAATCCATCTTGTTGAGGGTCTTCCTCTTTCTAGCAGATCCTCCACTTTACCAAGTATGATGTTCTTCTCCAGGGACTGATCTCTCTTAATAACATGTCTGAAGTATGAGAGACAAAGTCTCGCTATTCTGACTGTACTTCTTCCAACACAGATTTTTTTGTACTTCTGGAAGTCCATGGTACTTTTAAGATTCTTCTCCAAAACCATAACTCAAATGCATCAATTCTATGGTTTTCCTTTTTCATTTCCAACTTGAATATGCACACAAGGCTATCAAAAATACCATGGTTTGGGTCAGATACATCTGAGTCCTCAAACTGACAGCTTTACTCTTGAGCATTTTAAAGAGGTCTTGTGCAACATATTTGCCTCATGCAATTTGTTGTTTGATTTTTTGACTGATGCTTCCATGAATGTTGATAGTGGAGTCATGCAAAATAAAATCTCTGACTTCTTCAATCTTTTCTCCATTTATCATGATCTTAAATGGTAAAACTACATGAACTCAATACCAACATGACTACTAATGGCCCAGACCCATTAGGAATGAAGGTTTGGGTCATTCCACCAGTCAAAGAGCAACAACCAGTTGAGGTGCTTGCAGAGGACAAAGGAAATATGGAATCGGTAGTGGAAGAAGGTAGTTCTAAATACCAGTTATGGCTACATGACCAGTTGTTGAAATGAGGACTATAATTGTTATATATATTTTTTCTTGTATATGTGCATAAAATGTTTGTATTCATTTGTGAAATATAAGATGTAAATGGAGTCAGTGTGTTTTCAGTTGTGTGCATATTCTATCTTACTAGGTACAAACTATGATTTTAAAATTGTCTTTATTTAAAGATTGCATATATGGTTTAAAGAGATATTTATAGGTGACAAGTTGACAAGGGAAGGGCTGTGATAGTTATGATTTTGTGTCAACTTGACTTCATCAAGATTGAGATGATGAGATCTAATATAATCAACTCCATGATAAGGTCTTCTCTGAGCAGTCAATCAATTCCAAGGAAGTTTCCTCAGGCATGTGACTTGCTTCCAATATATTATACTCAAGCAAAGCTTGTGTGCTCTCTGCAGGTATGGGTCTTGCATCTGGCTCATCCTTAGATCTCCAGTTCTTTGGACTTGAGCCAGTGACCTGCTCTATTACCTGCTTATGCTGGGAGTTGTAAGCAGCCTACCTTCTTACCTGGCAGACCTGCCTGCCTGCCTGCCCACCTACCTGGCTGTCTTCTGACCTGCAGCTACATGAGTCAGAAGCCTCCAACCAGACATCTGACCAACAGATTTGGGACTTGTCCACCTCTCCAACTGAGTGAGCCATTTCTTTGATATAAAGTTCTCTTTATATATACAAACATATGTTTCACTGGTTTTGCTTCTCAGGAGAACCCAGCCTAAGATACTACAAGTGGATGGCTATAGCAAAGATAAGTTTATTCTCTAACAGTTTGAGAAGCTAGAAGTCTGAATCCAGACTGCTTGTTCTGGAGAAATGTTCTTGTCTCTTTTTAGTATCTGTAGATCCATCATTCCATGGCACCATCTTCCCCTGGATCTAGGAGCTTCATAGTGCAGAACTCTAAGAGTCAAAGGATACATTCTAATCCTGGCTCTTCTTTCTTGATGGTAGTAGGTCTCCACAAGCTCTACTTGTTTGTTTAATTTCTTTTATATCTCAAAACAGATAGACTCAAGATACATCCTCATCCTGCAGATTGCATCTGACCCAACAACATCATGAAAGTAAGGTTTTACAACATGTAGGGTAATTCCATCTGATCTGGCTGATCACATTAGATCTCTGCCTGTGGCTGGGTAGCGGGGTGAGGGTGGGGATTGGATTCTATCATTACCTAGCTACCATGTTATGATACATCATAACTTTAAACCATTGAGAATTATGACCCAACCAAGCTGATGCATATTTATGTTACTGTTATTGCTAGGAACTGTTGATTTTGTTTTGATTCATAGCAGTCCTGTGCATAGCAGAATGAAACACTGCCTGGCCCCATGCCATCTTCACAATCACTGTTACATGTGAGCCCATTGCTGCTGCAACTGTGCCAATTCATCTCATTGGGGTCTTCCTCTTTTTTGTTGACCCTCCACTTTCTCAAGTATGATGTCCTTCTCCAGGGACTGGTTCCTCCTGAATATGCCTGAAGTGTGAGAGACAAAGCATGCCTGAAGTGTGAGAGACAAAATCACCATAACTCAACCGAATCAATTCTTATAGGGTCTTCTTTATTCATTGTCCAACTTTCACATGCAGATTTTGGGGAGGATGAAATTCAATGCATGACAAGTGTCTGGCACATAGTAGTTACTCAATACATATATGTAAGACAAACGAATGAACCTAATCCAGTGCCACAAGGATGATTAACATCAGATCAGTTTGGTAGCAAAGGGATTTTTTTCAGGTTGGACAAATAAACAGCAGTCCAATTCTTCAAATCTCCAGTTATGCATACAAGTCAAAGATGTCATTCTTTATTCTTGAACCTGTATAAGGCTCTTGCAGCAGACACTATAAATCAATTGAATGAACAAACAGATCTGTGTTGGAAGAAGTGCAGCCAGAGTGCTCCTTGGA
Source organism: Chrysochloris asiatica (assembly GCF_000296735.1). Classification (NCBI taxonomy): domain Eukaryota; kingdom Metazoa; phylum Chordata; class Mammalia; order Afrosoricida; family Chrysochloridae; genus Chrysochloris; species Chrysochloris asiatica. The sequence goes on along the minus strand of NW_006408678.1, from coordinate 4,251,304 downwards.
GGCTAGGATGGCCAAACTTCGTCTCTCGTACAACTGACATATTGACTGGAGGGACCAGTCACTGGAGAAGGATGTCATGCTGGGTAAGATGGAGGGTCAGAGAAAAAGAGGAAGACCCCCAATGAGATGGATTGG
>NW_006408678.1:4221135-4251002 GCF_000296735.1 Chrysochloris asiatica | reverse complement strand
TATAACTAAAGAGTACCTGATTCCTTATCTGGGGGTAGTTGTGATGGCAGCTGGAGGTTGAAGTATGATTAAAGAAGTATGTGACATCAAAGTAGAGGTGATGAGCATTGAACAAGGGATACAGCAGTTTCTAAAACAAGACTATTGTTGTTAAGTGCCGTAGAGTTGGTTCAGACTCATAGATACCAGGTATAGGGTTTCAAAGGATATAAATCTTTTTGGGAGCAGAAATCCTGATCTTTCTTCAGCTAAAACAAATTATATTATTGTCAAGTACCTTTGAGTTAATTCCAACTTAAGGAGTTGCTAGTGGATTTGAACTGCCGACCTTGTGTTGTAGTTCTCAGTTCAGTGCTTATCCTGTAGCACCATAGCAGGAATCCAAAACAAAATTAGATCCTTATATTTTATATCTTAACTTGGAATGAGGAGCCTTAATTACCTGGTCCAAAATCAAAGGGTGAATTATGGGATGATGTATTTGGATTATGTTGTTGGTTGTTGTTGTTGTTAGGTGCCATTGAGTCGGTGCCGACTCATAGTGACCTTATGCACAGCAGAATGAAACACGGCCCCATCCTGGGCCAACCTCACTATCATTGCCACACTTGAGCATTGGAGAAGAAAATTAAAGGTACCGTGGACTTCCAGAAGAACAAACAAATCTGTAGTGAAGGGTCAGTGAAAAAGAGGGAGACCCCCAATGAGATGGATTGGCATAGTGTTAGCAGCAATGGGCTCAAGCAGAGCAGCAATTGTGAGCATGACGCAATACCAGGCAGTATTCGTTCTGTTGTACCTAGTGTTGGTCTGGGTTGGAACACACCCAGTGTCACGTAACAACAACAATCTCCTCATATATTTTTTGCTTTACATCAGGTGATCAAATCATTTCTTTCTGGAATAGGCAAGTCTCAAACTCACGACCAATCACCAAGGTCATGGACTCTTCCAAGTATGGGTTTTGAGCTCTTTATTTACTTCAGCAACAGCTTTGAATATTCCTCGAACAAGAACAGTATCCATATGGACCCCGGATAGACCCAATGCCCACTATTCAATTTTCATATGGCTTCCTAAGGAATAAATGCTAGTCACTAATATTTTAAGCAGTGGAGAATGAGCTAAGATGAGCTAGCTGTGAGTACAAATGTCTGCCAGTCCCAGAGAGAAGTAGCAAAGCTAATCCATTCAGAAGCCAATTTGAAAGGTTTTTGCTTAACTTTAACTTAAATTATAACAACAACAAAAATAGCATGTGATGAAAGCAGAAAAAAGTGTGGAACCCCAATTTAACACCCAGGCTGTCTTCATTTGGGGATCTTGTGAAGAACACAGATTCTTGGGCACGTCTTTCTTTGCCATGACCTTGTATGTTTTCTTAACTGTGCAGTGGAGGGTTCATCCTGACATTTCAGCAACTAGGCAGAGTGTGTGGATTTATGGTGACAATTCAGACAAGAGAAAGGCAGAGATGGCCAACAGAGCTTTAGGAAAGACTGTTCAGGAAACCTCTGCTTTTCAAGGTTTTTTTGGTCTTTTTTTTTCCTCTGAAGATGCTGATGTCTTAACTCTTATCCATGATTTTACCCAGGACAACTGTGCAAACGTCGGAAACAGGCAGCTCCTGCCCACTGCAAAGAGGCCTGGGGAGGGAGGAGAGGTAGCAAAGACACATGAAAAAGGCAAAGGATGGTTCATGTGAGAGGGCTACTCTGAAAAGAAGGAATGTAGGAAAAGATTGGTTCAAGACAGGAGCTGCTTCTTTGCAGATGCATGGAGAATTCTGTGCAGAGCTTCCAAAACTTTTAGCAACAGTTATTTCCATGAATGAAGTCCCTGAGTAATACAAAAGGTTTTTCCTAGACTAGTAACCTAAGGTTGGGGCTATAAACCCAATCCATGGCAAGACGGAAGAAAGGCCTGGTTATCTACTTTGGTCCAGATTACAGACAAGAAAATCCCATGGAGCAGTTCTACTCTGTGACACAAAGGGTTGCCCTGAGTTGGAATCAACTAGACAACAATGTGTTTGGTGGTTTTTCTGTTTTGTTGTTGTTGTGGGGGTTTTTTTTGTGTTTTTTTTTTTTACCTCAGTGGAGTTGAATGGGACTGCTAGATAGGGACACACAGTTGAGAGAGTCTGCTTTTTAATTGATAACTCTCTGCATAGCTTGATTATCTTATCCTGTGTGTCTATTTAAAAAAAAAAAATTAAAGTTAAAAATCAAGGCTAATTTCATTAGAATAACCTAAATCATGGACTGTTTCTACTGTTCCTTTATTCTCTATGTTCCAGCCAAAAAAATACTTCACTTAGCAGCTGTGTGACCTTTGGCAAATTATTTAACCTCTCTGTGGTCATTACCTCATCTGGAAAACAGGGTTGGCACTAGTGTCTGTATCATGGGTAGTTGTCTCCAGTGAGATAAGATTTTACCCATCCTAGCTGGAGATGGAGTCCTGGTATGGCACTGCAGGATAGTGTGTGGAAGGCAAGATCAGTCTGAACAGCGGTGATTCCAACTCACCAGCTTCTCTTTGGAAATCCACTTGATGGCACTTAAATGAGTTGGAATCCACTTGACGGCACTTAACAACAACAACGTCTAGATACTGTTAGATACTAGTAACATGTTAGATACTGGTAATCAGAACCATGTAGTGAATGCTAGTTATGATGGGTGCTATTCAAGTGCTGGCTTAATGAAGAGATCAGCATTTCAGCTAGTTTGCTCTAAAGATAGTACCTCCTGGTCATGTTAAGTGACAAAGCAGCTGTCACAAGGACTGATGTCCATGTTCCCATGGTTGGGTGTGATGGAGGGTGACCCATACTGAATGGAAGGCTCCTGTTTACTTCCCAGTGTATCAGAGAGGTGAAAGGAACAGCTGCTTGGGACTGGAGCCAGAGGAGGAGGCAGAAGGAAAGGTTGATGGGGTCACAGCCACACCTGCCATCATCTTAGTAAAATCAATAGTTTGCCATTTGTCATGTCCTGAATATATCTCAGAGAGATCTGAGAAGGATGGAAAATATGGAGTGGCCCAAATAGTATACAAGAAAAGAAGGAAACTCTTACATTTGATTAAAATGGTGTTCTCTGCTCTTTCCAACCAAACCAAAAAAACAAAACAAACAAACAAAAGTTCAATTGTTGTCAAGTTGGTTTTCACTCATGACTACCCCATGTGTGACTACCCACAGTAGGATTTATGATAGCTGTGACCTGTTTAGAAGTAGAGCATCAGGTCTTTCTTTCAAGGAACCACTGGCTGGATTTGAACTGCCATCTTTTCAGTTAGTAGCCAACTGTTGAATCATTTGCATGACTCATGGACACTACACACTCCTACCAGCATCCCCTAAATTTTTATTCATTGTTCCACTGAATATGGTCAGGACTTGAAGGATCTTAGCCAATGCATTCAAAATCAAGGACTCATTATATATAACGGCTGAAAAGAACCAGAAATATCAATTTGACAATACTTCAAGTAGCAGAAAACATGATTTAAACTAAGTTATATGTTATTAAGTGCTGTCGAGTCAGTTCCAACTCATAGCAACCCTATACAGGGTTTCCAAGAAGCAGCTGGTGGGTTTGAACTGCCCACCTTGTGGTTCACAGTCCAGTGCTGATCCTACAGCGCCACACTAGTAGTCTAAGTTATATAACTAGGACATTTATGATCTCATGTCATAAGAAGTCTAGTAGTAAGGTGGACTTCAGGTTTGGTTGATCCAGTAGCTCAGCAATGTCATAAAATCTAAGCTCTCTCCACCTCTCTTCTCTATCATCCTCCATTTGTGAGTTGTGTTTCTTCAAGTGATCACTTATGTTTGTCAGTGGCTTGTAGGGCAACATGCTTTCTTGTTTCTAAGCAATGAGGGAAGGAGGAAGAGAGAGAGTGAGCACGACATAGACAGAAGAATAGACAGACCCTCTCCTTCAACCATGGAATAAGAAGTCTTTCTCATCAGTCTATTGAGTTTACTTCATATTTGTGCTCGCCCCTGAACTGATAAGAGTGGTCAGGTGGATGCATTGGGATGACTGACTTCAGCCAGAATATGTAAAACATTCATTAGCAAAGGAAATGAAATGATTACTTCAGACTGGGTGTTTCAACCTTGGCAATACTGGCATTTGGGGCTAGATAATTCTTTGTTATAGGAGCTGTCCTGTCAATTGTAAAATGTTAAGAAACATCCTTGATTTCTATACACTAAGCAAAATCACTCTCGTTTGCGAACCATTAGCTTAAACCAATTATCAAAAGTGGAATTAATAAATAAGACTAAATCACCATGTCACTGCATAAATGTGTGTCATGATGTGACCATTCATTTATGGCTTCTCTGGGTAGGGTGCTCTGATAGACATCAGTGATACAATAGAGAAAATTTATGCTTTCATTCAAGGAAGTGTTATTGTAGTGAGGAAGGCAGATATTAAACAATTCTAACATTAATTGTCTTATTTCGATTGTGGTGGCTGATATAAGGGGCCATGAGAAGATGTAGGATCTAACTTGTGCTCTGGAGAGACATCCTACAAAGAGGTACCTTTGAGCTGAGCTTTGAGACAGCAATAGGAATTAGCTAGGCAAAGAAGAGACAGAAAAATGAAATCAGGAAGAGAGAACAGTATAAATAATGCAGCAGACACAAGAAGGGTGGCATCCGTGGAGACCTTAAATAAAGTCAACATGGGATACTACCAAGATGGAGGGGTAATGTGCATAGAGTGGCTAGGCTTCAAGGATAGTACTTTTTGTAGATCATGTAAGTATTAAAGTGTTATCCCCAAAGCACCAGAAAGCTAACAAAGTTTTTTTTTTTTGTTTTTTTTTTTGACATAACATAAAGTCATCCACTTTTAAGTGAACAATCCAATTCCAATGGTATTTAGTAGGACATTCATAGTGTTGTATAACCAACCATCAAGTTTATGTAGTTCCGAACCATTTTTAGCACCTCAAAGGGATGTTCCATGCCCATTGAGCATCTGCTTGAGATTCTTTCCCATGTCCAGTTTCTGACAATCACCAATCTGCTTTCTGTCTCTTTGGAGTTACCTCTTCTGGATGTGTCATATAAACGGAATCATACAATATGTGCCCTTTTGTGTCTGTCTGGCCTCTTTCATTTAACATAATGCTTTTGAGGTTTATCCACACTGTAGAATGTATCCATACATCATTTCTTTCTGTTTTTGAAATTTACTGTAGTTTGGATGAAAGTTTACAGAGCAAAACAGTTTTCCATACAACAATTTTTATATATTTTATTTTATAACATTAGTTGCAGTTCCCCCAGTATAACACTGCACTTCCAACTTCCTTCCTGGGTTCCTTGTATCCATTTGTCCTTCTTTTATGCCCCTTCTTGCCTTCTGAGCTTCGCTTTGCAATAAGTGCAACCCCTTTGGTCTCTCATGGCTAATTGCTCTAAGGAGTATTTTCCTCACAAGGCTTGTTGTTCACTGTATAGTCCTGTCAGTTATTTTGGCTAAAAGGTGACCCCTAGGGACTGGTTTCATTCCAGGTTTGAAGGGTGTCTGAAGGTCACAGTCTTGGGGATCCTCCAGCCCCTATCAGATCTTTAAGTCTGATCTTTTCTATGATTTTAAATTTTGTTCTGCATATTTATCCCATGCTGTCCCGAATCTTTTGTTGTCTCAACCAGAGCAGTCAGAAGGGTACAAACTTTTCCACAAACTATTTTTTGGGAAAAAAGTTGTGTTTTTAAAAATTTCCCTCATAGTTCTTATGGTCTCAGGTAGTAGAGGCTGTGATTCACACAGTCCATTAGTCCTTTGGATTAATTGTTTTGTTGAATCTTTGATTTTTTTCACTTTTCTTTACTCCAGAAACATCATTTCTTTTTATTATTGAATACTATTCTATTGTTTATATATGCTACAATTTATTTATCCATTCATTCATTGATGGAATTCTAGTTTTTTTTTTTTCTCACTTTTTGAGTAGCATGAATGCTTTTCTTAAGTGCCATTGAGTTGGTTCTGACTCATAGCAACCCTATATAGGGTTTCTGAGGAGTGGCTGGTGGGTTCGGACCGCCAACCTTGCAGCTAGCAGCCAGGTGCTTATCCTATATTGTCACACTAGGACCCCTAGTGGGCATATTGCTGCTATAAACATGCATGTAGATGTATTTGTTTGAATATGTTTTCAATTCTTTTGGGCATATACCAACCAGAGGGATTTAAGTCAAAGATAAGTCTAAGGGCTTCCTGAAGAAGGAAGAAGAGTAGACCAGGAGGGGAAGCCACTAGACCAGTACTTGTAGTAAGCAGGTGATAGATGATGTCAGTTTCAGTTAGGGAGGTAGAAGTAGAGAGAGAAAGAAATGGATTCTTTTGAGTGCTATTTTAAAGTTAAACAAACTTTAACTGGGATATGAGGGAGAGGAGGAGAGTGAATGTGTTTTGTTTGCTCAGTTCAGTGGATGGGACTGCCTCTCATGAAAAGAGAAACATTGGAAAAAATCACGTATTAAAGGGAAGATTATTTTCTGGATGTATTGAGTTTGAGGACTGTGTGGGATATCCAAGTAAAAATACCAAGTAGGAAGTGAGAGACAAAGGTGCAGTGTTCAGAGAATGAATAAATTTAAACCATCAGTATGATGAGAACTCATTTTGAGAGACTCTGACATTTAAAGGTTGGATAGAAAGGAATAAGCCTTGGGAAAAGTAGGAGGGGTTAGGAGAAGTAGGAGGGATATCAGGAGAGGGTTGTGTTTCTAAAACCAAGGGAAGAGAACATTGTGAGACAGTTGACCAGCGGTGCTATTTGTTATTGAAAAGAGATGGAAGAAAAGGACCAAAATATTGTCTTTCAGATGTGATGGCATGGAGGTTATTGGTAACCCCATAAGAACCGTTTTGGAGGTGGTGAGTGTTGGGGTCAGAAGGCGAGTTGGAGAGGCCTGAGTAATATGTGGGAGGAAAAGATGTGGAACAGAGTCAGTTCCCCTTGGAGACATTTGGTTGTGGAGGAAAGTGGGAGCGGCGACGATAGCAGGAGAGATAAGTGAAAATGAAGAAGAGTTATGCTTTAGGATGTTTAAATTGTTAGTGGGGAGTTAGAGAAGGGGACGAAGAGTTGAAAATACAGGAGTGAGAGAAGTGAAAATGGATAGTTTTCAAAGTTACTGAAAAGGCAGGAGGTAATGGCATTTAGATACATGAACCATCAAAAGGAGAAGGGGCACATTGGCTATCTAACAGAGAAGAGAAGAGATGTAAGATACAAGTGGACTTAAAGGAGTTGTGGCAGGAAGTTAGTTGATAGTATTCCTATTCGAACGCTTCTTAGGAGGCTCCCTGTCTAAACGGAGGATTGGGGAGATTTTCTGTGGTCAAATACATTTAAGGAATGCTGTGTCAAAGTTAAGTAGTTGCCTTCACCACAGAGCTTTTAAGGCTCTTTAATACACAAGAGTTTCTTTACTACAAGAAGAGCACCAAGGAAATAGCATGACTCAAGTTAGAACCCAGAGCTCTACTTATGTGCTTAGAAGCTCCTGGAAGCATTGTTACCCAATACTTACTCTAGAAACACTAAGCAGGATCAGCCCCTTCATTTTACTGTAGAAGAACTGAAACCCAAAGATGGGAATGGGTTATAGGAATCATTCTGCGTGTTTAGCTGCTTTCGACAGGAACTGCACTTTACCAGGAATTGTGGGAGGCTTCCATAAGTCTTCACTTTGATGACAGTTCCTTTTAGTCTTGTTTAAACGGTACAACCTCAGCTCCTGGTCATAACTGGGACAATCAGGCTCTACACTGAAATAAGATATTAGGCAGATGGACCACCATTAAACTTTTATGTGTGACATAAAAGAATATATAGGGGTCTTGAGTGGTATAAGTGGTTAATGTGCTTGGGTACTAAGTGAAAGTTTGGAGATTTGAATACACCAAGATGCACCTTGGAATGAAAGTCTGACAATGCACTGCTAAAACAATCAGCCATTGGAAACCCTATGGAACACAGTTCTAGTCTGACATAGTGGAGCTGCTGTGAATCAAAGTTGACTCTATGGCAACTGATGGTGGTGGATGCAAAACTATGAGACAGGATCCAAATCTATAGGTTCTGAGGTTAGCCTGCCTGGAGTCCCTCACATAACTGGTTGCGGTTGCGTGTCCTTGAACAAGTTATTTAATGTCTCTGTGTCTCAGTTTCCTTATCTGTATAAAGGGAGGCATTGCAAATTTATCACAAAGAATTGTTGTTATGATTAAATAAAATTATATAAAGGTGAGTCAAAAACATTGCTTTTAGGGTTCAAATTCATACATGCACTTGTTTATTACAAACAAAGCATGTTTAAACATGTCTCTGTAATCAATGGATAACTACAGGGAAGTTATCTTAGTAATACACTTGTCTTAGTTTATTAGGGTGCCTTCTAATCAAAAAGGATACCTTTTGTGCCATGGAACAAAATGATTTTGAGGTCAGGACTATCAAATTTTTAACAAAACTGACATGAACATCTTTCCAAATCATTGAAGTCTTGCAACAAGTTACAGCATAAAACCATATAAAACAGCAGTTTTTAGGTGGATCGGATTTTAAGGTGTCCTGATGTGGTGCTGCAGGATAAGGCACTGGACCTCAAGGTCAGTTTGAGTCACAAGTTCGGCAGTTCAAACCCACCAGCTGCTCCTTGGAAACCCTATACACTTAACAACAACAACAACAGGAAGACCTCAAAAATGTCAAACTTCATGAATGAAGACTCTGTGGCTGAAGTCTAGACACTGGTGGGAGAAGCTCATAAGATTACCAGTGTTATAATAGTTACTGAAGTTGGGATCTCACATGGTTTGGCATTTTCAACTTTAGCTAACATCTTAGCCATAAGCAAGCTTTTGACCTGATGAATACCAAAGGCAATGCATGAAGATCAGCTAGCTCAAAAAGATGATCTTTCCATCAGTCTTTTAAGTAAGATCAAAGCTAATGAAAACAATTTTATGGAACACATCCAAGATGAGTCTTGGTTTATCAATATGATCCAGAGAGTATGGTCCTATCAAAACACCGACTTCTGAGGGGATCTGGTGGGCCAGTAAAATTCAAGACAGAAAGGTTATGGTGATTATTTTTGAGACTCCAAAGGAATAGGAATAATCTTGATTCAAGGCCCCTATATATTCTTTCATGTCACATAAAGGACAGAAGACAATCACAGGAGTTTATTATGAAGAAGTTTGAAGAAAACCAATAACTGCATTAATGAAAAATGGCAAGGCATGTTGCGCTGAGGACTTATTATTATTATTTTTTTGTCATGACAATGCACTTGCTCATTCTTTGAGGGTATAGCAAGATTTCCTCTGAGAATTTCACTGGGAACCCTTATCCCATCCACCCTACAGCCCTGTATTTGCCCCTTCAGACTTCTTTTTGTTCTCAAAGCTCAAAGAACATTGAAAAGGAATGTGATTTGAGTCCCTTGAGGATGTTAAAACTGCCATTTTGAAGTGGGGACTATCAAAGAGTTCAGAAATCTTCAGAGAAGGCATAGAGATAGAAACTGCCCCATTAGAAGTGTGTAGGCCTAAATGGATGATATGTTGAGAGACAATAGCTTCACATTTTAATATTTTTGCTTAGTATACATTTACATTATTTGGTAACAATAGTATGTAGCTTACCTTTCTACTTTTGAAGGGCTGGTAGGATAGGGCTTTGTTGTTGCTATTGTTAGCTACCATCCAGTTGTTTAATCCTCACAGTGACCCCATGCACAATAGAATGAAACACTGCCTGATCCTGAACTATCCTCACAGTCATTCCTGTTTGAGCCACTATCGTAGCCATTGTGTCTGTCCATGTTGTTGATAGTCTTCCTCTTTTCACTGACTGTCTACATTATCAAGCATGGTGTCCTTCTTCAGGGATTGGCTCCTTCTGATAACATGTCCAAAGTATGTGAGAGAAAATCTCACCATCCTCCCTTCTAAGAGACTATACTTCTTACAATGTTCTCCGGGTAGCCCATGGCAAATTTAATATTCTTTGCCATGAATGTTAAGCAGATATGAACTCTTCTGAAGTCTTCCTTATTCACTGTTCAGCTTTTGTATGCATATGTTGCTGTTGTTGTTAGGCGCTGTTGAGTCCATACCAACTTATGGCAACCCTATGCATAATAGAAGGAAACACTGCCCGATCCTGTGCCAATCTCACAATCCTTGCTACACCTGAGCCCATTGCAGCTGCCACTGTGCCAATCTAGCTTGTTGGGGGTCTTCTTATTTTTCTCCAACCCTCCACTTTACCAAATATGATATCCTTCTCCAGGGACTGGTCCCTCCTGATAATATATCTGAAACACGAGAGACAAAGACTTAAAAGGGATATTCTGGCTGTATTTATTCCAAAACAGATTGGTTTGTTCTTCTGGCAATCCATGATAGTTTTAATATTCTCCTCCAACACCATAACACAAAGGCATCAATTCTTCTACGGTCTTCCTTATTCACTGTCCAACTTTCACATTCCTATGTGATTACTGAAAATACTATAGCTTGAGTCAGGCTCACCTTAGTTCTCAAACTGACATCATTGCTCTTCAACACTTTAAAGAGGTCTTTTGCAGGAAATTTACCTAATGCAATATGTCATTTAATTTCTTGACTGCTGCTTCCATGAGTGTTGATAGTTGATTCAAGCAAAATGAAGTCTTTGACTACTTCAATATTTTCTCCATTTATATAGATGTTGTTTATTGATCCAGTGGTGAGGATATTTGTTTTCTTTACATTGGCATGCAACCCACATTGAAGACTGTGGTCTTTGATCTTCATCAGTAAGTATTTTAAGTCCTTGTCACTTTCAGCAAGCAAGGTTGTATCATCTGCATATCGTAGGTTGTTAATGAGTCTTCCTCTAATCCTGATGCCACATTTTTCTTCATATAATCCAGCTTCTCAGATTATTTGCTTAGCACAGTTTGAATAAGTTGGGTGAAATAATACAACCCTGCCTCATACCTTTCCTAATTTAAAACCATTAGGTGTTTCCGTGTTCTCTTCGAATAGCTGCCTCTTGGTCTATGTATAGAATAAGTGTTCTGGAATACTCATATTTCACATTGTTGGCCAATAGTTTGTCATGATCCACACAATCAAAAGCCTTTAAATAGTTAATAAAGCACAGGTAAACATCTTTCTGGTATTCTCTGCTTTCTGCCAAGACCCATCTAACATCAGCAATCATATCCCTTGTTCCATGTCCTCTTCAGAATCTGGTTTGAACCTCTGGAAGTTCTTTGTCAATGTATGATTGTAGCTGTTTCTGTAATAACTTTAGTAAAACTTTGCTTGCATGGGATATTAGTAATATTGTCTAATGATTTCTGCATTCCATTGGGTCAACTCTCAGAATAGGAGCTAGCCTAGATAAATTGCATTTGGTTAGCTGCCATTGAGTTAGCTCCGACTCATGTTGACCCCACGCACAACGGAACCAATTCCTGTCTGGTCCTGCACCATCACCATGATCATGAACTAGAGGTCTTTCAATGAAAGTATATTAACAGCCCTTTCTCCTTAGTCTACATTAGTCTAGAAGCTCTCTGCAACCTGTTCAGTATTAGAGCAATGTGCAAGCTTCCATTGCTAGATGGGTGCTGGCTATGTATGGGGTGTATTGCCTGGAAACCTAACCTGGGACTTCCACATAGAAGGTCAGAATTTTACCAACAGATCACTAATGTCTGTTGTCCTTGGGAGTAGTGGGGTAGCCATGTTCCATCCCATAAACTGAGCAGTCAAAAAGATGTTCTGATGAAAGAAAAATGAGCAAAGTAGAGAAGAATAGTTGAGAGATAATAGTCTTTCCAGAGATCTGACTATGTCTTTGGAATCTCTGAGATGCTCTTATACCTTATTATAAACCTCCCAGTTAGTTTAAGTCAGCTCTGACTTACAAGCAAAGGGATACAATGAGCAGAGTGATTGAGGCAGAAGTTGAACCTCTGCTTCCTGGCTTCTCATCCACCATTCCATTGGTTACCTCACACAGTTTGTTTGGAATCTGGATATAACTGAGAAAAATATCCTCTCAGAGGAAGAAAAGCAGATCTTTTCAACAGACAGCAGACTGAGTCGAGGATTAAATGAAATGTCCCTGGTTTCAAGAGAGGCGTACTTCTGACCTTCCAGCTACCGTGGTCCATGCCTGACTGCCAAGCTGTTGAAGGTATCACTGAGTCTCAGGGCCCTGGAGGCTACATGGAGGCATTATGGCTGCTCCTTGTATGAGTTTTAACTGGGGGGCTATCATATGACATTATCTAGACATCAATTCAATAGATAATCTTTGTTGCTGATTCTGAGTTTGCTGTGACTCTATAATTCCAAGCTTTGGCATGTGCGCTTCTTTCTGCCTGGAAGGTTCTATCAGGGCATTGGACTAGCTCATATGGTTCAGTCATGGCTGAAAATGTGAAACCAGAACAAACCAAGATTTTTGATAACCAGACCAGAATGAGTTAAATTATGGTTACAAACTCTGGGATAGGAGATTCAGAAGAGGCATAGTGAGCCCTTTCAGGAGTCTGATGCAGAAGACTGGATTATTGTTGGGACTGTGGAGAATGACATACAAGGGGGTATGGTCACCACCATCTTTGAGTGCAACACCACTGTTTCCCACTCTGCTCAAAATCTGATGGACAAGAAATTTGACTGGTATGTAATGTGTACACTGCCCTTGTTTTCTAAGAAGAACATTACATTTCTAGCAGGGTTTTGACAAGACCTATAATTTTTTCCATTCTGGTTATAGTTCTGGTTTACCCAAATTTGAAAAATTCAGTTCTGCTCTGGTTTCATTTCCTTAGTCATGGCTGAACTGAGGAAAGTCAGTTAGAAGCCCTATTGTCTACACTCCCTTTCCTGCATGTAGAGGGTCTACTAGACCCTCAAACTTCAGAACTCAATAGAACTCAAACTTTAATAGGCTAGAGAGTCTTCTGGGGAGTATGTTGAACTGCCCACTTTTTCTGTGGTTTTGACTCAGTTGGTCTAGGATGAGACCCAGGAGTCTACATGCCATAGATTCTCAAGTACGAAACTTAGACATCACTCTGAAAATGGCCCTAGCTGTTCTGGAGAAAGCCTAGAACTGAGGAATGTATGGAGTGGTATTGTTAAAAACAATTTTGACGTTAAAAGTTGTAATCGGTGTCAATGAATTACATAGGTAAAAATGTTGAATAGGTGAACAGTGTGCAGGTTACTTTCTAAACCTGAGCCTTGGTTGCCTTCTCTGTTAAATGGGGTTAACTTTGATGATACCTCTCTCTAGAGGTGGCTGTGTAGCTCGAATGAGGCAAATACAAATGTAGGCAGCTTGTGAACTGTACAGTCAGTAGCACTAACTATTCTGTACTTGAATTGATTCTAGTACTGTAAAGCATATTAATGGTTATGTAATCTAGCACTTAAATTTTTATCAACAGAGGGCAAGAGCAGATTGTCATCGTTATGTGCTGTTGAGTCTGTTCTGACTCATAGCAACCCTGGATAGGGTTTCTGAGGAGCAGCAGCTGGTGACCGAGCAGTTCAAACTGACCTTGTGGTCCAGTGCTTATCCTAGAGTGCCACACCAGGAGGACTCCAATCCTGTCTTATTCTTCTGTATCTCCTGGTCTCGCTCAGTGCCTCATGTGTAGAAGCAGGCTTAATTTTTGTTGATAAGTATTCAATATTTTGAAGCTTTTGAATGTAAATGAGTCATCATCAAAGATTCTGATTGGCTGTTACCAATTCTATGTGGTTGGGTACTAAATAATAAAGAGGAAAAACTTGTTATTAATGCAGAGAGGCTAGGAAAAGTCCGTGAATAGCAGCACAAAAATAGTCTCCATAATTATAAGCCTTACAAAAGCTGCTACGACGTACTTTATGAGTAAAACATGAAGTGTGTGTGACATGAAATGAATCATTCTGTGATTAAGAGAAGGAATCTAGTTATTCCAATGTATTTTGTCAGCAGTAATGCTCTCTCATAATAATGTATGCCCATAAATGGGAGTTATAGATAGCTTATTTGGTCTACAAAATAGATAAAATTTTGTATTGTTAAAAAAAAAAAAAAATCAAGTATTAAGTTGGCTCCAGCACACTTAGGTAAATATTCATGTATAGAATTAAGTGGATAGACCACATCTTTTCATTTATCTTCCTCTGGAATCATCTCTCAGAATTATATGTTTTTCTCATGGACTCCTTATTTTATATAGAAAAATGCTTGTATTTTCATACTTTCAATGGCTGATTTTTCAGGAGCAGATCACACCAGACCTTTCTTCTGAGTTGCCTCTGGTTAGTCTTCAGCATAAACCTTTTGGTTAACAGTCATGTATGTTATCCATTTGTGTCGCTCATGGACTGTCATTTATTTGATTGTCGTTGTTAGGTGCTATTGAGTAGGCTACTGCCCTATGTACAGCAGAATGAAACACTGCCCAATCCTCAGCCATCCTCACAATCATTCCTATATTTGAGCCCAATGTTGTAGACACTGTGTCAGTCTATCTTATTAAGGGTCTTCCTCTTTTTTGCTGACCCTCTACTCTACCAAGCATGATTTACTTAATAGGAGCCACAAAACAGGACTATAAAATCTATATGCTAGCATATGGGCTCATGACAATACCCATGGAAAACATCAATTGCATCATACTGAAGACTGGAATGTTTTTCTTTTCTCTGTTTTTCTTATTGACAATTGTTGAAGCTTTTGGATTTCAATAAATAAACCCCTCTTTCTCCTCCTGAGCTTAAAACTGTTGAGAGACCCACACAGGAAACAGGCCAAAGAGATCCAAATTTCTCTTTCATGTCTGATAAACGGATTGCAGAATGTAGTTCTAGACTACAGCCAAGTGGGCTGCTAAGATTTCCCTTATGGATTAGGGTAGCCAAGATTTCTTGTTACTCCCTTTCCCAGTATCCAGTATCAGTATCTCTTTCTTCATAGTCATAAAATCCCCAATTTTTAATGAGGTATGTGACTACCACAATAAAGACCATATTTTACAACCTCTTTTGTAGCCAGGTATGGCCTTATGACTAAATTTTGGCCAATAGGATTTAAGTTGTATGTGCAACTATTAGAAAATTCCGGTAAGGAGAAGTCTTTATTTATTCTTTTCCTTTATCTTGCTGATTGGGAGGTGGATGTGATGTCTAAAAATCAAAAAGCCATGTTGGACCACATTGTATCTACTGGAGGAAGTAGTACCTACATGTTAATAATGGTGAACAATATGATCAATGATGGTCATGAAGTACCATATTACTCTGGAACTACTTACCTCTGGATTTCATTTACATAAGAGAATAAACTTCTGACTTATACATTAGCTATTTTAGGTTTCTTGCCACTTGTGGCCAAACTAAATTTTAAGTGCTAGTTATAGAAACAGGCAATGAGGGATAATCACAGACTTCCTCCACATGGACGGGCCCCAGATCTAATGGTATTCAGGAAAGAATCCTTCAAAATAGGCCAATATCCTCTTCTTTCCTGACACCCATCAGATTAGTCATTACTTCACCCCAGAGAGGAAATGGTTGGAAGGACAATGAGAGAACAGCGATGTTACACTAATGGAAGCCTTTCCACAGGAAGCATGACCCATAGAGAAGGAGGTTCTCCTGAAGAAGCTGAACCTGAAATTCTGGAAAATATAAATGCATCAAATATTGCTAATTGCATTGGCAAGAGGGAGAGATCCAGGGAGTAGGAGAAACATTTAAATTAGATAACATAAGACAACATCCTAAAATGTACAAAATGAGGAAAAAAGGAGGTAAAGTGGAATAATTGTTTTATCTGGATTGAGGCTTGAAATTCTAAGTGTCAGATCTAAAAAACACCCACTAGCATATTTGGTTTGGTAATATTATGATAGGTATTAGAATGGTTAAGATATTTTTTTTCCCCCAAAAAGTTGGTAGTGAGATTCCAGTGAGTGCCACTGAACTAACCAGGACCAAAATGCTTCTCTTTCAGAGGCCTGGGACTTTCCACAAGGACTTTGATAAATTGGAAAGGGAAGAAGAGCAATGAAAATTGAGAGAAAGACATGATCAAAGGTTGAAATCTAGGGATTGTCCAAACATGTTCTACAGCTAGTAAAGCAGACCATTGTGGTCTCAGTGATGGAGTCATGTTGCTAAGCAGTGAGGTTAGTAGAACATACAAAAGTGTAGACTTTTGCATGCCAGATGGAAGATCTTGAGTTTACATATTTTAATAAAAAAGGAGTCACTGAGACTTTCAGAGACAGTTGTTGTTATGTAACCTTCTAGTTGCTGTTATATGTATAGGATTTCTAAGAAGTGAGTGGTGAGTTTGAACTTCCTACCTTGCACTTCAAACTGACCTTGGGGTCCAGTGTTTATCCTATGGTGCTACACCAGGACTTTGTACTTGCTAGCTGCCATCAAGTTGGTTCCAAATCATGGGGAGTCCGTGTATAGTAGAATGAAATATTTACTGGTTCTGTCTCATCTTCATGATTGTTGCCATGTTTGAGTCCAGAAGGATAATATTCTGTTCTCATCTATAGAGTTTTCATTGGCTAATTTTTGAGGCAATAAATCAAACGACATAGTACATGATGTAAATCTGCTGCACAAGACCTCTTTAAAGTGTTTAAGAGCAAAGATGTCAGTTTGAGGACTAAGGTGTACCTGAACCAAGCCATGGTAGTTTCAATTTTCATGTGCAAGTTGAACAATGAATAAGGAAGATCATAGAAGAATAGATGCATTTGGGTTATGATGTTAGAGAAGAATATTAAAAGTACCATGAACTGCCAGAAGAACAAACAAATCTGTGTTGGAAGAAGTACAACTAGAATGCTCGTTAGACGTAAGGATGGCCAGACGTCCTCTGTATTTCAGATGTATTGTTAGGAAGGGCCAGTCCCTGGAGAAACAACATCAGACATTGTAAAGAGGAGGGCCAGTGAAAAAGAGGAAGACCTCAAGTGAGATGGATTAACACAGTGGCAGCAGCAGTGTGCTCTAGCGTAATGATAATTATGAGGTTGGCACAGGACTGGGCAGTGTTTCATTGTGTTGTTCATAAGGTCACTATGAGTTGGAACTGATTCAATGGCACCTAACAACAACAACAATTTTTGAAGTAGATCACCAGGCCTTTCTTCCTACTCTGTCTTATTCTGGAAGTTTCACTGAAATCTGTCTACCATGGGTAACTCTGCTGATTCTAAACTGTTGATAGCATAATTTCCAGTATCATAGCAAGATGCAAGTCAGCACACTATGACAGACTGGCAGACAGCAGGAGAGACCCTTTATTAGGCACAGTGTAAAGAATGTGTCACTAGACTAGTAATGCTGATGGGCATAGAACTTTTGCTAAAGCATCTCCCATGGTCTGCTTTGCTTTATATGAATGATTCTCATGATATGCAAAATACAGTCTGAGCACCTTAGCATTGTTGATCTCTCCCATTCCCACACCAGACACTATTGACATTCTCCTCTTTTATTTGATTCTCCAGCAAATACCAAGATGTTTCCAGGTTGAAAATTGCATGCTGCCTCATGCAATATTCCTTGCTTGACTAACTTTTCCTTAACCTGTAAGATTAGGCTAAGGCCACTCTTCTAAGAAGTCTTTCTGCCCCCTGTATCAGTCATGTTAGGGCAGGCTATTCTGCAGCAGTGAAAATTTCCAGACTTTAGTGGATTAAAATTACAGAGTTTATTTCTCAATCATGTTACATGTCTATACTTCATATCATCAAAGGGACTCTACTTAACGTAGTGGGACATAGTCTGATTGAGGTTCCATCTGAAAATATGCTTCCATCATGGCAGAGGCATGAAAAAGAGAGCATGAACCTTAAACTACACATTGACCCTTAAAGTTTCTGAGTCTGAACACCAACCTTGCAGTCAGCATCCAGTGCTTATCCTATATCACCAAATCAGGACTTCTACATGAATTTGGAGATCATTTCAAGAGCAGATTTGATGCTTTAGATACTACTGACAGAGAACCAGTTGTGGGATGGCACAAGAACATCATACAGGAAGAAAGCAAAAGGTCATTTAAAAGACAGGAAAGAAAAGAAAAAGACCAAAATGGATGTCAGAAGACTCTGAAACTTGCCCTTGAGCATAGAGAAGCTGAAGTGAATGGAAGAAAAGAGGAGGTGAAAGAGCTGAAAGCAAACTTTCTAAGGGCACCTCAGGAAGACAAAATCAAGTATTAGAATGTGCAAAAACTTGTGAGTTAGAAAACCAAAAGGGAAGAACACATTCAGCATTTCTCAAACTGAAGAAAAATTCAAGCTTTGATTTGAAAAATTGAAGAATCCTACTAGCAAAACATTGAATGATACAGAAAACATAAAAAGTAGATGGAAAGAATACACAGAGTCACTGCACCAAAAATAAATGGCCAAGGTTCAACCATTTCAAGAGGTAGTTTATGATCAGCAACCAATAGTACTGAAGGGAGACGTCCAAGCTTCACTGAAGTCATTGGTGAAAAACAAGGCTCTTGAAATTGAAGGAGTACAAACTGAAATGTTTTAGCAAATTGATGCAACACTGGAGGCACTCACTCATCTACACCAAGAAATAAGGAAGACAAATACCTCATCAATTGATTGGAAGTGATCCATATTTATGTCTGTTCCAAAGAGAGGTGACCCAATAAAATGTGGAAATCATGGAACAATATTATTAATGTCACAGGCAAATACATTTTTTCTAAAGATAAATTAAATATGATTGCAAGAGTACATTGTACTCAAGCTGGATTCAGGAGAGGATGTGGAGCTGGAGATACCATTGTTGATGTCAGATAGATCTTGGCTGAAAGCACAGAATACCAGAAATAAGTTTACTTGTGTTTTATTGACTATGCAAAGGCTTTCAGCTGTGCAGATAATGATAAACTATGGATAGCATTGTGGAGATTGGGTATTCCAGATCGCTTGTACATAGACCAACAGGCAATTGTTAGAGTAGAAAGGGATACTGAATGGTTTAACATCAGGCAAGGTGTGCACTTAGAGATGTATCATTTCACCATGCTTATTCAATTTCTATGTGGAACAAATAATCCAAGGCGTTGGATTATCTGAATAAGAAAATGGCACCAAGATTAGAGGAAGACTCATTAACAATCTTCAGTATGCAGATAATCCAACCTTGCTTGCTGAGAGCAAAATGGGCTGAAAATACTTACTGATGAAGATAAAAAATCATTGCCATTATTATAGACTACAACTCAATGTAAATAATAGAAAAAAAGATCCTTACATGTGAAAGAATAAATAGCATCATGACAAATGGAGAAAAGATTGAAATTGTCAAAGACTTTTTTTTTTCTTTCTACAAGCAACACTCATGGAAGCAGCAGTCAAGAAATCGAATGACGTATTGCAATAGGTAAATCTGCTGTACAAGACCTCTTTAAAGTTTTAAAGCACAAATATAACAGTGTAAGGACTAAGGTGTGCCTGACCCAAGCCATGGTATTTTCAGTTGCCTCATATGTATGTGAAAGTTGGACAATGAATATGGAAGACCATAGAAGAATTGATGCATTTGAGTTATGGTACTGAAGAAGAATATTGCAAGTACCATGGACTGCTAGAAGAACAAACAAGTCTATGTTGGAGGAAGCACAACCAGAATGCTCTTTTTAAAGGCAAGTTAGCTATATTTGTCATACTTCACACATGTTATCAGAAGGGACCACCTGGAGAAGCACATCATGCTTGGTAAAGTACAGGGTAAATTCAAAAGAGGAAGATCCCAACGAGATGGATTGACCTAATAGCAGCAGCAATGGGCTCAAGTGTAAGAACCATTGTGAGGATGGCACAGGACCAGGTGATGTTTCATTCAGCTGTGCAATGCAGTTGCTATGAGTCAGAACTGACTAGACAGCACTTGAGTAACCTAAATTCTCTCTTTATTTCAATCTTCAAAATAACTATGCAGTCAACAGTGTTAGTAAACCCATTTTTCAGAGTCAGACACAGAGGCTGAGAGTTTTAAAGCTAATAATTGGGAGGGTAGTAGTTGTCATTCATGCAGCTTAACTTGAGAGTATTGGGTCACAACCTCTTTTCTGGTGAGTCCCTTGGATCTACACTTTCCTTGATGTCCCTAGCATCTGGTGTTTTAAACTCATGCAGGAGGTTGTTGTGGTGATGCTGAGCTGGACCCAAAGCATCATTCTTTCATTCTTTTAATCCAGCTGGGTGGGGCACTCACTGCTTTGGACAGAGGCCTTTGCTGGGTCCTTATCCAGGATGTCCTGGTGGTGGAATCTCCCCACAGTAGCTTGAATAGTGTCCCCATCCAAGTGTGAATCCAGGGGAATTCACAACTCTCCCTGGATGCCAATGACAGCATCAGAACGGCTCATAAAGCTGCACATGCTGCATAAACATTAATTCTGCTTGTTTTCTCTTTCCTCATGAGAAGAAAATCAACATCTATACATCTCCAAGGATGATGTGGCACTGTAGGCTAAGCACTGGACCGCTAACTGCAAGGTCAGTGGTTCAGACCCACCAGTCAATCCTTGGAAATCCTGTACAAAGTTGCTATTAGTTAGAACTGACTTGATGGCACTTAAAAACAAACAATAACAAAGATAATGGGGATCATCATCTGTCAAGAACCTTACCAAACTTTGCAAGAACCTTTCTGCAAAACATGCTATGTACTACCAAACAAACCCAAACCAAACTCACTGCCATCAAGTTGACTTTGACTTATAGTGACCCTGTGATGCTGTGGGTTGATGCGTCGTACTACACAGTCTGTTTGAACCACAAGGTCAGTGGTTCAAACTCACCAGCCACTCCTCAGAAACACTATACAGAGTCACTATGGGTCAGAACCGACTCAGTGACACAACAACAACAAAAACATCTTCTATAGAGACAGAAAAATGGGTGGTAAGGAAAAAGAGGACACAAAGTTGGAAAGTAGATCATCTAGGATCTTGCATGTCATTGTGAGGCCTTTAGATTTTATTTTGAATGAGATAGGATCCCTCTGGAGTCCTAGTGTGGTGCTGCAGGATATGTATCCGTCTTCTACCCATTTCTTGGAAATCCTATACAGGGTCGCTATGAGTTGGAATGACTCCACAGCACTGAACAACAATAACAGGGTACCTCTGGAAGGCATTGAGCTGAGAACCTGTATACTATAAGTCTCACTGAGGCTGTGACATGGAAAACAGGAAAACCAATGCCCACCAGTAGGGCACTGTTGAATAAATTAAGTGCAGTCAAACCACAAGTTAAGCCATTGTAAAGACTAACTTTCAGCTGTACCCATTGGTTTTGAGGTAACTTGATTAGGATATGTTGAGTGAGAAAGGCAAGCAAAGTATATACAATATCTCACTTTTGTAAAGGCTTTTGCAACATTGTATATGTATATAATTATGTAAGCAGGAAGAAATTATGGAAATATAAATAATAGTTCGCAGAGTCCTGGTATGGTGCTGTAGAATAAGTTCTAGACTGCTAACTACAAGGTTGGTGATTCAAACCCACCAACTGATCCTTGGAAACCCTATACAGGGTTGCTATGAGATGGAACCTACCCTACAATGGTTAACAACAAGAAGTAACAGTTCACAGGAATTACATAAATTATGGAGAGAGGAAGGGAGAAACCAATTTGTAAAACATGATTACTCTGAGTTGAATATATTCAAACACTTATGGAAAATATGTATCAATATATACGTGTGTGTGTGTGTGTGTGTGTGTGTGTGTGTGTTATGAAGTCCTTGTGTGGTGCAAAGAGTTAACAATGTTAGACTGGGAGGTTGGAGGTTTGAGACCAGCTGGAGACATCTAAGAAGAAAGAACTGAAAATCTGGTTCTGAAAAAATCAGCCATTGAAAACCCTCTATAGCACAGTTATACTTTGAAATTGGTGAGTCACTTATGAATCACTTATGAGTCACTTTTATGAGTCACTTATGAGTTGGAGTCAACTTCAAGAGTGGTTATCCAATATATAGTCCTGGTGTGGCATGCTGAATTTCAAAGGAGCTTCGAACCACAAAGTTGGCAGTTCAAACTCACAGGGTATCTAAGGGTTGCAATGAACTCGATGGCACTTAACAACAACATATATTGTCTTAGAGGTTGAACCTACCCAAAAGAACCTTAAAAGAAATGCCTAGTGATAGTCTTATAACAAATCCACTGCTGAGAACTTTTATGATGCACAGTTTGACTCGGACACATGTGGAGTCACCCTAAGTCAGAGTAGACTCAGTAGACACTGGTTTTATATACATATTTGTTGTTATGTGCCGTCAAGTTGGTTCCAGCCCATAGCAACCCTGTATAGGGTTTCTTGGGAGTGGCTGCTGAGCTTGAACTGCTGACCTGTGGTTCAAACCAACTTTGCAGTGTAGTGCATTAACCCATAGCACCACACCAGGACTCCATATATTTTAATATAAATTATACCTTCAATCATACCACATGAGCTAGACTCGTACATGGGGAAACTGAAGCTGAATGAGCTAAGTGACTACCTAGGACCGCATAGCTCCAAACAACAAGGACATATTGGCTCTGACTCATAGCCACACTGTATAGGATTTCCAAGGAGCAGATGGTGAGTTTGAACTTCTGACCTTGTGATTCAAACTGACCTTGCAGTACAGTGTTTTATCCTACAGGACCACACCAAGACTCAGTTCTGATTCATAGCGACCCTGTATAGGGTTTCTTAGGAGTGGCTGGTGAGCTTGAACCACTGACTTGGTGGTTCAAACTGACCCTGCCGTTCAGCATATTAACCCACAAAGCCACACCAGGACTCCATAGGAGGGTTTTAAGATACTGAAGTTTGACTATAAACCCTGCATGTCTTCCATATCTCCACTTTATTCATTCCTATGCCTTATTTTCTTCCTACAGAGACAATGACTTTCCTTACAAATAATGAAAAAAAAAAAAAAAAGTTACTTGAGGAGTGTTCCATGAAAAGAAGAGATTTCCTGAAACTTCTGAACTCTGGGAAAGCACTTTAGCTCCTAATTCAGACCTGCTGGGACCATGATGTTCACACAGCCCAAAAGCATCTCGCTGGTGGGCTGAGGCCTCCCATGGTTAATAAAGGAGCTGAACTGGATGTTCTTGCCTGTTTGGAAGGAAGCTAAAAGGCAGGAGACCCTGTAGGACCAAAACTCCACCATTTACAGTGTAGGATTCTTAGAAAGATGGAGTCAGCGGGGATCTTAGGGAGCTCCTGACTGTCTCTTCCAGGAGTCCTTCATAAAATGGGGTTTGCTGTCTTTTTTGTCCACACCACACAGTGTTCATTAGCTAGTGTGACCCTGGAGGTGGTGTAGCCGGCCAGCCAACTCTCCTGGACTCATTCCCTCTCCCACATTTGCACAAGCTGATTAACTGCATCCAGATTGGAGGTCCCTGGGAGGGCGAATGATGGCTGCAATCAATCACAGAGACTAGGCCATGAAAATGCTCATGCTGAGCTGCACCACCTTCAGAGGGAATCTGGTGAAGTTGCGAAAATATAAGAAGCAAGCTTGTTCAGGGAAAAGGGAGTCAGTCTCAGAAGGAGGAACGGCAGTAATCATTCTGAAATTTCCAACTGTTATCTAATACACCATTTCAGTTCACATTGTGTTTAGCCTTTTCATTTGCTTCCTATCTTTCTCCATTTTGATGTTTTGTTGCTGTTGTTACACAAATACCAATGTGGGTGACTTTAAAGAACAGAAATGTATTTTCTCACAACTCTGGAGGCTAAAATTCCATATCAGGGTCTGGGCCATATTAATGCCTTTCTTATAGGTAGTCGTGGACTTTGTTTATAAACAATCTTCACAAATGAGTCTGTCTTCCCCTCTGTGTGAGTATCTTCGTGTCCGATTTGCTCTTTTTATATCTTAAAGTGATTAGACTTAGTATCTACCCTATTCAAGTAGGAACACTGGTGTGGCACTGTAGGATAAACAATGAACTGCTATCTGCAAGTTTGGCAATTTAAACTGACCAGCTGTTCCTCAAAAACCCTCTACAGGGTAACTATTGAGTTGGAACTGATTCCACATGGCACTTAGTAGCAACAACTATTCAAGTATGATCCAAGTAACATAAGAAGGCACCTTATTTCTGACATGTATTCTGGGGGAGGCACAATTTAATTCACAGCACCCCTTCTTATTAGGTAAAGGTAAGTTGGTTCAAACTCATAGTTACCCAGTGTACAACAGAATGAATTATAAACCAATCTGGCACCATCCGCATAATTGCTTCTATGTTTGAACCCACTGTTGCAGTCACTGTATATTGATATACATATTGACAACTTTCCTCTTTTTGCTGACCCTTCTTTGCTAGAGACTGGCCTTTCTGATGTTCAAAGTATGTGAGACAAAGTCTCACCATCCTGTCTTCTAAGGAGCATTCTGGCCATACTTCTTCCAACACAGATTTATTCATCTTCTGGCAGTCCATGATATATTTAATATTCTTTGACAATACAGTAATTCAAAGGCATGAATTCTTCTTTGGTTTTCTTTATTCAGTGTCTTGCTTTCACATGCACAGGAGGTAATTGAAAATATCATGGCTTGAGTTAGTTGCACCTAGTCTTCAAAGTGACATTTTTGGTTTATAATACTTTAAAGAGATCTTTACAGCAGATTTGCCTAATACAATACATCATTTGAGTTCCTTTCTTCTGCTTCCATGGGTGTTTATTGTGGATCCAAGAGAAATGAAATCTTTGACAACTCTGTTTAACATAATGTTGCTTATTGACCCAATTGTGATGATGTTTGTTTTCTTTAGGGTAAGGTAATCTATATTGAAGGCCGCAGTCTTTGATCTTCATCAGTAAGTGCTTCAAGTCTTCTTCAATTTCAGCAAGCAAGACTATGCCATCTGCATATTGCAGGTTGGTAATGAGTCTTCCTCCAATTCTGATGCCATGTTCTTCTCTGTATAGTCCAGCTTCTCACATAATTTGCTTAATATGCAGATTAAATGAGTATATTGAAAGGATACAATCATGAATCACTCCTTTCTTAATTTGAAACTACACAGTATCTCCTGTACTAGTCAAATGACTTTCTCTTGGCCTATGCACAGATTCTTCATGAACACAATAAAGAGTTCTGGAATACCCATTCTTCATGATGGCATCCATGATGTGTTATGATTCACACACTTAAATGTCTTTGCATAATCAATGAACTGCAGGTAAACATTTTTCTGGTATTCTGTTCTTTCATCCAAGATCCCTTTGTTATCATAAATGATATCCCTCTTTCCACTTCTTCTTCTGCATCTGGTTTGAATTTCTGATGTACTATTGTAACCCATTTTTAATTGTCTTCAGCAACATTTTACTTGCATGTAATATTAATGATCTTTTTGGATAATTTTGACATTTTGTGGAAATGGAATGGACATTTCTTCCAGTTGATTGGCCAATCTTCCAAATTTCTTAGCATAGACAACTTAAGTAAGCAACTTAACTACTACATCAGTTTTCGGAACCATTTCAATTTCAATTTGTATTCCATGAATTCTTGAAGCCTTGTTATTCACCAATGCCTTCAGTGCAGCTTGGACTTCTTCCTTCACTTCCATCAGTTCTTTATCATATGCTATCTCATGAAGTGGCTGACCATCAACCACCTCTTTTTGGTATAGTAATCCTTCCATCTTCTTTTGGTGCTCCCTGCAACATTCAATATTTTCCCCAAAGTATCCTTCATTATTACAACTCTAGATATGTTTTGGAAGAAGTGCAGCCAGAGGTCTCCTTAGAGGCCAAGATGGCCAAACTTTGTCTCTCATACTTTGGACATATTGTCAGGAGGGAACAGTCACTAGAGAAGGATATCATGCTGTGTAAGATGGAGGGTCAGAGAAAAAAAGGAAGACCCCCCAATGGGATGGATTGGCCAGGTGGCAGCATTGATGGACTCAAGTGTGGAAACAGTAGTGAGGTTGGCCCAGGATCGGACAATGTTTTGTTCTGCTGTGCATAGGGTCGCTATGAGTCAGTTCCAACTGGATGGCACCTAACAACAACAACAACAACAATCCTTCCATCTTCTTTTGGTGCTCCCTGCATCATTCAATATTTTCCCCAAAGTAGCCTTCATTATCACAACTCTAGGCTAAAACTAGCATTTTAGTTTTTTCAGGTTGAGAAATGCTGAACGTGTTCTTCCCTTTTGGTTTTCCAACTCCAGGTCTTTGCACATTTCATTATAATACTTGACTTTGTCTCCTTGAGCTGCCCTGTGAATTTTTCTGTGCAGCTCTTTTACTTCTTTATTTTTTCCAGTTTCTTTAACTTCTGTACATTTAAGAGCACGTTTCAAAGTCTCTTGTGACACCCACTTTGGCCTTTTCTTTCTTCCTTGTATTTTTAATGACCTTCTGATTTCTTCAATTATGATGTCCTTTCACAAGTCATCAATGGTCTTTTGAGTTTAATGCGTCAAACCTGTTCTTGCAATGGTCTCTAAATTCATATGGGCTATATTCAGTGCTGCATTTTTGCTCTTGTGGACTTGTTTTAATTTTCTTCAACTTCAATTTGAACTTGCATATGAGAAATTGATGGTATGGTTCTCAGTCAGCTCCTGTCTTTGTTTTGACTGATGACTTTAAGCTTCTTCATAATCTGTTTTCACATAGGTAATTACTTTTATTCCAATGTATTCCACCAGGTGATGTCCACAAAAATAGTCTCCATTTATGTTTTTGAAAAAGGTCATTGGTTTTACAAATTTCTATCATACAATCTCTGGTGTCATTTCTATCACCAAGACCATCTTTTCCAACAGATGATACTTCTTCGTTTTGACCTTTTGCAGTCCAACCATCAATATTTATCAGTGAATCTTAATGTGTATTATAAATTTCAGATGGCAGAAGTTGATACAAATCTGCATTTTCTTCATCTTTACCATTGGCAGTTGGTGCATAAATTTGAAAAATAGTTTTATTAACTGAGCTTCCTTGTAGGCATATGATATTATATCAATACCCACTAGATTGTTTTAAATGTTTCTTTCCAAGCAAGAGAGAGATTTATCTGAGTTGGTTGAAGGCAGCAAGATGTCACAAAAGCACCAGTTGCCTGACAGGCAGAATTAAAATAACAGCCTCTGGTCAGAAGCATCTATTACTATTATTTCTTATTTCCTGTTTCATGTGCATTCTTAGGAATCCGTTGAAACAATTGTCCCAGAGTTGACCCCAGCTCCCAAACTACACCAATTGTGTTAGAGTAGTACTATGCTCCATGGTTTCCAATGGCTGTTTTTATTTTTTTAAGAGTAGATCTCCATGCCTTTCTTCTGAAATGCATCTGGGTGAACTTGAACCTCCAACTTTTGGTTTATTAGCCAGGCAATATTACTGTGTGCATCATCCGGGGACTTTTGGGTTAGATGTTATTGTTGTTGTTAAGTGCTGTCAAGTCGATTCCAACCCATAGCGACCCTGTATAGGGTTTCCAAGGAGCAGCTGGTGAGCTTGAGCCACTGACCTTGCAGTTCAAGTGACTTTGCAGTCTGACACATTAACCCACAGTGCAGATACAGGGACCCAATTGTTCATCCTCCTGGTTCCTTAATCGGCCCTTTGCATATTGTGCAAAAGGAGAAAGGTGTTTCATGTCAGATGTGGGTGAATGCTGGGTAAATATTTGCCATTGCTTCAATAAAATTCCTCAATGGAAAAATGACCCTCATTCAAGGTAGCCATTGGAAGAGAGAAATTTGTGTTGTAAACCTAAGTTGCTTTGACTGATGGAAAGAGGATGAGTAGTAGCAAGTCTGGAACTAGTTCTCAATGCCCCTGGGAAATATGTGACTTGAAAGACATGGTCTCTTAACTTGTGGGGACAAAGAATGAACTGTGGGCCAGAGGAGGTAGGAAAAGAAATGCTTTCAAGTGTAGCCAGGCACTTTCAATGACAAGTATTTTGTTCCTAGTCTTGGAACTGTCTCTCTAGTCTTAACTGTCTCTCTAGTCTTAACTGTCTCTCTAGTCTTAACTATAGGGCTTTGTTGTCCTCTTGACTTTGCTCCCTAGTGTTCCTGACTTGCAAATGTGAATCCAGTCTTTGAGTCTGCTATTCCTGTGACGTCCTAACTGTGTTTTGTTCACTATCATCTCTCTCTACAATCATGAGTCAGACTGCCTGGGTTCAAATCTTAGCTCTGTTACATCCCTAGGCCTGATGTTGGGCAAGGGGGAACAATATGGAGGTGAGGGATCTTAAGTTCTCAAGAGACCTTGACAGTGCTGGACAGAGATGGGCCCACCTGACAGGTCCATTATCTGAGATCCAATCAAATTCCCTATGAAGTTGCTTTTCTTGTTGGTTTGTTAATTCATCCCACATGTTTCCCGTGCCTGGATGGTGAAAGAATACTGCAGTGTCAAGTTGTGCCTGAGATCAAGTTAGAGTGACTTCCCCCTGACATATCTGTGATCCTAGGCAGATGGGTTTGCAGGGCAGGACAGCATGACCACCAGTTCTGAGAATCTGTATATGTCAGACTGAAGGCTGCATGGTCTAAGGGCAGCAAAGAAGTATGTACCTCTGGAAAGGCACTCTGTGTAGGAAAGCTTTTGCTGTTCAAGGCCAGAGTAACTCAAGACCTTTGTTAACTACCTAGGACCATAGATACCTTCACTCTCTTCTTTGCTGTTCTGAAGTTGTGAGTTTAGATCCTTTTTTTCCTTAAGACACATCAAATACTGCTGTAGATACACTATCTATTCTTCTCACATAGTTTGCAAAGTGGCTAATATCCTCACTCTCATTTTACTATCTGGGAAGCAGAATTCAGAGCAGTACAGCTTGTTTAATATCTATCACCCAGCAAAGCACTAGCTAAACTTAAAATTGCACTCACTGGTGGTGGAGCCTGTACACTTTCCTCCTGCTATAGGAAATGAGGGTGGATTTGCAGATCCTCAGGTGTAGGGCATAGTAGGAGATGGGCAAACTATAGAGAAAGTACCCTAGACTAGTTCTAATGCCTACTCTTAGTCAATTCCTTTTCTTGGTTGGAAAACAAAGGGCTTGGAGACTCTTAAAGTCCTTTTTGCTACTTTCTGCCACTGTGATCCTTTATTTTTTTACTTATTTAGCCATACTTGCTCTCCAATGTAAAGCCATTTATATCTTATGTTTCCTTAGCAGCACTGTGAAGGAAATAAATTGAGATAATCATGGGTGTGGGTGACCTATTTCAGATAAAGCAATGAGGGAAGGCTGTATTCTGAGCTGAGATGAGAGGAAATAAAGAGCCAAGGGAAGAGAGTTTAAGATAGCATGAACAGCATGTGCAAAGGGCCTGGGATAAGAAAGCGTTTAGTATGTTCTAGAACTTGGAAAAATGCCAGTAAGGCTGTGTCAAGTGAGTAAAGCCAAGAGAGGGATGAGGTGAAGTGGAAGAGGGAACTAAGGGCCAGATATTGACCTTGTTGATCAGGGTAAAGTGGCTGAATTTCATTCCAAACTTACTGGAAAGCAATTGAGCACTCCATGATAAGAGATGACATGGTCTGTTTTAAATGATAAGAAACTCATTCTAGATGCTGTGTGGCAAATGGAGCAAAAGTGCAAGCAAAGAAATTGATTAAGGACAGTGGCAGTTGTGCAGGTGAGAGATGGTGGCCTGGACTAGGTTAGTGAATGCAGTTGTCATTGTTGTTATGTGCCGTGGAGTCAGTTCTAACACATAGC
>NW_006408678.1:4216771-4221035 GCF_000296735.1 Chrysochloris asiatica | reverse complement strand
CCACTGCAGCAGGCTGGTTAGGGACTTGTTCTAGCAAACCAATGAGAAAAACAAGCGTACACATCCATACATCCAGTGAGGGCTCTCCAGAAAGTTTGTGGAAAAATTCAAATGTCTTTGAGTTCCATCCAATCAGTGGTGGTGGTTATGTGCTGTGGAGTCGGTTCCGACTCATAGTGACCCTGTACATGGTTTCCAAGGCTGTAAATCTTTACGGGAGCAGAAAGCCTCATCTTTCTCCCACAGAACAGCTGGTAGTTTCAAACTGCTGACCTTGCAGTTCGCAGCTCGATTCATAACCACTACACTACCAGAGCTCCTCGAATGCAGAGCGGAAGGAAATTGTAGACATTTGAGATATACTTGTATGTAGGAGACAGAAGGGATAGTACTTGCTAATTATTTGTATGTGGGTTAAGATTGATGAAGATCACCGAAGATGATGCCTAAGTTTCAGGCTTGTACAGACTAGGGTCATTCACTGTAAAGGGATTGTGATTTGTGAAAGTTTTCTGTCAACGTTCCTGGGCCAGGATTCTCAGTGGTTTGTCAGATGATATGTAGTTATCTCTATAATGAGATCAATGAGATCTAATATAATACAATCAATCCTAGTATATAATTTGATGTGACAAACTCTGATCTGATGTAATTCTCTCATGTTGTAAATCTTCATTTCTATGAGGCTAATGAGGTCAGATGCAATCTATCAGATGTTAATCGTGAGTTAATCTTTTTTGAGATATAAAAGGAGAGAGAAGTGAGGTGAGCTTACATGGATTACCATCAAGATAGGAAAGTCAGGAGTGGAGTATGTCCTTTGGACCTGCATCCCTTTGAGGCTCCTAAATCCAAGGGAAGGTTTATGCCAAGGTATATAGAGCTCTTCAAGGAATACTGGACCTATGGATGCTGAAAAGTAGAGAAGGACCTTTCCCCAGAGCCAACAAAGAGAAAACCTTCTCCAACAGCCAGCACTCTGAATTTAGACTTTCAGCCTCCAAAACTGTGAAAGAATATATTTCTGGTTGTTAAAACCATTAATTTGTGGCAACTCTGTTTTAGAAATATTTGAGAACTAAGACAGGGATTGTGCCTGGGGTTGGAGGAATTGAGGGTTCAGGTTCAGGACATGGTAAATCATCTTTTTCAGTTTTCTAAACACTTCTGATCCGTGCAATAAGAATTGATTCAGCAAAGCAGACAGGAAAGTCCACAGTGTGTCTAGTGTTTAGAGAATCACAATGTTAATGTTGAACATGACTTGACAGCTAGTGTTCAGTTACAGACATCTCTGAGGCTAGAAAAAGAGTGATCAAGTCATTTAGAACTGAGCCTTTGAGCACCTACCATATCCCACATATGGTACTAATTGCTGTGGTAGAGAAGACTGCTCAATGATTGTATCAGTGAAGACAATGACAGGTTTCCTAGGGAGCTATAGTGGTCCTGTTCAAACAACTGCTTCTTGGTCCATTTACAGATTCCTCATAAACACAATTAAGTGTTCCAGAATACTCATACTTCGCAATGTTGTCCATATCTTATCATGATACACACAATCGAAAGCCTTTGCATAGTCAATAAAGCACAGGAAAACATCTTTCTCATATTCCCTTCTTTCAGCCAAGATCCATCAGACATCAGCAATGATATCCATTGTTCCACAGACTCTTCTGAATCCAGTTTGATTATCTGTCAATGTATGCTTGCAGCTGTTTAGTAAAACTTTACTTGCATGGGACATCAAAGAGATTGTCTGATGATTTCCGCATTCCATTGGGTCATTTCTCTTTGGAATGGCACAAATACAGATCTCTTCCAATCAGTTGGCCAGATAGTTGTCCTCCAAATTTCTTGGCAGAGATGAGTGAGTGCCTACTGTGCCACTTCACTTTCTTGAAAGATTTCAAATTTTATTCCATCAATTCCTGGTGCCTTGTTCTTTGCCAATTCCTTCAATGCACCTTGAACTTCCTCCTTCAGGATCATTGGCTCTTGGTCATATGCTACCTCTTGAAATGGTTGAACATTAACCATTTCCTTTTGGTAGAGTGACTCTGTGTATTCCTTCCATCTTCTCTTGATGCTTTCTGCATCATTCAATAATTTGCCCAGAGAATCTTTCATAACGAAAGTCGAGGCTTGATTTTTTTCTTCAGTTCCCCCAGCTTGAGAAATGCTGAACATGTTCTTCCTTTTTGGTTTTCTGATTCCAGATCTTTGTGCATTTTGTTGTAATATTTGGCTTTATCTTCTCGAGGTGATCTTTGAAATTTTCTGTTCAGCTCTTGGACCTCCTCATTTCTTCTATTTGTTTTAGCATCTCTATGGTGGAGAGCAAGTTTCAGTGTCTCTTATGACATCCATTTTGACCTTTCCCTTATTTCTTGTTTCTTAATGACTTTTTGCCTTCTTCATGTGGAAGAATTGAAGCTTTTGAGTTATGGTGTTGGAGGAGAATATTGAAAGTGCCATGGGCTGCCAAAAGAACCAATAGATCTGTTTTGAAAGAAATGCAGCCAGAGTGCTCCTTGGAGGCCAAGATAGCCAAACTTCGTTTCCCATACTTCAGGCATATTGTCAAGAGGGACCAGGCACTGGAGAAGGATATCATGTTTGGTAAGATGGAGTTTCAGAGAAAAAAAGGAAGACCCCCAACGAGATGGATCAGCCAGGTGGCAGCATCGATGGGCTCAAGCATGGCAACAGTAGTGAGGTTGGCCCAGGATCGGACATTGTTTCGTTCTGCTGTGCATAAGGTCGCTATGAGTCGGTACCACCTCGATGGCACCTAACAACAACAACAACAATATAATGGTCCTGATATGGCACTGTTGGATAAAGCACTGGACTGAAAGATCAGTGATTCAGGCTCATCAACTGCTCCTTGTAAACCCTGTACAGGGTCACTATGAACCAAAACTGACTTGACAGCATTTAACAACAATGACATAGTGGTAGGGAGGGAGCCCTGGTATTGTAGTGGGCTGCTAACCACAAGGTCAACCCTTTGAATCTACCAGTAGCTCCATGGAAGAAGATAAGGTTTTCTGTCCCTGTGAAGATTTATAGCTGTGGAAACTATAAACAGGGTCATCGCTATGAGTTGGAATCAACTTGGTGGCACACAGCCACTACCACTACCACAGTGGTAGAGAGTAACTGAAGACTTTACAGAGGTGGCAGCATTAAAACTTAAGGTTGAAATGTAGGTAGAGACTTCCCAAGAAAAAGAAGAGAGATATCTATGCCAATGACCTGGGACAGAAAGTAGGAAGTCTGGGATATGTAAAATGATGTTTTATGTTTATGGATGAGAGAGTGCACTTTAATATGGCTGAAAAGTAGAATCTTGGATGGAGGGATCCTTGCTTGACAAGGTAGGTATTTGAACGCTTACGTCTTGTAAGATGGGAATTAACAAGGACTTTCAAGTTTTCAATGTATATTTGAACGACAAGTCTCACTTGTTCTAATCTCTGATCTCAAGATAAAGAGTAAATTGGAAGAGAGCAGGCAAGACAGAATTTAAGAGGCCCAGTTTGGAGGCAAAAGCAAGAATTCTCTAAGCAAAGAGTTAGAAGAAGAAAATGTAGTAATTATAGGCCATAATCCCATGGAAATCAGATGGGATATATTCAAGGTTATATTTTGGCTTTTGTGGACTTTGTTTTCATTTTCTTCAGCTTCAGCCTGAAGACCAGAAGAGTTGTGGGATTACATCAAGAACATCGCACAGGAAGAAAACAAAGAAGTCATTAAGAAGACAAGAAAGAGGTAAAAGACCAAAATGGGTGTCAGAAGAAACTGAAACTTGCTTTCCAGCGTAGAGATGCTAAAACAAATGGAAGAAGTGAGTAGGTACAAGAGCTGAACAGAAAATTTCAAAAGTTAGCTTGAGAAGACAAAGTCAAATATTATAATGAAATGTGCAAATACCTGGAGTTAGAAAACCAAAAGAGAAGAACAAGCTCAGCATTTCTCAAGCTGAGGGAACTGAAATAAAAACTCAAACCTCAACTTATTGTACTGAAGGATTCTATGTGCAAATTATTGAATGATGCAGAAAGCATCAAAAGACGATGAAAGGAATACACAGAGTCACGGTACCAAAAAGAAACTGAAAATGTTCAGCCATTTAAAGAGGCAGCATGTGATCAAGAGCCAATGATCCTGGAGGAAGAAATCCAAGGACATTGACAAAAACAAAGCACCAGGAATTGATGGGATACAAATAGAAAAACCTTTCAGCAAACTGATG
>NW_006408678.1:4214670-4215836 GCF_000296735.1 Chrysochloris asiatica | reverse complement strand
CTAAGGTGTGCCTGACCCAAGGCATGGTATTTTCAATAACTTCATATGCATGTGAAAGTTGGACAGCAAATAAGGAAGACCATAGAAGAATTGATGAATTTGAGTTATGATGTTGGAAGAGAATATTGAAACTACCATGAACTGAAGAAACACATCCAGAATGCTCCTTGGAAGCCAGGATGACCAAACTTCATCTTTCGTATTGTCAGGAGGGACCAGTCACTGGAGAAGAATATCATGTTTGGCAAAGTGGAGGGTTGGAGAAAAAGAGCTAGATACTCAATGAAATGGATTGTTACAGTGGTACCTGAGATGGGCTCTGGCATAGCAATGCTTGTGAGTACTGACTTGATGATACCTAACAACAACATAATTTCATGGTACTCCCTTTTTGCCTTTTGGGAATCTTTATGTAAAAGGATACATTTTATTCTAACAACACGCCTGTGAGATCACTTTTAATTATTAGCTTTGTATTTGAGATTAAGACTCTGGACAGAGAGAGATTAAATAAATGCCAAAGTTATGGACCACTTAGTGTATAGTAGAGCAGGTGTCTGATCCCAGGAACTTTGGGATGGTGGAAAAAGAGAGAAGATAATGATGTATTGGAGTCAGACCTGATCTTACTTGTGGATAAGTGGGTGAGCTATTATAAAGGAGTCAGATAGACCCTGAAAATTGTGTCTTGGACATCAGGGTATAGTGCTGGAGAAAATGTATGCTCATCCTTTGACTTTGATGTACACAGGGAAACCACTTGAACCAAGCAGTTCTTTCACTTGTGTGGCTTTTAGAGAATCCCTTGTAATCCTTCCTCTGCTAGATTTGAGTAGTATGGGATTTCCCAGCCAGAATTGGCATGTATGTGTGTAATGTGAAGACTTTTACTGGAATGTTCTAGGGATTATCATCCTGCCCTTCTGATATTCCAGGGATATTATGAGCACCAAATGAGAGGCAACTCACAGAGTGAGAAGCTAGATGGCTTGAACTGAAGTTCAGCAAATGGAAAGTCAGCAAATGTCAGTAGCCCTCATTATCCCCAGTGTCAGGTTGGAACCCGGTCTTCTGTTAATGACTTTTGTTGTTGTTAGGTGCCATCGAGTCAGAACTGACTCGTAGTGACCCCATGCACAGCAGAATGAAACAATGTCCGATCCTGG
>NW_006408678.1:4177977-4213525 GCF_000296735.1 Chrysochloris asiatica | reverse complement strand
TGTAGCCATTTCTGTATTACCTTGAGCAAAACTTTACTTGCTTGAGATATCAAAGAGATTGTCTGATGATTTCCACATTCCGCTGGGTCACCTCTCTTTGGAATGAGCACAAATATGGATCTCTTTCAATCAGTTGGCCCGCTAGTTGTCTTCCAAATTTCTTGGCAGAGATGAGTGAATGCCTCCTGTGCCACCTCACTTTCTTGAAAGATTTCAATTTTGATTCAATTCCTGGTGCCTTGTTCTTCACCAATTCCTTCAATGCACTTTGGACTTCCTTCCTGAGTTAGTGACTTTAGGGTGAAGTAAAGTTGTTGATCGAACATTGTTTCGTTCTGCTGTGCATGGAGTCGCTATGAGTCGGTTCCGACTCGATGGCACCTGACAACAACAACAACAAAGTTGTTGAATGGTGGCACTTCAGAAATTATAGGCATTTCACAAACACTGCCTAATTATACCCCAGTGGGAACATGTGCTCTATCAAAAGTACATATGTGGTCTAGAAAAATAATTACATTTATAAGCATGTGTATACTTGTTCAACAAAAGCATATATTGACCCATTATTTTAAGTTATGTCCTGGACTTTAGGCCTTTAAAAGATGTAGGATGTATGAAAGGGCTTAAAATGTTCATAGAAAAATTCCATTGTCTTTTCATTCCATTTTCTGTGAACTTTTTGAATCCCCCTCATATTGAGGATGCGTTAGTTACACATCTCCTTGGGGCATCTCCAATCAGGATTTATCCATGTCATAAGCATTTTTTTTTTTTTTTTAAAGAACCAGCCTAGGCATAGCAACAAACAATTCAGAAACATTTTAGGTCTCAATGATGTTGCATTCTGTTGAGGGAAGACTGGCAATAAACAAGTAATCAAATAAATGTTGTTTTAGGCACCATTGAACTGGTTCTGAAATTGGCACAATGGAACGAAAAATGGTGCCAATTTCACAATCATTATTATGCTTGAGCCCATTGTTGCTGTCACTGTTTCAATCCATGTCTTTGGAGGGAGCCTCCTTCTTTTTCGCTGACCTTCCACTTTACTGAGCATGTTGTTCTTCTCCAGGGACTTGTCTCTCCTATTAACATGTCTAAAGTATGAGAGATAAAGTCTTACCATCATGGTTTCTAAAGAGCACTCCAGCTGTACTTCTTCCAACACAGATTTGTTTGTTCTTCTGGAAGTCCATGGTACTTTCAGTATTCTTCTCCAACACCATAACTCAAAAGCATTAATTCTTCTATGGTCTTCCTTATTCATCATCCAATGTTCACATGCAAATAAATAAACTGTCTAATTTCAGATTGTATTGCATACTGTGAAGGAAACAACTAGGGTGCTAAGCAGATAGTGACGTGATGAGTGGGAGGTAGCAGGTACTTTAGATGGGTAATCAGGGCAGACCTCTCTGGGAGGTGACATTATGACATATGGTCACCTAAATGACCAGAAGAATGAAGTTAGGGGAAGATCCAGGAAGAGAACCTGACTAGTATAGAGACCCTTAGTGAGGAACTGATTGGCTCAGGTCTTTATGTTGTTGGAGAGGAGGAGAATGATAATGAGACTTGCAAGTGCTCTTCAGATAGGATGTGGCATAGTGTTTGGCTTTATTCCAGGTGTAATGGAAACATTGGAAGATTTGAACAGGACGGTAACAGAACCCAATTTTAGCATCCAATTTTAAGCCACTGATGCTTTCGTTTAAAGAAGATTGAGATGAGGCAAAAGCAGGCAGGGCAAGACCAGGCTGTGAGAGATATTCAGGTAAAAGGGGACAGGGGGTGGGGTAAAGTGGTACTGGAAGGAGAGAAGTTTGGAATATGTTTGGGGACTGGAGGTAAATGGGCTTACTGAGGGGTTAGATGTGGAGGATGAGTGCAAGAGAGGAGCTTGGGAAAGACTCCTAGGCATTGATCAAAGAGAAGGAACCCATTCATCCAACCACTCACTCCAAATTCTCATACACGTGTACTCTCTGGTGAGATTTGAATCACCAAAATAAAATAAATAAATAAATAAAAATTAAAACCTGTTGCTGTTGTTTCTTTCAACTCATGGAGAAACTATAGGATAGAGAAGAACTGTCTCGTAGGGCTTCCAATGCTGTATTCTTTACGGAAGTAGACTGCCACACTTTTTCCCCATGTAATGGTGAGTGGGTTTAAACAACTAACATTTTAGTTACCAGTCAAGTGTTTAGCCACTGCATCTTCAAGCTTCCTTGAATCATCATGGACCTTGCATTTATCCAAATCCAGGAAGAGCTCCGTTGTCAAAGTAAGCAGCAAGAATTTTTAAAGCAGAGAAAGCTAGAGATGGAGCAAAGAAATTAGACAAATTGTGGAATGGGATTGGGAAGAATGCACCAGCTTCTTTTTTCCTACCTTTACATTGACACTACCCATTGACTGACTCTCTCTGAGTAGTTTTGATGAGCAAAGCCTGTTGTTGTTGTTAGAAAGGTCCCATAGGGTTTCCTAGGCCATGTAATCTTTATGGGAACAGATTCCTAGGTCTTTCTTCTATGGATTCACTGGGACCACCAATCATTTGATCAGCAGCTGAGTACTTATCCATTGTACCACGAGGGCTCCGAGACTAAAGGAAGGAGAGAAAAAAGTCCTGGTGTGTTGGTCCCACATCAATCACTCCAGTTCTGGCTGTTACTTGTCTTCCAATGGAAATTCCGGCCATGTGGGGTAGAGGATAGAAGATGGATAGTGAGACAGTAGAGACAAAGGTAAAGGACTTCAGAATGTACACTAAAATAAACAGAAGTGGTATGAAGCACTTCTTCATTTTTTATTTTTACTTTTTATTGTGAATTGAGAGTAAGTTTACAAACAAGATCATCAGTTTAGTTTTGCATTCAACAAATCATACACTTTATATCATCTCAATGATTGCAATCCCTTGCATGCAACAACAGTTACTTAATTTCCTTCCTATGGTTCCTATTTTCATTCCACCCACCTTCCCATTCCTTTTGAAGCACTTCTTATGTTTCTTTTCCAACCTCACATTGAGCTTCTTCTCCATCCACAATGAATGACATACTAGAAAGGAACACATGCACCTGAAAGAAATTTTTACATGAAAGGACTCAACAATTTCAATCGTAAATCCTTGCAGTTTTGTCATGGGACATGTTAGTCCTGAAACAAGAAAGCAGACTTAGTGGAACGTTTATTGCAAGGTTTCATAATCTCCTGTTTGACAGCAGCTGGTGGTACAAAGTGTGGAGTCTACTGGATCCGATTAGGTAACAGATGGTTCTGTTTTCAAATTTACTGCAAATGTTCAGATGCTTTTTCACAAAATTCATATTTCCCATCTGATACTACCCCCTGGGGCTGAGCTTTAATCTGGGTAGTAATTTGTATTTTTCCTTTTTCTTTTAACCTTCTAATAGAAAGAGAATTCATAACCATCACCAGCATCCACGGGGGCCAGGCAATGAATGCATATGGACACAGGAGAATTGCTGTCTGAGGAAAAGCTTGCCTCAATCCTGCCAGAGGTAGGTCTAGATATGCCCTATTTGGAGTAGCTTCAAACCCCAGCTCCAATGACCTTGAGATTTGAACAGTATGTTCCTTTCCCCGGGCAGCACATGTTAGCACATCAAAATCCTTAGTAGCAAATTAAAATCCCTTTAGCAGAGAATAAAGGCACTAAGTAACTGTTACTTGCCCATTATGTGTCTCTAATTGTGTCACCTCGTTCCTCAGTAGGATTTTACATTCATTATTCCCAGGTTCTTTTCCCACTGTTGAGCTTTAATGGTTTCCCCATTCCCTCTCCACTCCAGCTGCCTGCAGCTGTCAGCCACCCACTCTAGCCTTGCCTTTCTAATGTTTTCACCTTCCTGCCAGCATTATGAAATTTAATTTATAACAAAAAATGTTCTCTTAGCCTCCTTTTAACATTTCTCTCTTTCTTCCTTTCTTTTTTCACAAAATTCTGGTTTCTTTCACAACTTAGATACCTCCCCAGTTCTCCAGACACCTGTTCCTAGAGACTTCATCTTGCAATGTTGCCTTTTCTTTGCCAAAGTGTACATCCCTGGTGGAAACAGGAAAGCAAACAAAGAATTAGGAATATAGGAAGAGCTATAAGGAGCTCTGGTAGCATAGTGGTTACGGATCGGGCTGTGAACCTTCAGGTCAGCAGTTTGAAACTACCAGCTGTTCCATAGGAGAAAGAGGAGGCTTTCTGCTTCCATAAAGATTTACAGCCTCGGAAACCCTGCTTAGGGTCGCTATGAGTCAGAACTGACTCCGCGGCACGTAACAATATATTTTAAAAAAGACACAAACAACAGGCAGGGTGGTACAAGGGGTGGGGAGGATTGGAGACCTGTTTCTTAGCCATTGTGTGACACATCTCCAGGTGCCACCGTTCACATGG
The DNA here is from genome assembly GCF_000296735.1 of Chrysochloris asiatica. Taxonomy (NCBI): domain Eukaryota; kingdom Metazoa; phylum Chordata; class Mammalia; order Afrosoricida; family Chrysochloridae; genus Chrysochloris; species Chrysochloris asiatica. The sequence goes on along the minus strand of NW_006408678.1, from coordinate 4,209,102 downwards.
AATGGTGACCCTTAAAGCTATAATATAATGTGACTGCTGGTCCCTGTGATTGCGCAAAGCAATGGGTCTCCCACCAGTGAGCTGTAAGAACTAGGATCACACACTTTGCATCTCTGGGTTTTCATTTTCTCATCTGTAGATTTTCATTTGATGACTAAAGATATCTCTATATTTGAGGTCACTGTAAAGACAAGACACACCCCTGTTGTGTGAGTGTACCTCTTATATGAAGGTTGGGAAGGCTGGCTAAATCATTGGTGGGGTCCAGTGTAAAATGAAAATACAGGACTCTTTGTTAAATAATCATTAAGAATTTCAAGATGGCAACAGCAGAGCATTAAGTCAAGGGAGGCTTAATGTCCCATTAATTCCCTTACAATGGGGCCCTTCTAAGAAGGATCCAGCTTACATCTGTAGTTTCTTTTCTTTTGTCTGGGGCTCTTCAATTGCCCACATGCCCACAAACTGGCATTAATGTTTGAGCTACTATATGATGATGTGTAGGCTTCTAGGTGAAAGCATATCCATATGAGAAGACATGGTTTTCTCAGAAGGGAGAGGTCATTCCCTGGGTAAGTTCAATGGATACTAGACAGATCTTCAGATAGAAAAAGGAGCACTGATAGTCTAGTGGGTTACGAGTCAGGCTGCTAACCACAAGGTCAGCTGTTTGAAACTACCATCTGCTCTGTGGGAGAAAGATGAGGCTTTCTGTTCCCATACAAATTTACAGCCCAGAAACCTACTTCACAGTACATATCTACCATCACTCGATAGAAAACCAGAAATGAAAAGGTGAATTTTAAGCTTCTTTGTACTGTTTGTATTTCCTTGAGTGTAGATGTCAAGGAACTTGTACCTCTAGATGATAGTAGTTTCAAAGATGGTACGCACCACATACAGGCAGACTAGACTGTAAGGTTGGATAGGAGGAAGATTGTGCCCATGAAGGGAAGATAATATTTTTAAAATAGATTCTTTAATTATATGCTTTTCTCCATATTGATTTCTGTAAGAAGAGGAGAAAGTCTTATTCAGTAGAATTAATTTTGGAAATGCATTGTACTTATGTGGAAGAAATCCTTTGATAAATTTCTGGGGATGGGAAATGGTATTCCAAGGGTATGCTTAAGTAGTAGAAGATGGTCGCTAAACATCTCTGCATGAGGCAGGAAAGGAACATGTGTGGTAACTCCTCAGGGGATGGGGATACAAGAGGACCACAAGAAATAAGCAAGCTGGAATGGAAGAAGAGCTGAGAAGACATGTTAATAAGAAGGGCAAGAAGGAAAGATGCTTGGTGGCTCAAAAGTGGGAAGAGACTTTGAGATACCAAATGTTCAAAAAGGGATTTTTTCCTTACTTGTTTGATATATGTGATATAAGGTCTTTCTTTCCAAAGATTTCATTATAAAATCTAAGTAGAGTCTAGACAGAATAGTGCCATGTATATGCTGGGAGCTATGGAATCAATATAAAGGCAGAGATAGCATTTGTGGATGGGACATCTAGGGTAGCAGGGTCCCAAAAAACTTTTGGATTTCACAGGCCGCTGTAATTGGTGATGGAGTAAAGTGTAGGAGGTGATTTAAAGGAATTACTTCTAGAACAAAAGGATACGGAGGATCCAGCTTACATCTGCAGTTTCTTTCCTTTTGTTATTCCTGAGCTTTTAGAAAAGTCTTGTTTAAACATTCCAACTTGGTCTCAAGCTGTAGTGCAGACTATCATGTGTCTACAATTGAGCCAGAATGTGAAACGGGGGAGAAACACCCCTCTCCTCCTCCTTAGGCCAACACAGTGGTGACAATGGTTTAGTGGAAGAATTTCATGAAGATGATAAAATTTGAGGGGCAACGATCATGATTATAAATCTCTCTTTGCTGTCTTTACTCCAGTATGAATATTCTCTCTTAACTGTGATCCTTGAAGGGATGTGCTTCCATCCATTTCTTATGCTGTCATCTATTTCACATGTTTGGAGTTTGGGAATCAGAGCAATGACTGTATTTTTGGACAGATATATTTCAGAACATTCTGGTATTTTAAATCCTACTATGATACACGTCTGTGGAAGCTTTCTTCTAAAATAGAAATGCCATTATAGACTCCAGAGTGTTAATCTTTTAAAAAGTTAATAAATGAGTAAAAATACAATTTAGCCATTAAAAAAAAAAATCTGTCCGTGTTTCTTAACTACTGAGTTATGTTCTCAGAACTAATTTTCCCACTGTATTTAGCATATACTTTATTGATAGTGTCTTTGGTATGTTTAAGATGATATTTCAGGGAAACAAACAAATGGCATCTTTTTGTACTGAATAAAACCTTCCCTAATGGTAGTAATTTCTTAAGAATGGTGTTTCAATCAGCATTCTCTGGCTACAAGGAATAGAAACTCAAGAAAACTAGTTCAAATATAGGGAGAAATTTGATGGTCTTCCAATGACCAGAAACAAAATCATCTTTCCTGAGTACTAGAATTGGAGAGTCAAGACTGTTTCTCTCAATTCTCACTGAGATGGATGGGAAGTACCTCTGAAGCACCTGTGTTTGCATTTCCTTAATCTATCAACTTCCTTCACCCAGATAACACCATATTTCTGTGGTGGTTATGAACAACAACATTGCAGGTCTGATTTATCTACATGATGTATTCTGAGAAGATTATTGTGCTATGCAATAATGGCCATGTATATAATTTCTTGTGTTGGGGGTACGGTGGGATGGGGTAGGTGGGTGGCAGACCTGAAACTGTATATCTTAGAGGTAGAATAACTTGATCAGTTCCTGAGGAAGAGAGTTCAGAAGATGCTGAAGAAACCCAAATGCTAACTGAGAGAGTACACTCTAAGTGAAGCTTACCAGATAAAGAAATTGGGAAGAAGATAATTTTTGCTTTTGTGAATTTAATTTTTTGTACTTTGCTGTTTAAAAAAGGAATTTCATTTGGGGTTTGACTTTTGGGCTTTTATTTCACTGGGAATTGAATAATTAGAGGGAGTTTATGTTACGTAACATTGGGATAGTCTTCATTGTATTAGTTGGGTTCATTGTATAACCTCTGGCAAGCTCTACCACACCATGTGGCTGGGCATAATTGGATATGGGAAGTAGAATAGAGAATAATTCTTTGGTCTATGAGAAAATTGGCCTTGGAGGTAATGAAAGTTTCTTCCCAACCCAGAAACCTCTGAGGCAACAGTTGAATTGCTCATTCTAGAGATCCAGGAAAGGATATAAACAGTAGTAGGTATCTTGAAAGCCAGGTGAACATTAGCCTCAGTTTTCCTAGGACTGAGGGAGTCCCTGGGATATGAGATTTTCTGTACTAACACTGGGAAAGCCTAGGAAAAACTGGGACAGTTTGGCTATCCTATCTGAATGAAGAAGCAGAACAGCTTGAAACATGACTGGGCTTGTCTCCTTGGGTGGTAGTGGTGGTGATGATGGTTCATAGGATCTTGGTTGTTAGGTCTAATAATCAGATTGACAGAGAAGTAGAGGATGGGAGTATAGGGATAAATATTTATGTACCTCACCCTATGTTTCTTCCTTGTTCTATGGAAAATCAATCTTGTGTCTATATACTTGATCTTTGTCTCATTCTCTCTCTCCATCCTTTGAAACTGTTTGTTGTTATTGTTAGCTGCCCTTGAATCAGTATTGACTCATAGTGATGCTACGCACAACAGAACAAAACACTGTGGGGTCCTGCATCAACCTCACAATTTTTGCTATATTTGAGCCCATTGCTGCTGCCACTATGCCAATCCATTTCTTTTTCACTGACCCTCCACTTTACCAACCATCATGTCCTTCTCCAGAGACTGGTCCCTCCTGATAATATGTCTGCATTTTGAGAGACAAATTCTGGGCATCCTGGCTTCCAAGGAGTATTCTGGTTATATTTCTTCCAACACAGATTGGTTTGTTCTTTTGGTGGTCCATAGTACTTTTAATATTCTCCTCCAATACCACACCTCAAATGCATTCATTATTTTACAGTCATCTTTATTCATTGTCCAACTTTCACATGCATATGAGGTTATTGAAAATACCATGACTTGGGTCAGGCACACCTTAATCCTCAAACTGACATCTTTGTTCTTGGACGCTTTAAAGAGGTCTTGTGTAGCAGATTTGCCTAATGCAAATTTAATATGTTGTTTGATTTCTTGGCTGCTGTTTCCACCAGTGTTCATGGCTGATAATAGCAAAATGAAGTCTTTGACTATTTCAATCTTTTCTCCCTTTATGTAAATGCTATTTACTGGTACAGTGTTGAGGATTTTAGTTTTCTTTAAATGGAGGTGCAGCCCATACTGAAGGCTGTGGTCATTGATCTTCATCAGTTAGTATTTTAAGTTGTGTTCACGTTCAGCAAGCAAGATTGATTGCCTCATCTGCATATCACAGGTTGTTAATGAATTTTCCTCCAACCCAGATGCCATGTTTTTCTTCATATAATCCAGTTTCTTGAATAATTTGTTCAGTATATAGATTGAATAAGTATGTTAAAAGACTACAACCATGTCCCACACCTTTCCTAATTTAAAACTATTTGGTGTTCTTTTGATTTGTTTAAACAACTGCCTCTTGGTCTATGTTCAGGTTCCTCATGGGCACAATTAAGTGTTCCGGAATGCTCATTCTCTGTAATGTTGACCATAGCTTGTCATGATCCACACAATAAAAACCTTTTGTGTAGTCAATAAATCACAGGTAAATATCTTCCTAGTATTCTCTGCTTTCAGCCAAGATTCATCTGATGTCTACAATGACATCCTTTGTTTCACATCCTTGTCTGGCCATTCCCTGTCAATGTAATGTTGCAGCCCTTTTTGAATGATTGAGACTGTTTAGAGGACCAGTTAAATATATAGTTTCTGGAGCCAGGCATTATAGAACTGAAGCCCCCATTTTCCTGCTTCATATCTGGTAAAGATTGGATAAGTCATTTGATCTCTACGTGCCTCCGTTTCCTCATTCATAGAATGGAGGTAATAAGTGTACTTACCTCACAGGTTTCTATAAGGATTAAATGAGTTAATTTTGTTCTTTTACTAGTGCCTGTAATGTGGTCAGCAATATACTAAAGTTATGTCCCCTACTAAAAAAAGATAAATAACAAATCAGATGACTCAGAGTCTTATTCCTTCCTTGAGTCTCATTTTATTAATGGTCTTGGCCAATGTGTTCCTGTGACATGATTTGGTCACTTTGAGTCAATCAGGGTAGCCATTCAGAACTTATAGATTCTTCGTTATAATGAGTGCAAATGTCAGGAACATTTTGCAGTACACACAAGGGGGAGAGAGGGAAGGAACCATGTTAATATCCCTAAATTTGACTGTGATTATTTTGCTTTCATTGGATCTGAAATGAGAGGCTCACATTGGACCAACTCCAGACTTCTTAGGCTGACATACAGTGCTTTCCAACTTATTTCTATTCAAATAACTAGATCCTTGGTTATGTTCTATGCTTCCACCATCATTCCCATCTCTTTAAATCTAACTTCAGAAGGTCACAGTGAGGATTTAATGAGAGAATGGATAAATATATTTTACAATGGTCTAGTGCTGTATAACAAAGCTCTCCAAAACTGCATAGTTTAAAATGGCAACAATTTATTATCTTTCATGATTCTGCAGTCTGGACAATTTCACTGGGAAATTCTTATGCTCCACATCATGTCTGCTGGGGTTGGAGCATGGTTGGCTACTAACATGTTTGACTTCTCAGCTAGGACAACTGGAATAGCTGAGAACTTGGTTGGGCATGATTCTCTCTCTGACCCCATCTCTCATTGTGGTCTCTTTATATGGCTCTTGTGCTAGCTTGCAACATGGTGGTCTCATAGTTCACCATATGAACTTTTTATACGGTGATTTGGTTTTAAAAGGGAGGAAGCAGATGTTAGTGCTCCAAGGCCTCGATTCCAAAGTCCCAGAAGATTGCTTTGGCCACATTTTTCAGATTAAAATAGAGACAGGATAAGTCTAGATTGAAGAGAAAAAGGAACCAGTCTCTATCTCTTGATAGTTGGGGCAGCATGCATTTACAAGAAGGAGATGATTTGATGGTAATCTTCTTTGGAACCTACCTGCTACTGATAATATATTTTTTAAAATTAAAAGGCACACAGAAGTGTAAATTGTTAACGTTGTCAATATAAATGTCCTTATTCTTCCACGTTCTGTCTAGACTGAGATGAGTAAGATAGGCTCTGTCCTTAATAACATATACTAGAAGGAAATACAAACATAAAATACACAAATATATTGCAGCATGATATGTCTACATGTGTGTGTTACATCCAAAGCAAGTACAAGGTTTGTTGTTATTGTTAGGTGCCGTTGAGTAGGTTCTGACTTATAACGACCCTGCATAGAGTTTCCAAGGAGTGGCTGGTAGTTTGAACCGCTGAGCTTCTGGTTCAAGCTAACTTTGTGATTGAGTGCTTATCCTACAGTGTGTCACAAGATACAGAATAATATATATAGAAAGCAGTGATTATTTTATTTTATTTTATTCTTTTTGAGGAAATAGAAAATATTCTATATAGAATAGAAAATAGTCAGGAAAGACTACAGTGATATCAGGAAGTTGAGAGATGAATAGGAGTTTATGTGCTATATAAGAAGGGTGAGAATGTTCCAGAAATAGAGAAATCATGTACATAGTAGCAGCTGTGTAAGAGTGCCTGGCTTGCACTATATGACTGGAGTCTAGAATTTGGGTGGAGAGTGAGCTGTTAGAGATAAAGTTGAAGAAACAAATGTTTCTTGTTTTCCAGGTTGTAGAATAAAATGATTTAAAAAATGGGCAGTGATTTATTTAAGTTTAGTTTTAAAAATATATACTTTTTGGCAGCATCATAAAATAATAATACAAACAACTAATGTTTACTGATGGAACCCTAGTAGCATAGTGGATTATGATCTGGGCTGCTAACCATCAGGTCTGTAGTTTGAATCAACCAGTCACTCCATGGGAGAAAGATGAGGGTTTCTGCTCCTGTAAAGGTTTATATAGTCTTGGAAACCATATCTAGCATCACTATGAGTCAGAACTGACTCAGTGTCATACAACTACCACCACCAATGCTTAATGACTATTTACTGGTTGCCAGGCACTGTCAGAAGCACTTCAAAGCCATTTGTTAGTACATGAATCCTATAAGGAAGGTTACCATTGTTACTATTCCTGTTTTACAATGAGGAAACTGAGACACATATAAATTAAATAACTTGCTCAAAACCATACAGCTGATAAAGAGCTGAGCCTAAATTTGAACCCAGGCAATCTGTTCCTTTAATTGTTGTTGTTGTTGTTGTTAAGTGCCATTGAATCAGTTCTGATGTGCAGCTATCCTGCAGAAGGCTTCCCAGAAGTGACTGGTGATTTTGAACTAAGAACCTTGTTGTTAGCAGTCCAGTGCTTATTTTATAGTGCCACCCTACAACTCCATGGCAGATTATTTGCTGTGATGAAAGGTTGGAGGTATTTCTACCACTGAAATAATTAGGTGAAGATTGTAATGTCTTAGTATAAAAAAGGAAGCAATGATGGAAAAGAACAGATACAGATACATGTCAAAACTTTTAAGAGAAGACAGTTTAGTTGTACAAGGCTAAGTCAAAAAAATATTGCTGCATGGGGAGGTGATAGTCTCTTCAACAGATGGTGCTGGCAGAACTGGAAAGCAATTTTCAAAAGATTGAAGCAAGTTCTTCACCTCACACCCTATACAAAAACCAACTCAATATGAATTAAATACCTAAATGTGAATTCCGGAATTATGAAGGCCATCAATAAAAAAACAGGGACAAAAGTGAGGGCACTAATTCAGGGAATACACAGACTACCAAACATTTTGAAAATTACACTAACAAAAGTGGACAAAATAGATGATTGGGACATACTAAAAATTAAAAACTTATGTGCATCAAAAAACCACCAGAAAAGTGAAAAAGGAACCCACAGAATGGGGAAAAAATTTTTTGCAACAACACATCAGACAAGAGACTCATGTCTAAAATATATAGGAAACTACAACACCTCTACAAGAAAAAGACAAATAACCCAATTTAAAAAATGGGCATAGGACATGAGCAGACACTTACCAAGGAGGAGATCCAGGCAACCAACAAACATATGAAGAAATGTTCATGATCACTAGACATTAGAGAGATGTAAATCAAAACCACAATGAGATATCATCTCACACCAGTAATAACAGCAAAGATTTAAAAAGTAGAGGACAATAAATGCTGGCAAGGATGTGGAGAGACTGGGATGCTCCTACATTGCTGATGGGATTGCAAAATGGTCCAACCACTCTGGAAAGCAATATGGCTCTTCCTCAGAAGGTTGGAAATAGGAATACCTTATGATCCAGCAATTTCTCTACTTGGTATTTACCCACAAGAAATACTAGCCAAAACACAAGTAGATATATGTACACTGAAGTTAATAGCAGCACTATTTGCAATAGCAAAAAGATGGAGACAGCCCAAGTGCCCATCAATTGAAGAATCGATAAACAAACTGTGGTACATACACACAATGGAATATTATGCAAGGAAGCTGCAAACCACTGCATAACATGGATGAACCTTGAGGACACTGTGTTGAATGAAATTAGTCAGTCACAAAAGGAGAAATATTGCATAGGACCGTTATTGTAAAAGACTATACTAAAAGGGAGAAAGACTATTGTAAAAGAGTCTCTACTAAAAGGGAGGGGAAAAAAAAGTATTTGCTGGTTACTGGGATGTGGGGGGTGTGGTGAAGGGAGGAAGGAGAAGGTGGACCACAGGGTATGAAATAGACACAAGATAGATTGGGTGCTGGGTTGGGGGGGTGACAAATACACAAGAATGGGGAGGAAAATGGAAGAACAAGGTGGATAGGAGAACAGTTAGGCAGGTTTGCATGGACCAAGTGGGACAGAGGTAAATAATGTTGTATGCACAACCTTGGAACAACAGGGCTCTGGAATACAGGGATTGATACATGGTTGGAATGGGTAAAAGAGGGGAAATAATGTTAAGATGCTTGGCTGTCTTTTGAATCCTGGTTTCACTTGAAAACCATTGTAAACTAGACACTTGAGGGGGAGAGAAAGGAATAGCCTGAAACATCACTACAGAATGTTTGTAAGCCCATTTTCCAGCTTATAACTGATTGGAACACCTAAAATGGGGTTACAGCTTCCTGTGGAGCTTCTGCATTGCATAAGACCATAAGTGGAATCCTGAACCCCATTCAGAATCTTCTGAGGCAGGACATCTCCACTTGAAAGGACAAGCAGACCAGCCTGGAGTAGATACTTCTTGAAAGACAGACCAACAGGAAAACAAAAACAAAAACAAAAAAAAAGCCAAACAATAATGGCAGTCCTACTGACTACTACAAGAACAAGCAAGTTGCTCACCCAGGAGCCATCAAGGAAAGTGGTTGGGTGCTCTCAAGGCAAACTCCCTTCTAAGGCTAAGACTCAAGGGGAATACACAAGCAGGCATGTGGTCTGACTGGTGACCACGCTTGACACCGATAAGGGGAAGTGAGGGAAAAACAGCAATGAAGTTGTGAGCTAAGTCCAACTACATTCAATAAACTCCTGTGAACCTGGGTGGAGACCTGGTTGACCAGCAGTATAGCAAGGCCTGAGGACTCCTTGGCCCAGAGACAGTGACATAGCCACAGAGGACTAGAGTGGAGAGTGAAGTGTCCAGCTGAAAAGAAGTGAGGGGAGATCAGAAGAACACCCACACTTGCAGATAATACCAACATGACCTGGCTTCAGTGGTTGGATGATCAGAACTCCACTAGAAGAAGAAAGAAGAGGTTAAAAAAAAAGAGTAACCTGATATAATTTGATGAATTTGACCTATACCTATGGATGCAGTAGCCCAAAAGGGAACAAATCTTTACAGCAAGGCTGATACCCACCCCATTGGTACATAGGGTAGACAGGGATGGGCAACTTAGACATTGGCTATTCAAAATGGGGGGGGGGCATGTTACAAAGGCATGAAGTGACTGGTTCACAAGTTTTCAAGAGGGATCCTAGATCCAGAGGGCTTAGGGGTAGGTAGAAGCTCCACTAAGTTGTATGCAATATCTCTGGATGGGGCTGTTGAAAGGAGATGGGGATAAGACTCCTGTGGTACAATAGGGAATAATTGCTATCAGGACTGACTGTGAGGGTTAGAAATGTAAAGGTAGATATTTTGTAGCAAAAGGAGGGGAGTGGTTGACTTTGTAGTCCAGGAGCAGAGGTCTCTGGGACCATCAAGGGAGAAGAGCTGAGTGCGGGATTCTAACCAGAGAAACAGTGACACCAGAGATGGAGGCAGATAAGATAACGTGGAGAGATAGAGCAATGGGGGATTCTGGATTCAGGGAGGAAGAGGGGCTGTGTGCTGATGACCGAGGGGCAGGCTTGCAGGGTGTACCCTTTGGTTGTGTGATGATGTATGGAGGAGATTGTAATCATGGCAATGAAGTGATATACGACAGGATGAATGTAAAGCTAATGTTCTTCCATGCAAATGATCACATCAGTCACATAAAAATGTAAAAAAAATATATTGCTGCAAAATCATAGAAAGCTTTATTAAACAAAAATATCAAAATATGAAGTTATTGTTTTTTGACATAACTTCCTTTAGGTCTAAATGTTTAGGGCTAGACATTTTTTCCCATTTCTTTAACCCTTCCCTGAAGAATTCTATACTCTTCAATTTATACCATATCAAAATGATAGTTTCAGCATCCTCAAGAGACTCAAATTGTGTTCATTTTCAATGTTTTTTGAGTTTGGGGAATAAAAAGAAATTTTAATATACAAGAACAGAGTTGTAGGGTGGTTGGAGTATGGTTTCTCAATGAAATTCTTGTAGGGTAATCTTTCAAAGAGGTGCATTGATTGATGGGAAAAAAATATTCCACAGCTCAGCTTTCCTAGCTTTTTTATTACCAATGAAGTTTTCAATTTTCTTAAAACTTCTTTATAAGAAGCCCCTGTTATCATTCTGTTCCCTCTGAGACAATTGGCCAAAATAACCCCTTAGGAATCCCAAAAAACAATCACCATGGCCTTCTGAGCTGAACTATCTGCCTTGCATTGAACTAACCCAGCAAATTCAGACAGAAAACACTGTTTGATAGGTTGCTTTTTTAAAAAAATGATCTAATGAAGACTAAGACAAGTCTATTACTAAGAGAATTTTTCTTCAGCCATCCACAGATCACAAAAACATGTTTAAACACATTTTGTTTGAAAAAAAGCCCATGCATGTGTGAACTGGAATGCTAATATCAATACTTTTTGACTTAGCCTTTTATATGGAAGTTAAAGAAAGTGAAAGGTATGGATAACTTTAAAGTTTCTGGTCTGGATAAATTGATGAATGGTGATGCCATTATTAAGTACAGGAAATAGAATAGTTTCATTTGAAGGACGAGACAAAGAATTCCATTTTGACATTGAGAAGAGGTATGTGAGAGACAGTTGGAAATAGGGGTAGATCCATTTGAAGAGGGAGCTTCAAGCAGGGAGTTGTTCTTAGTGCCATATGCAGTAGGAAGGTCAAGTGAGGTAAGGCCTGTGGAGCTACCATTGGACCTGTAAATATAGAGGTCAACATGACCTTGACTAGAGCTGAGCGAGTAGAGAGGTGGCAGGAAGCCAGATTGCTGTGGGTGAGAAATGGACTGAGGAAGTGAAATCAGCAAGGGGTGGCCTAGATTTCCAAGAACTTGTCTAAGAGGGAGGGAGAGAGGTAAAGCAGAAACTAGATAGAGATGTAGGGTAGAGAGAATATTTTATTGATTTATTTTCTTGGTTTTTAAGACAGGAGAGACTGAAGCGATGGAAACAGAGATGAGAGTCACAGATGATAAGAAAGAGGCATGCTTGATGGAGCTAAATCTCTGGTCCTAAGGGAGGGATACGCAAAAGATAGGTAGAGGGATTAGCCTTAGAAAGACATCTCTTTGTGTAAAACAGGAGGGAAGAAAGAAAGTATATTTAGAGATATGAGTACATTTGTAGTTGTATGAGGGAAGGCTAAAAAAAAAATAAGAACATTCACAATAATTTCTAAGAAGTAGTAGCAAAATCTTTTGCCTAAAAAAGAGGAGAGGGCTAGGAGCCTGGAATAAGATAGTGAAGGTTGGAATAATGCATGAGTGAAGGGAGGCTAGTTACTTTCATTGAAAATTCATTATGTGTTAAACACTGTGATAGATTCTTATTCACATAATAATAATAATAATTGATAAATTGTAGCTGAAATTATCTCCCTTTGAAGTTGCTCTCTAGTGAAGTTGCTGATTCATGGCAATTCCAAATGTTTCAGAGAATTGTCCTCCATAGGGTTTTTAGCGGCTAATTTTTTAGAAGTAGATTGCCAGGTTTTCCCTCTGAGATGTTCCTGGGTAGACTTGGCTTTTGTTTAGTAGACAAGTGCCTATCCATTTGTACTACAAACGGACTCCAACCAAATTTATTAATTCATAGATATTTGTTGAGTGGATGCATTTTGCTGTTTCAAACCCAGTCTGCAAGTAGGTTCCCTCCTCTGGTTCAACCAATGAATCATCTTTGAACATCAACCAGATGCTGGAACCAATGAAGTATCTCAAGAAGTTTAAATTAGTCCCTTCTCCAAAAGGGCTTCCAGGATAAATTCTGAAAGAAACACTCATATTAAAAATGTTATATAGATCTACCTCCCCCACTCCCCAGTGTCTCAAGAACCCAAGTGACCAAGTATCCAACATCTAGAATAGAATCTCAGAGGACTTTGACATCAGCCCTATCCAAACCCATTGTGGTGCCTCCCAGTCCCATAACTAATCTTAATCCTTAAACAATTGTCTTAATCCTTACATAATTAGCTCTCCATGCATGGTCTCCAACCTAGAGCATCACTTAAGAACTTGTTTGAATTTTCAAACACTACTCAGCCAACTAAGGAGCTCTGGTAGCGTAGTGGTTATGAATCGGGCTGCTAACCTAAGGTCGGCAATTCGAAACTACCAGTGGTTCCGTGGGAGAAAGATAAGGCATTCTGCTCCCGTAAAGATTTGCATACTCCGAAACCCTGTGCAGGGTCACTATGAGTTGGAACTGACTCCACGGTACTTAACAACAACAACAACAATTCAGACAACTGGGGTGTACTGTGATTCTGTAGGATAAGCGCTGGATTAAACCACAAGGTTAGTGGTTCAAGCCTACCAGCTGAGTTATGGGAGAAAGATGAGACTGTCTGCTCCCGTGAAGTTTTACAGCCTCAGAAACCCTATACAAGGTCACACTGAGTAGGAACCAACTCAATGCACTTAACAACAACTCAGACCAACTGGATCAGCAACTCTGGGGGTTAGTCCCAGTGATCTCTGTTTGAACAAATCCCCTCGATGCCTCTGATGCCTTCTTAAGTTTAAGAACAACTTCCTTTGATCACAACTGGAGTCCTGGTGTGGCGCTGTGGGTTAATGTGCCAGAATGCAAACTTGTTTGAATTGCAAGTTCGGTGGTTCAAGCTCATCAGCTGCTCCTTGGAAACCCTATACAGGGTCGCTATGGGTTGGAATTGACTTGATAGCACTTAACGGCAATGTCTAACTTTTGTCCTGATCCCACCTCACTACAGGTATCTTCCTTATCCTTTACATTCCCAGAGCTTAATACAGACATGCAATTAACATCCTCTGTAATCACTGAACCTGGCCAAGGGTGTGCATATGCGTGTGGAGGTGTTGAACAGGTAGTAGAAAGTGAAAAACAAGAAAATAGAGGAGAGGAATTTTTATTTTTTATCTTCTCTCTCCTCTCTGTTAGTGGGAAGGACATCGGGATTAAAGCAAGTAGGGAAATTGGTATAGAAAGATACACAGATTAGTAGGACTGGAAATGATATTATAATTATCCAGATCAGTAGTTTATAACTCTTCAAGAATCATAGACTTTTTGAAAATAGTATTAATAATTATATCACTATCATTATTCATTGAACTTTTACTATGTGCGAGCACCATATACTGTGTATCTGTTATGGCATTTAATCCTTGTAAGTGATGTTGTTAGGTGCCATCAAGTCAGTTCTGACTCATAGAAACCCTATATATGTACAACAGAACAGGTTATTGCTTGGTCCTATGCCGTCCTCACAATCACTGCTATGTTAGAGGCCATTGGTGTAGCCATTCTGTCAATCCATCTCCTTGAGACTCTTTCTCTGTTTTCACTGACCCTTTGCTTTGCCAAACATGAAGTCCTTTCTCTTATTAGTAGGTTCTAATTTATCCAGATTCACATCTGAAAAAAAGAGGTTAGATACCAGTTACGTTAACAACCCTAGTGTTCAATTATTAAGTGTTGGTGAGTCAGTTCTGACTCATAGCAACTCTGTACAGGGTTTTCTAGGCTTTAAATCTTCGAGGGAGCAGAAAGTCTCATCTTTGTCTTGCAGGTGCTCAGTAGCTTTTCCCAAGTCACACATCCAGTAAGTGATAGGACTGTGATTCAAACTGAGATTTGTTTTTGTCCAGTCTATGTTCTTAAACCACTATATTATAGTACTTAACACATAAGGAAAACTTTAGACACACCCTCTCTCAGTAAAATTCTCTCTCACTCTCTCTCTAACACACTCAATTTCACAGATTCAAACAGAGATCTAAATAATGGCTGCTAACAATCATGATAAAAACATTTCTGTCTCTCAGCTTATCTGTCCTTTCTTACATCTTCAGTGCAACAGGGCTGTTTCTCAAATTCATTCTTATAACCATTTTCCACATTTCACTGGCATATGGGAGTCAATGTAAAAGGTATTAGGAAACAGCACATTGCATTCCATTTCACAATAATAGATGTCAGTATTCTGACTTCAATATTTCTTTTTCTATCTCAATATCTTTTGTCTCTCTTTTTCTGTTTCTTCCTTTCCTTTCTTACTGCCCCCCTTCCTTTCTTCTCTTGCTGTAACAGTTGTCTTAGTTTCAAAACTGAGTCATCACATACTATGATATTCACAGATGTAGATCATTGACTATATGATACACTGAATCCTGAGGACTTCTTTTCCATAAAGAAAGTATACATGGATTGGCTCTGTGACTACACAGGTCCTTCTGGAGGGAAGATACTTTCTGGAAAAATCTGTCAATGTATACCATTTCTGGCAGCCTTCCTTTATCATCAAGCTTATGATTGGGTCACCAGAGACAAGCTGGAGCTCAAGGACTTATGGGAGTCCATTCTGTATCTGTGGCCATGGGGATAACAGAAGAAGCTGAAGGCTGTGATCAGAGTCCTTACAGAGGTACTCTGCAATGGTGGCTTCGACCTTTCTAAGGCTTTCAATTCTTGCTGAGCAAGAAATCCATTCAGGGCAAAGGGCTTGGACTTCTTTCCCCTTGTGGTATTTGGCTATGTTGAGCTCAAATTCTAGCTCAGCCCTGGCAGGAGCAAGGACTGTATAAGTGAAAAATAGTGGAATGAAACCTCAGAACACGTTATGACCTTCAAAAAGATTTGGTTTGGATTTGATTCTAGAAATGGCCTTAAGGTTTTTGGTTGTAGACAATTTTTTTTTTCCAGTATGCATTTTGAATGTCTTCAGAGAGCTCTGTTTATAGTTTCTGCGGCCACCAAAGGACCTTCCTTTGCTCCTCCCTATAAACCTACTCCCAACAGTAATATTGGGGGTAAAAGAAAGGAATTGTTACTGAACTCACTAATGAATGTCACATACCAGAAACTGGGCTTAAGGAGCTGAATACTCATCATTGTATTTAATTTTCACAAGACTCAGTAAGGAAAATATTGTTATGTTACTATTGTTAAGTTCCGACGAGTCAGTTCTGACTCACAGTGACCCAAGGGGTGGTGGATGGTGGGTTTGAACTGCCAACCTTGTGGTTAGTAGATCAGTGCCATGAGGAAAATAAGGGTTAGAGAATTCAATGTCTTATTCATTTCTTGAAAATAATGGCAGTGCTAGGATTTGAACATCTGTATATTTGGCTTCAGGGTATGGACTCTTGTTTTTGTTAAATGCCATCCAGTCAGTTACAACTGACAGCAAATCTATATAGGGTTTCCAAGGAGCAGCTGGTGGGTTTGAATTGCCAACCTTGTGGCTTGCAGTTCAGTGCTGATCCTATAGTGCCATTTGTTGTTGTTGTTAAGTCCGTGGAGTTGGTTCCGACTCATAGTGACCCTGTACAGGGTTTCCAAGGCTGTAAATCTTTATGGGAGCAGAAAGCCTCATCTTTCTCCCTTGGAACAGGTGCTAGTTTCGAACTGCTGACCTTAAGGTTCACAGCCCCATTGGTAACCACTATGCTACCAGAGCTCCTTTTTACTACAGTTTACTACTCCCCTTCTTGTTCCTTCTCTTTATGTCTTTGTCTGCTTTCTACTGGCTTTCTCTCCTCTCCGTCACTTTTCTCCCTCTCCTTCTCTTCCTTGTCTCCTGAATTTGCTAGTGCTTTTCAGCGAAGTGCCTGCTATACACAGGCTACTATGCCCAGTTCTTTAGGATATGCAAAGATGATGGAGACATTATCAGCGATAACTGAGAAGTACTTGAAAAGTTCCTTGTGGGAAGTTGAGAATACACGTAGTTCAATGAGCCTGTTCTTCATGGAGTATGTTGTTAAATCTAGGCACAATACTTCTTCTGCCCTTTGATTTTCAAACGAAACATTCAAAAGTTTCAGACTCTTACATGATTCATAGTGAAGGGAAAGGAAAGAGGATAGCTACTGTGAAATGTTCGTGACTGCTACCGTTTGTTTAAACGAAAACAATTTGCAACTGCAATCACTTTAATTCCTTTAGATATGATCACATGACCCAAAATTGACCAATCAGAGATCTCCCCTGGGATTTTGTGGCTGCACTCTCGCTTTCTCTTGGGAGCATGTGCTGTAAGTCCCTTCTTGCTTCAGTTTCTGCCTGTAGAAGTTGTTTTCTTACTGGTTCTCACAAGAAGTCCAGTAACCTCACCTAATGTTTATGATGAAAGAGGAATTGCTGGCGATTTGGAGGATCACAGAAAAGTCGCATCACACCACCACAAGTTTCACGTGCCCATCTCAACTACACTTCCCCTCACTCTTCATCCCCTCTTCCTTGTTTTTTCATTCTCTTTGTCTTACATGAATTTGTGAAATCCTGTTCTTCCATGTCTCAACTGATACATAGACCCCGTAGAGACTCATTTATTTCAAGATGGATTCTTTTCAAGATTTATCCCTATCAAGGATGATATTTCCTTAGAAAAAAAAAACATCTCACCAACTGATGAGGGATGGGGATCTTGCACCTCAGTACAAATTAATGATTCAGTGATTAAGGGAAGCATTGTTAAATAAAATATCAAAGGGTATGGTAGGTGTATTGAATGTCATACATTATGGAATTTAGGAATTTAGGGGTGGGGCGGCATCTGTCTCAGAAGATACTTGATGTGCACTGGCCATTCAAGGGCTGGCCATTCAAGGGGTCCCACCAAACACTGACAGAAACAAACTATAGAAAGTGGTTCTCCAATTCTGTATGTGTTAAGGGATGTCTAGTAGTTCTTCAGAGATCAGAACAGCAGACCTAGGGAGCAAGAATGAGCGACTGGCAGCAAATATGTTGTTGTTGTTGAGTGCCGGCGAGTCGGTTCCGACCCATAGCGACCCTGTATAGACTTTCTGAGGAGCAGCTGGTGAGCTTGAACTGCCGACCTTGCAGTTCAAACGGCTTTGCAGTCTGGCTCATTAACCCACAGCACCACGCAGCAATTAAAAATATAGACTCAGACTCCCAGTTTGTAAGTTTTGCCATTTGTAAGTTTTCTGAAGTTATTTATTCTCTTTAAGCCTGTTTCCTCATCTAAAATGGTGGATTAAAATACCTTTTTCCCAGGGGTCTTAAAAGCATTTCAAAGAAAACCATGTGTAAAATACCTTCTCATTGTACATATTTAGTACATATAACTTTCTTTCCTTCTTAATTTATACACATTCTTCAAGATTCAGCCCAAGTGCCATTTTTCAGGAATCTTTCTTGCACCGTGCCTTCATAGCTACCATGCTGGGTCAGTTTCTCTTCTCCCCTCTACTTCCTAGATTTCCTAGCATATCATTTTTGTCATTTATTTTACAGTATATTTATTCCCTATTATCACCATAACAAAGCTCTATAAACTGTGTTGCTTAAAACGACAGAAATTTATTTTCTCACAGTTCTTTGGAGGCTTCAAATCTGAAATCAAGGTTCTAGCATGTCCACACTCCCTTTTATGGCTTTAGGAAAGGATCTGTCCTTGTCTTTTTCTAGCTTCTATTGGTTGTCAGCAATCTTTGCAATTCCTAATTTGTGACTACTGCATCACTCCAATCTCTGCCTCCATCTTCATGAGCCTCCTTCTCTGTGTCTCTCATTTTAAGAATGACAGTCATTGGATTTAGGACTCACCCTAATCCAATACGGCATCATCTTAACTTGATTATATCTGTAAGGACCCTATTCACCAATAAAGTCATATTCATAGAACTTCTACATATCTATTTAGGGGATTCCAAGGTCGCTTTGAGTTATGGTGTTGGAGGAGAATATTGAAAGTGCCATGGGCTGCCAAAAGAACCAATAGATCCATTTTGGAAGAAGTGCAGCCAGAGTGCTCCTTGGAGGCCAAGATAGCCAAACTTCGTCTCTCATACTTTGGACATATTGTCAGGAGGGAGCAGTTGCTGGAGAAGGATATCATGTTTGCTAAGGTGGAGGGTCAGAGAAAAAGAGGAAGACCCCCAACAAGATGCATTGGCCCAGTGGCAGCATCGATGGTCTCAAGTGTAGCAACAGTAGTGAGGTTGGCCCAGGATCGGTCAGTGTTTCATTCTGCTGTGCCCAGGGACACTATGGGTCAGTACCAACTCAATGGCACCTAACAACAACAACAAAGGTCGCTATGAGTCAGAACTGACTGTATGATGCAACACTACCACCACAGAATCACTAATTATTTATTATGATCCTTTTTGCCAAATTTCTCCATTTTGTAATGTATTTTACATCCTAACCTCTGTGTCTGTGATTATGGACCCATTTTTATGTGAGTTGCTGAGGAATAAGGATTAAGGTGGGAGTCCTGGTGTGGTGCTGTAGTATCAGCACTGGACTGCTAACCACAAGGTTGAAAGTTCAAACCCACCAGCTGCTCCTTGGAAAATTTATATAGGGTCACTGTATAAGTCAGAACTGATTTGACAGTATTAACAACAACAAGGAGTAAAGATTTCAGTGGAATTAAGAATTATGCATGCCCCACCTTACTAGTTTTCCTTGGGGCATGGTCTAACTCCAATTTTATAAGACTGCTTTGGAAAAGCTTGCTTTTTTGCTCTGGATCTTTCATCTGACTCATTACATCTGACCTTTAGTTCAAGGGACATTCATCCCATTACCTGACCTGATTCATCAACTCCTTCTGACTCCTGTATCAACAGCCTGTTTTTTGACCTGGCAATTTGGGTTCCTCAGTTTCTGACACTACATGGATGAGAAGATTCTTCCAGACTTATCTCTAAACTATGGGCTTAGGACTTGCCAACATTCACAATTGTATGAGCCATTTCCTTTGACAGTTGTAAGTTTTGTTGGACATTGTAGTGTGTAGACGAACCCTCAGAGTTGAGAGAAAGGAGGAGTGGTGATTGATATCAAGGATTATGGAATGGTATAACAGTGAATAAGGAAGACTGTAGAAGGATTGATGCTTTTGAGTTATGGTGTTGGAGGAGAATATTGAAGGTGGCATAGGCTGCCAAAAGAACCAACAGATCTGTGTTGGAAGAAGTGCAGCCAGAGTGCTCCTTGGAGGCCAGGATGGCCAAAACTTGGTCTCTCATACTTCGGACATATTGTCAGGAGGGACCAGTCACTGGAGAAGGATACCATGTTTGGTAAGGTGGAGGGTCAGAGAAAAAGAAGAAGACCCCAATGAGATGGATTGGAACAGTGGCAACATCAATGGACTCAAGCATGGCAATGGTAGTGAGGTTGGCCCAGGATCGGGCAGTATTTCGTGCTGCTGTGCATAAGGTCGCTATGAGTTGGTACCGACTCGATGGCACTTAACAACAACAACAACATGATGATGATAATAATAATAATAATAATAATAATAGATTCCTGGGGTGGCGCTATAGTATCAGCACTGGAGTGAACCACAATGTCAGCAGTTCAAACCCACTAGCTGCTCTTGGGAAACACTATACAGAGAGCTATGAGTCAGAACCCACTCCACAACACTTAACAACAACAACAGTGTTGTGGATTATGAGCACGGCTGCCAACCACAAAATCAGCAGTTTGAGTCTACCAGACACTCCAAGGGAGAAAGCTGAGATGTTCTACTCCCATAAAGATGTACAACCTCAGAAACCCCATTCAGGTCACTGTGAGTCGGAACCAACTTGACGGCATACCACCGCCATAACATATTGGAAAAGACATACAGGTGGTATGTCTTTAATCTCTAACTCTTAAGGACCAGCCTCATTCTGATCTTTCTAAAAGGCATTATTCATGCAGAGAAACAATTTAACCCACAATATAGAGTGCTGAATACCCTGTTTTTATTTTTGGATCTCCTTAAAATTCTAGACCTTCTCACATTTATCTTTGTTATTCTAGCTCCTAGCACAGTGCTGGATGAATAATAGAAATGCAATAAATATTTGTTAAACTAAGGACTTTGAAGTAAATAGAAATTGTCTTAGGTAACCAGATAAAATTATGTAATACTCTGTTTCTGAAAAGGCGTAAAAATATGTACATTTGTATTTAAATATGTATACACATTTTTTAAATATATTTATGGGAGTATTTTTTTATATATAATTAGTTACCCAACATCAGTACTTGATCAAACTTTAGGACTTATGGATGGCGTGATCCAAGGCAAAGCATGTTGACTAGCCTGGTATAAACCTGTACAATCAATCTCTCACAAGTCAGAGAGTTGAGTGAGATGGAGACTGCCTCTTTCCCTTGTGGAAAACCTCTTTGAGGAGTGGCCATGAAAGACCAAGTGTACTTGAAAGTGTCTCTTCCAATCTGAAAATAAACCAAGCTTCCTGAACTGCTTTCGGAAAACCAAAGTTGGATTTTTCTGACTTTCATCCTTCCTGCGTCAGCATTTGGAAATATAACAGAGAACAATTAATGATTATTAATTATTAACACTATTAGCAATCAGTAGATTTGGGACAGACAAACACTAAGTTTTTAATTGCATAAAGTTTGAAGAATTATGGCTTTACCTAGAACTTAATCTCTTCATCTTTTCTTTTTTTGCTTGCTTTTTTTTTTTTTTTTTTGTCATTTGACCTGTAGGCAAGTAACTACCGTAGAATTATTTAATGTTGTTTGAGTCATCAGTAAGACATGCAATGTGATAGTTAAATGTAATTGAAATTTGATGAGAACATTAATATCGCTTGTTACTAATTTACCTCTAGTTAATAGCTTCCTTGTGACTTTCATCAAATAGATTTTCCTGAGGGATGATAATATCCAAAGGCTCATGGATGCCATTCAATTGTTTACCAGTGACAGAAATAGCTTTTTTTTTTTTTTTTTACCGTGGCATGTTTTGAGGCTTTGCCCTTACTTCTAAGAAAAAGGCAGTGTAATAGTTGTGTAAACCAACTATTCATCTTTGTTTGGCATCAAATTTTAACCTAAAACCTGAAGTCATATTTTCTAAAAAGAGTAGTTTCATGTACTTTTCACAATAACAACATGCCAATACCAACTACTCTAAAATGGCAGCCTGTTATTTTACAAGTTATGTAAGTCTAATAGAGGAGGAAAAATACTCTTATAGCCTCTCTTTGGGAACTGTTTCTTAGAATTTTCTTGACTAATATGAGATCACGTCAGTCTGCTCATTTCTCATCTTCTACAACTCACGCCACAGAACCAGTCCAAACCCACTTCATTCTAGAGCCAACACAGTCTTCAAAGTGAACTGTATTTGTATCTGCTTTGTGGCTGGGAGTGAAAAACTTGGGATAGGGTCAGTAGAGAGTTGTTCGTCCAATTTTAAAGCTGTCGACCAATGGGCCACTCTTTGAGGTTGGAAGGAAACATTTGAGGGCCAAAAGGCAGAACTACTTTATTTATTGAAAAGTGTTCATTCAGAATTTGTTATTCCCCATAGGAACCTAGAATCTTCTTTAAAAAATACTTTTTATTGTGAATTGGGTGAAGGTTTACACAGCAAATTAGTTTTCCATTCAACAATTCATACAAATTTTGTTTCATGTCATTGATTGCAATCCCCACAGTATAATATCACGTATCCTACTTCCTCACTATGTTTCCCATGTTCATTTCTCTTTTTCTAACCCTTCTTGCATTTTGAACTTTGTCTTTGGACAAACAGTGCCATTTTGATCTCAAATGCTTCATTATTCCCTGCTGTCCACCTTATAGACCTATCTGTTGTTTGGCTGAAAACTGGGTGATTTCAGAGGACCATAGAATCGTAATGCCAAGTATGGTGCCAGACACATGGAAGGGACTCCATGAATTTATTGAATGAACAAATGCTATAATGGGTTGAAGCAGGACTTGGATAAACTTCCAGATGATTGAATGTAACTTATTAAGAAGGCAAATTCAATTTATTTCAGATAACAGAACTTCCTCTTCTTTCTCCTCCTACCCACCCTCTTCCAATTATGCGAATTAGTGGAAAGAGACACTGTTGTCCCTAAAATCTGGAAAATCTTTGACTCAATTATGTTTTTGTAAAACATAAACATCTATGCAGCCATTCCTTGATTTCTATAGGGATTTGGTTCTAGGGCCCCCACAGATGCCTGAATCCTCAGATGGTCAATTCCCTTATATAAAGTGGCATGGTTCAAAAGGGCTTCAGAAATTCGTGGAAAGATTCCATTATCTTTTCCATGAAGTTTTGAAAGTTCCTTTGCATTTGCGTATAACCGATGTAAATCCTTATATATACTTTAAATCATTTCTTCCTGTTAGGTGACATCAAGTCAGTTCTAACTCATGGTGACTCTGTGCACAACAGAACACATAATACCTGGTCCAGCACCATAGTTATAATTGTTGTTATGTCTTAGATCATTATTCCTGCCACTGTGTCAATCTATCTCATTGGAGTGTGTCCACTTTACCCAGCATGATGTCCTTCTCCAGGTCCCTCCTGATAACATATCCAAACTCTTGCTTCTAAGTTACTATTGTCTGTCATTTTATCATACTGTGGTGGCTTGAATGTTGTTGTGATGCTGGAAGCTATGCCACTAGTATTTTAAATATCAGCAGGGTCACCTATGGTGCACAGGTTTCAGCAGAGTTTCCAAACTAAGACAGACTATGAAGAAAACGAGGCAGACTGCTCTCGAATGTTTAACTACTGAAAACCTTATGAACAGCAACAGAACATTGTCAGATATCATGACAGAAAATGAAAACATTATGAATAGCACCAGAAAATTGTCAAATATAGTGCTGGAAGATGAACCACTCAGCTTGGAAGCCGCTCAAAATACAACTGGGGAAGAGCTGTCTCTTCAAAGTTGAATTGACAGTGATGATGTGAATGGAGTAAAGATTTCAGGACCTTCATTTGCTGATAGGGAACACCTTAAAATGAGGAGAAACAGCTGTAACATCCATTAATAATCAGAACATGGAATGTATGAAGTATGAGTTTAGGAAAATAGGATTTTGTCAAAAAGGATTGGGACACATAAAGATTGATATCCTAGGCATTAGTGAGCTGACATGGATTGATATCAGCCATTTTGATTCTGACAATCATATCATTTCCTGTGCCTGGAATGACAAATTGAATAGGAATGGTGTAGAATTCATCATTGGAGAGAACATTTCAAAGATGTATCTTGAAATCTAATGTTGTCTGTGATAGGATAATATCCATATGCCTATAAGTAAGATCCTACCACTCATCTATCAAGTTGCAATACTTTGGTGGATTGCATGTTGCTGTGATGCTAGAAGTGATGCTACTGGTATTTTAAATATCTCAGGGTCACACACGGTAGACAGATTTCAGTAAAACTTCCAGACTCAGAAATACTAGGAAGAAGGAACATCAGACTATTTCTGAATGTTAAGCCACTAAAATCTTATGAACAATACTACAGCATTGTCAAATCCAGCGCCAAAAGATGATTCAATCTGTATGATGAGAAAATAACTTTAGAAGCTGGATTATATGAAGAAGATGTAGCATTGGGATTGGAAGATTCATTAACAAGCTACGATATTCAGATGCTACAACCTTGCTGGCTGAATAAAGAGGACTTACAATAGTCACAGATAAAGATCAAAGACTACAACACTTCAATGTAAAATAATTGCACTTCAATGTAAAGAAAACAAAAAATTCTCACAACTGGACCAATAAATAACGTCAATGATAAATAGAGAAAAGATTGAAGCTGTAAAAATCTTCATTTTGCTTGGATCCACAATTAACACTCAGGGAAGGAGCAGTAAAGAAATCAAACCACCTATTGTATTAGGCAAATCTGTTGCACAAGAACTTTTTCAAGTGTTCAAGAGTAAGGATAGCACTTTAAGGACTAAGTGTGCTTGACCAAACCATGGTATATTCAATAGCCTCATAAACCTGTGAAAGTTGGACATTGAATAAAAAAGACTGTAGAAGAATTGATGCATTTGAGTTGTGGTGTTGGAAAAGACCACTGAAAGTAACATGGACTTCCAGAAGAACAAACAGGTCTGTGTTAGAAGAAGTATAGTTGGCATGCTCTTTAGAAACCAGGATGATAAAACTTTATCTCTCATACTTTAGACATGTTAATGGGAGGGACTAGTCCCTGGAGAAGGGCATTATGCTTTGAAATTGGAGTGTTGGTGAAAAAGAGGAAGACTTGAGATGAATTGGCACAGTGGCTACAGCAATGGACTCAAACATAACAACAATTGCGAAGGTGGTGTAGGCAGGGCAGTGTTTCACTGTGTTGTGCATAGGGTCATTATGACTGGGTGACACCTAATAACAACAAAAAGGAATACCAGTTAATACTACTATTACTCAAATTTGTACAACAACCTCTAAAGCCTGTGATAATGAAACTGATGAATTTTCTACCACTGGATTGTGACCATAAGGTCTGTGGTTCAAGCCAACCTGCTGCTCTGGGAAAAAGATAAGGCTTTCTTATCCCATAAATATTTGAAAACTTGGGAACCCTACACAGGGTCTCTATGAAGAACCTATTTTATGGCACTTAAGTAACAGCAATAACCATCTTTTTCAGTATGAAATTGAGCAAACATACAATCAAGATGTATTGATAATTACTGGTGTTTGGAATGTGAAGGTTAGAAACAAAGAGGAAAGACCAGTATAGAATTTTGCAAGATCAATGACTTATTCATTGATATCACTAAATTGGTGGGACAAAACAGTGGAAAACTGAATATTGTCAGCTAAAACAAGACCAGGGAAAGACTGGAAATGACCATCAATTGTTTATATGCAAGTTCAAGCTGAAGCTGAAGACAATTAATTAAAACAAGTACATAAGAGCCAAAATATGATCTTGAACATATTATACTTGAATTTAGAGAATATATAAAAAACAGATTTGGTGCATTAGACGTTAATGACTGAATAGCAGAAGAGCTATGTGATGACAGCAAGAGCATCAAATGGGAAGAAATAAAAAGGTCATTAAAAATACAGGAAATAAAATTTTTAAAAAAGAGACGAAAAGAGATGTCAGAGGAGACCCTGAAACTTACTCTCTAGCATAGAGATAATAAAATGAATGGAAGAAATGAGGAAGTAAAAGATCCGATTAGAAAATTTCAAAGGGAAGTTTGAGAAGACAAAGGCAAGTATTATAATGAAATATGCAAAGACCTGGAGTTAGAAAACCAAAAGGGAAGAACATGCTCAGCATTTCTCAAGCTCAAAGAACTGGAGAGAAAATCCAACCCTCTATTTAAAATATTGAAGGATTCCAAAAGCGAAATATTAAATGACGCAGAAAACATCAAAAGAAAAGAAATGAAAAGAGTCATTATAGCAAAAAGAAATGGTAAATTTTCAGCCATTTCAAGACGTAGCATATCATCAAGAACCAATGTTACTGAAGAAATAAGTCCAATCTGCATTGAAGGTACTAGAGAAAAACAAATCTCCAGGAACTGATGGACTACAAATTGAAATCTTTCAACAATCTGATGCAGCACTGGAAGCACTCATTCATCTATTCCAAGAATTTTGGAAGACATGTCCAACTCAAGATCCATATTTGTGTTCTTTTCCAAGAGAGGTGAACCAACACAATATAGACAGCATCAAATAGTATCATTAATATCACATGCATGTCAAATTTTGCTGAAGATATTTCAATATCAGTTGCAGTTGTACTTTGACAGGGAACTGCCAGAAATCTAAGCCAGATTCGGAAGAGGAAGTGGGATGAGAGCTAACATTGCTGACATCAGGTGGATCTTAGCTGAAAGCCTAGAATACCAAAAAGATGTTTACTTTGCTTTATTGACTATGGAAAGGCTTTTGAGTATGTAGATCATGACAAGATATGGATTACATTGAGAGTAATGGGTATTACAGAACACTTGATTATGCTCATGAGGAACTTGTACACAGACCAAGATGTGGTTCTTTGAATAGGATAAGGAGATATTGAATGGTTTAAAATCAAGAAATGTGTGAACCAGAGCTATATTCTTTCACAATACTTATTCAATCTGTATGCTGAGCAAATGATACAAGAAACTGGATTATATGAAGGCAAACATGGCATCAAGATTGAAGGAAGACTCATTAACAAGCTGCTATAAGAGATAATATACCCTTTCTTTCTGGAATTGATGAAGACAATATAATTATTGATGAAGATCAAATACCACAGCCTTCAATATGGATTGCATCTCAATGTAAAGAACACAAAAATCCTCTCCACCAGACCAAAAGATGACATCATGATAAATGGAGAAGAGATTGAATTTGTCAAAGATTTCATTTTGCTTGGATCCATAGTCAACACTCATAGAATCAGCAGTCAAGAAATCAAACAACATATCTCATTAGATGAATCTGCTGAACAAAACCTTTTTATGTGTTCAAGAGCAAAGATGTCGGTTTGAGGACTAATGTGCACCTGACATAAATCTGGTATTTTCAATTGCATCGATGAAATTGAAAGTTTTACAGTGAATAAGAAAGATCATAGAAGAATTGATGCATTTGAGTTATGTTGTTGGAGAAGAATACTGAAAAGTATCATGGACTATCAGAAGAACAACTAAATCTGTATTGGAAGAAGCACATCCATAATGCTCCTTAGAGGCCAGGATCATGATACTTCATCTCTCATATTTTGGAGATGTAATCAGGATGAACCAGTACCCTGGAAAAGGATATCAACTTGATAGAGTGAGTGTCAGCGAAAAAGACAAAGACTCCCAGCAAGATGGACTAATACACTGTGGCAGTAGTAATGGGCTCAAGCATAATAACAATTGTGAAGATAGCACAGGACCGGGTTGTGTTTTGTTCTGTTGTGCATAGGGTCACTATTAGACAGAACCAACTGTATGCCACCTAACAACATCGCATGGAGATTTCTCCTTGACTCAGAAAATTGCTCAGAACTCTCTTTCTTTTTTAAGTTTTGGTTGTGAATTGAGTGGAAGTTTATGGACAAGATCATCTGCTTTACATTCAATAAATCATACTTTTTTCCCATGTCATTGGTTACAACTCCCTCCTTGCAACAACAGTTATCCTGCGTCCTTCCTATGGTTCCCATTTTCATACCACTTACCTTCCTATCCCTTCTTAACTTTGTCCTTAAGAAAATGTTGCCCTTTTGATTTTGAATGATTGACCAGTCCATGGTGAGTATGCTTTGCTAGTGTTGTCCCTTGCTTTAAACCTGTCTACTGCTTGGCTGAAAATTGGGCCACAAGGTTGAGTTCCTTTCCAGACCTGAATGGTGGTTGAGAGCCATAGTTCTTACTCTAAATAAATGAACACCAATACCCTAATTTTAGAGTCCTAATGTGGTGCTATAGGATAAGCATTGGACTGTAAGGTTGGTTTGAACTGAAAGGTTCAGAAATCACCAGACACTTCTCCGAAACCTTATACAGGGTCCCTACGTGTTGGAACTGACTTGATGGCACTTAACAATAATCATCTTTATTTCAGCAATGTCTTGCCCTAACTATTGCTCTGTTTCTCTTGGTCCTATCTCACCTGATTTCCTGCAGTCCCTGCTTATATTTTCTCATCTCCCTGTCATTCCTGAACCACTCAATCTCATGTACTGCTCACCGAACAGTTCCTGGGTTGTTCAAATAGTTAATGTTCTTTGCTGCTAGCTGTGAGATTGATGATTCAAGTCCACCTAGAGGTACCTTGAAGAAAAGTCTGGTGATGTACTTCAGAAAACTCAGCAATGGAAACCCTATGGAGCACAGTTCTACTCTGATATAGGTATGGTTGCCATGAGTCTGAGCCAACTTAACAGCAACTGTTGAGTCCCTGACAATGCTCCCTATGGAATCAACCTAGTGAAGATTCCTAGCTCAATCTTTGAGAAACAGTCATTTCCCACCCCCAACCCCCATTGGATGTGTCTTTTGTCTTCATTTACCTGTCATTAAACTGATCAGTTTGTGACTTTCCTAATTCCCTGGTGTGATACTGTAGGATGAGCACTGGATTGTTAACTGCAAGGTCAGTAGTTCAAACCAACCAGATTCTCTCAGAACCCCTGTATAGGGTAGTTTTAAGTTGGAATGGACTCAACAGGGCTTAACAATAACTGCTCCCTTTGTTCTGGTGTCGCATTCTTTTCTGACGTTTCTCACCATCTTCACTATTTCCTTTGTGAGATTCTCTTTCCTCAAACTCCTTTTAGAGGCTGGTATTTATTCTCTTCTCAATCTATATTTTCCTTAAACAATGTGCTGTATGGATTTATCTAGAATTTGTTTATCTTTGCCTTCTAAAACTCTATTCTTTCTAAGCCTCTGACTTATATGTTGGACATGATAGGCTTGGTATCTGTGGCCTGGGATCTTCTCAAGGGCCTGTCAACTATATGGGAGTCCTGGTGTGGTGCTGTAGGATAAACACTGTACTTCTAATCACAAGGCCAACTGTTCAAACCCATAAGCTGCTTCGTGGAAACCCTATACAAGGACTTTATGAGTCAGAACCAATTTAACAGCACTTAACAACAACAAGAGGCAACACTTCTGAGACCTAAGTTAAAAAAAAGTTACTCTAAAATATGAAAACAACCTAGAGAAAGCAAAATTAATAAATGTTATTTAAAACATAATACATATGATGGCAATTTCATTACAAAAGTAAAAAGTAGAAGTATTATTTTTTAAAAGGTCAATTTTGCAGACAATTGAAAAAACCATAACCAATCAAAAATTAAATGAGTTGCAAATGATCTCAAAAAACAAAATTATAAGAATCCTCTTAAATTTTTATTACAAAAACTACATTTAATGTGGGATGTGGGCACATTTGAATATGATTGCTCAGATGTGGGATGGGGCTTCCAGAAATAAGAGTGCCCAGGCTTCTGAAAGCCTTTCAAATAGTCCTTCCTCTTACATTACCTCCATTCGGATATTCCACAGGCATTTAAAACTTGACATGCCCAAGGCCAAATTCATCTTCTGCTCTTTCTGGTATTCCCTATTTTAGTTGGCACTACCCATTCACCCAAGCTGGAAGTCATCCCTTGCCTCTTGATATCATCCAGGATTCCTCAAATTTCTCATTCAGTCAATCACCACTTCCTATTGGTTTTATATCCTAATTGTGTATTAAATCCATCTGTTCCCTCCCTTTCTTGTCACACTGCTCTGGATCGAGTCCTGGTTATTCCTTGACACTTGCACTAACCTCATAAATGATCTCCCTGCCACTACTCTGTCACTCCTTCCTTGTTGTTAGTTCCATTGAATTGACTCCGACTCATGGTGACCCCATTTACAAAATAAGCAACTGTGGCCCAGTCCTTTGCCATCTTCATGATCACTGATGTGCTCAAGTCCATTGTTGCATTAACTGTATATAGGGGCTCATCTTCTAGCACTTCGTATGTTGGACCGAATTCTGTTGTGATCCATAATGATTTCAAGTTTGGGCAGCAGACCATTTGATCTTTCTTCCTATTGAAAGTCAAATCCATCTACCATGAATTTGACTCAGTGTGTTTGAAATACCAATGCTAATATTTGAATACCAATGCATTTCAATGTTTCCAGCATCACAGCAACACACAAACCACCATAGTAGAACAAACAGAGAGGAGGTAAACTCCTTTCTTACTGTCCAGTGAAAATTCAAACCAGGCCTCATCATTCACTCTTAAAATGCTTAAAATGCTTTAGTGGCTTCTGATAGATTACAAAAGAAAGTCTGAGATCCATAGCATTGCACACAATATTTTAGAGACCTGGTGTTAGTTGTTTCTTCAGCTTCATCTCTTGGCACTCTAGTCTGGGTGCTTGGGACCCAACCAGATGCCTCTTGACAGCATTGTGCCTCTTCCTGTCTCTGAGTTTGCTCATAATGACCTTACTGCCTGGAATATACTTTCCCCTTTCCCTCATTTGATTCAAAGTTATTTATCCATCAAGACTCAGCTCACATGCTACCTATTTAGGACAATTTCCAAGAACATTCTAAACCTGAAAAGATTTCCATTCCTTGTAATATCCAGCACCTACATTTATCATTGCCATATCATTGTTGTTGTAGTCAAGTAAGCTGTGACTCATGGAATCTCATGTAGAACAGAATGTAATGTTGTCCCATCCTGCACCATAATCATGATCATTGGTATATTTGAATCCATTGCTGTGGCTATTGTTTCAAATAGTCTCATTGAGGGTTTCCCTTGTTTCTGCTAAACAAGTGTTTCCCTTGTTTAGCTCCATTTTAGTCGAGTTCTGGCTCCTTAAAAATGGCGGATCAGGTAGACATGTAGTGA